>NW_027466902.1:1815000-1857500 GCF_046128005.1 Genypterus blacodes | reverse complement strand
CCATGCGTTTGCTGTCACCCTGGGGCGGGACGAGAAGGAGGAAGTTTAGAGGAAGAGGAATTAAGTTTTGGAATTTAAGTGAAATTGATGGAAAAAAAGTATTTGTGTAAATGTAGAACTTTTTAGACGAGTGCGACGTGAGAGGAAATTAAAGCGCAGACAACACAGCAGGAGACGTCTGTGCTCAGTTACAAAGTGCGGAGAAGAAATGTAAAATAGAGGGGAACAGGTAAAAATAGGTAGAAACGGTAAAAAATTGAACCCAGCGGAGAGAAATCTTCAATCTTTTTCCTTTCAGTCATGAGTTTGGTATTCATATCCTAACTTTACCCCTTCAGCTTCAGCCTCCTGATCTCTGTAACGCCACACCAATAACTAATAATGAGTGGAGTGGGAGGCAAAACAGAGCCACTGAAGCACGAGCGGCTCAAGATATCAAGAGGAGCGGCGGGAGAACGAGAGATAATGGAGGAAAAGGGCACCCGGGGACCATCGACTCGGCCTGGGAGTGAATCACCGGTAATTAATCTTCATTTCGTTTGGCATTCAATCAATACGAGGATCAATCTTAGCTCAGGTTCATTTGGCGGGAAATCTATTTGGCTTCACTCTACCTGTCTGGGCGGCCATAATCTCCTATACACACTCACTGTATATGTGCCTCTGCTTGGATCACGCTTACAAATGAAGACACACACTCAAATTCTTGACAGGCATTGATTGATTGATTGATGTTTTTTTTGGCAATTACTCAATTTCTCCCAAGTATTTTATTTCAAAACATTAGCACAAACTGCGATAACGTCGGTGTGATATGGATCATTTCTGTGGAATGACATCAGGCTTTACCACAGTCGTTACGTTTGTCCGTAAATGTCAAATCAAACTGTGACCTCGTTATATTATTGTGAATAAAAGCTTTAACACAGTTTTGGATCTACTCATAATACCGTACACTCCCACATCGGCTACTTTCACACCGCAGGCCGTGATCAACCGTTCAATTCAGCGGCCCGTGTCTGATTGGCTCCCAGCACAAATAACTTTTCGTTTCCGATACAAAGGTGAATTAATTAAACTCTTCAATTGAAGCAAATGAGAGAAATAATTAAACAAGCATTTTCGATGCAAAGGATCTACAATCTTTGGAACGACTTAATTACATTAGAAGGACGAGATTGAACTGTCACAGCTGAGGCGTACGTGGCAACGATCGTGATGATGTCATTCGTATAAAGGCGGTGGCTTTTTATGACTACTTCCAATCTTTATGTCGTAATATATTGAACGTCAAATAAATAGCAGATTTATTTGCGGCCCTAAAGGGATCTGACAATATCTGATTCCATTTTACTGGTTACATGTTCACAACACCAATCCAATATGTGGGAAACAAATCTGGCTGCGGTCACGAGAACCCGGAGCCAACGCCACTGAATAACTGCAGCTGCTGCTAAAACGTATTTCTTATTGCCTGAGGTTGATTTCTTTCTTTATTATGCTACTAAGATATGGAACAGACGATTCAATCCAGGAGAGCCGGGCTTCACCACTCATCCAAGACCAGGACGCCGCACCGTCACCGACTGATGGCGGCGTGTAGATGCATGAATAGAATCTCCGGACGCCTTTGGGATTACCTGCAGTTAGTCTGGTCAGGTAAAGGTGCCAGTTTGTGGCCCGGTGTCATAATAAAAGGACAATTTAATCAATCATTACACTCTGAGGCCCTCGTGCATCTGTATATGTCTGAAACCTTTGCCAGCTGTTCTGCTATCAGTGTCTGTAATGCTATTACTCTTCCACTAGGGGGTCAAAGATGAGATTGGCATGATAATGTTTGAATTGTAGCTCCGCTGATCTACAGGGAGATGGAACTTTGGCTCAGTTGCTCCATATTACATTTGTTTTCAGCGTATCCTTTGAGGAACAGGGATCTCTAACGGCATTCGACTGTTTCTACTTCTGGTTCTGACCTTAAAGACCACAAGGTCGTGCAGTCCGTCCTGCAGAACCGTCCCGTCCTCCTTCATCAGACGTACGAAGGCCATGGCAAAGTTCTTCTCACTTTTGTCCTTGGCTGTAAAGGAAAATTGACAGCGAGAGAGAGGAATACAGTCAGGATCAACGGAGCGTTTTCCAAATTGCTTCAATCAGACGGTGCCTTTACTGTCGTATATTTTATTCTGGGTTGTCGGAAGGAGGTGTTGATGAATAGAGTGAAAAGAGAGGAAGAGGGTTTGGCACTCACACTCCTGGGATGAACGGTGTCTGAACATGAAGCGTAAATGAATCCGGTGCATTTCTTCCAGAGAGACGGCCACCTGGGGAGAGCGTGGCGTTTTATTATGGAACATAAAAACTTTTATGTCAATATGTAAAACGGGGAACTGGTGCCCTTGGGGGATTTAATTACTCAGTGTTTTTAAATGAGGGCAACTGTAAATAAGGCAAATTGAAGGTAGTTAGTACCTATATGAACAGATTAAAACTCTACAACCAGCTACTTAAGAGACAATAATCCTACACACACACCTTACATGTCTCCATCCAGCGGGGCTGTTTGATTTGGTAGTAGATGACAGATCGGTACTCGCTGACCGCCTTATCCCCGGCTCCCAGACAGATGGAGTTCTAGGAAGGGGGGAGGAAGAGGGGAGGAGAAAAATAACAGTCATTTAGAGCTAAAAGGCTTATGCCCCGGCGAGGGTGCATGACTTGTGCCCCCGCGTGTGTGTGTCTGTGTGTGTGTCTTTGCATTTGACCAAGATGGATGTTCATTTTGGGATAAATCCAGCGTTTATGTGCCCCCGACTGTGACAGGGTGAGTTAGTGCTTGATCAGTAGCCTACACCTCTTAAACACAGGTCAAGCTCTTAAACACCACACACACACACACACACACACACAGAGTACACACACACACCTCCCTCAGCGCCTTAAACTCATCCCTCCTCTGCTCTAACACACAGACACGCTCTCCCGTTCACCTGTATGACCTTGCCGTCCTCATCACAGACCCACATGATGACCTCCACGTTTTTCTGCGTGGTCTTGTTGTACTTGTCAAAGTCGCCGCCCTGCAGGGTGAGGTAGATGTCGTTGCGGACGTCTCCCGGCATGATGATCTCTGGGAAGCCCAGCTTGCGGGCCACCACGGTGCTCCGGTCCACCAGGTGGGGGTACTCCTTTCGGATCTGGACGATGTCCCCGACCAGAGCCTTCATCGTCACCCACAGACCTGCAGAGAGGAGCGTTAACATGAGCACCAACATTCAACTAGTATAAATATTTCAGCTCCAAATCCAATACCACCATTTTGGCACTAAAGCTGCCACGGCGGATATTTCATGCAACCTTCAGCGGATTCATAGCTCTCCATTTTCATGCAGTATTCATTGTTTCCCCTTCAAAAACTCCATTCTTAATAACAAAGGAAAGCCTTTGAAACAGCACTTAGACTACCGACTTTCAAACAAATTGCCATCCCAGGATTTACAGGACTGAGCGGCGGCAACGAAACGTGCTCACGGCTCACCGCACCAGGCCAATATTGGACATTAATATCATTCATCACAGCTGTACTTACCTCTGCTTTCACTACGAGCCGGGTAAAGACCCTAATGGAGGCTCACTAGGCTCCAAGATACAACAACTGTCTCTTCATAGTTTACAAGCAACCCGAGTCGCCACAACCGCTGGTGTCAGACATTAAGGGGTGAGAAATGGGACAAAATGTCTTTCTGGAATATTTTCTGGTGTTCAAAGATTGTTAAATGTATTAGTACAATGCAAATGGAGTCTTTGTTAAGGCTCTGGAAGGAGGTGATAGCCCAGATTCTTCCACCTACACACACATAATGGGAGATAGGAAAAGACAAGGCATGAACTGAAAACCGGTAAGCTATTTTAGGGAATCAAAACTATGTCACAAACCAAAGATTTGCCTGGCTACCCACATATCAACTGGGGGATTTTGTGTGTGTGTGTGTGTGTGTGTGTGTGTGTGTGTGTGTGTGTGTGTGTGTGTGTGTGTGTTCTTGGGCGACAGAAGCATCTTAAAGCCGGAGAAGGGGAGATTAGGGCTGAGTAAACACCCCGGTTTTGCCCAAGGTGCTCCGTCGGTATCTGCTCCTCTGGGTGCTCCTTCCATATCTAGGTTACGCCCCGGGGCCTCGCCTCCGAGAGCGGCGAGGGGCAAAGGGTCAGCGATGTGATGGTGCAGTCCGACGAACGAGGCTGGAGTGAGACAGTGTGACCCACAGGGCTGTCAAAGTCGGCCATAAACATGAGGGACTAGGTGGGGGGGAAGCGGCGGCGAGTGGGGGAGAAATAAAGGGTAAGTAATAAGAAAACCTTCAGCTCAAGGGCGCTCGCTATCCATCAGCATAATGCCTTTGTTCTCACACACCGTGGGAAATGGTCACTTCGCCTGACCACAAAAGACTGCAATCTATACAGTGTGGGTGTCCTCGGCGGATCTAGGGCTGCTATCTTTGGACGTGTGTGTGTGCCAGGCGAAGTGAGTTTGTGTCTGTGTCTGTGTGTGTGTGTGTGTGGGTGGGTGGGTGGGGGGGGAGAGGGGGTGGGGGCGAGCACCTTGGCCGCCGCTGTCTCCTCGAGATGCTGTCACTTTGTTCAGCAAGGTGTGGAGAAAGTCGTGCTCAGCAACTACCCTGGATCCAAACACACACAACAGAAATGGATTTATATTCCATTTTAAAGCGACTCGATTTTATGTTTTTATGGAGTAAAAGTAGAAGAGAGGGGAGGAGGAGGAGGAGGAGGAGGACATACGGGAAGAAGGGGATGAAATACTGCTTCTCCTCGTCGTCCTCGGTCTTCCCTTTGATGAGGTCGCTGATGTCCATCACTGCAGGGAATGATTGACAGCGACATTTAAAGGTGTCACTTTTGTTGACATGAACTCAAACTCTGGTCAAGGAGTTTCAATATTACAACTCACTGTTTCATACTCACTCACACGTGTATATTTGTGTTTATATAAACTGTGAAGGTGAAGCAGGAAACCACTTTAAGACATAACAGACCCCCGTGCCTTTGAGCAAAACAAAATGATGGTCTCCAACAATTGTACCTGCCACCCCAAATGGTCGTCTCAGGCCCTGAGTGCTCTTCTTGGTGTTTGTTTCTTTCAGGTCCATCCTGCCCAATCTTACTATCTGACAGATCAGATAAATCTTTTCTTTGCTCAGATCCTTGTTCCCCAAGTCCTGGTGATATGAGAGAGAGAGAGAGAGAGAGAGAGAGAGAGAGAGAGAGAGAGAGAGAGAAAAGCAAAGAAAGGTGAGACACAAGGGAAGGGGAGAGGAGGGGGGGTTGAGTTTGTCATGCTGAGAAATGGTGCGACGCTGCCCTCTAGTGGAGACTCACAGTGAAGACGACCTTCAGGTTGTTCAGCATGTCTATCTCCTTGGGGAAACCTTTGCTGCCCCAACGCACCAAGTAGTTCTCACTGCACAAAGGGAGGTTGAAGAGTTAAACAATACTTTATACAAGATGATAAACAAATAAGACATAAGACAATTAATTCTGCATTGGGGTCAACAAATCCCATCCAACACATCAATGACTATCTGACTCCGATGAGAAAATTGCCTGAATCTATGTGTTTTCCTGATCCTGATCGCACTGACACACAATCGTGTATGTGACGGAGAGACACGGATCGGTGTGTGTGAGACTTCCTGTGAGGTGAATCAAAGCTAGTCTGCTAGTTTCCACATTCCACTCGGGTATGAGAGGGATTTTAAGGAAGCACAGATTCATTCTGTTTCTGTGAATACATCAATTATACATCACAAAGTTCCAACAAATCCCTCCCAAAAAACATCAAGCGACCACATCTCTGTGGTTTCAGAAATAATGGATCCGAAAGTCTTTTAAAAGCAATAATTCAGCTGAACTGAAACTACTTGTTTCTGCGGGACTGAAAGGCGGAGTGCTGTCACAAGAAATACTCATTCTCTCACTTTCACTCCAGCTGCTGCTGACGACACAATTGACTGCGAACACGTACACAATACTGTACTTTGTATTGAATGTACATATAGTTGTTATCCCCAAGTCCTCATCATCCTTTTACACATAACTACAAAACAATATGAAGTGAGAGAAGCGATGGCCGGAGAGTGAAATCGGAGGATCCAGACATGAGAAGATCTTAATCCATTTATCTGGATGCCTCAAGCTGCTGTGGCTAAGACGTGGAGACGCAGTGTGCGACAGTGTGTGACAGTGTGTGACAGTGAGCGAC
Organism: Genypterus blacodes; assembly: GCF_046128005.1. NCBI lineage: Eukaryota > Metazoa > Chordata > Actinopteri > Ophidiiformes > Ophidiidae > Genypterus > Genypterus blacodes. The sequence goes on along the minus strand of NW_027466902.1, from coordinate 1,851,223 downwards.
AGTGAGCGACAGTGAGTGACAGGCCATAGCATCATGACCGTCAGGCGTCACGTCGGGCCTTCACTCATTATCTGCTGCCCTGTAATTTGTGCTCTCTGTTTTGTTATTTTTGGAGCAACATGGTTCTGATTTAGTTGAGTGCCACAATGAAGGCGGGAGGACAAATGTGGAGATAAGTGGCGGACAGGAGGGTGAAAGGGATGTGTGTGTGTGTGTGTGTGTGTGTGTGTGTGTGTGTGTGTGTGTGTGTGTGGGTGTGTGTGTGCTGTGGTGGGGGCTAGAATGAGTGTGTGTGTGTGTGTGTTTCAAAGGAAGCACGATTTGAAGATGAGGTGAAAATGATTAAAGTTTTTGGACAAGAGCGACACTTTTGCTTCAAGGTTGAAAAACATAAAGGAGCCACCTGATGATGGTCTGTTTGATGGGGTCATAGAGGGACATGAAGAGCTCAGTGTCCTCTCCGATACGACAGACGAAGTTCCTGACGAAGACGTAGAGGCTGTGGGTGGGGGAGGATTGGATCCGTGCCGAGATCCCAGAGTGGTCCCTCTGGATGTTGGACTGCAGGAGAGAGATCATCATGAAATTTAAATTTGGGGGCTACAGTTAAAACAAATGTGAAGAGGATTGTTGAACAGTGAAAGAGGCGGAGTGGAGTGTGATGGATCCATTCCGTCCTTTCCCTCACCTGCTCCTCTTTGATGCGTTCGTTGATCTTGACCGTCGCCTCCTCGTGGGCCCGGAACAGGCTGATGACGCTGGCACGCTCAGGGTCGAGGATATTCCCGTCCTCGTCCCGAACCACCTGGTCCAGCTCCAGAATCCTGAGGTGAGGATTTGGAAGGGAGAGAGAGAAAGAGAGAGAGAGAGAGTTGGATCAAGAAAGGAGGAGGGCAAACCGAGAGAGGAGGAAAATGATGGAAACTGATGATGGAAACTGGTGGAAAGACAGATTGAGTAATAAATGTAATCAAGTGTAAAGATGTGGTGTTGTTCAATTTTTTTTATTATTGCTGAGTCGACATACTTGTTGCCATAATCGATCTTGGACGTGACTTTCTGCTTGAGCTCCTTGAACTCATCGCTGGGCAGAGTGCCAGACAGCAGCTGGGAGCGCCACTCCATCAGCTCGCACATCAGCTTCTGGACCTGCTTCACCCGGGCGTGTTTGTTGGTCTACACGGGGAATAGATGAGTGTGAGTGTGTGTGTTACATACTGTGCACTGGTGCATCTCACTGGTGCATCTCACTCACACTCTCACGCGTACAAGTACCATTAAAGTTAGTTTTTACCACAAAGAGTTGCTTCCATATGCTCCCCCACTCCCTCAGCGTGGTGGTCACCTCCTTCACCAACGGCATCTCCGCCGATACGACAACCTCCTCATCCCTGTAGTCACACACACATACAAACACACACACACACCGGCAATGAAATCACAGTATTCAGCCTGATGCAGACTTGTGTTGACATTAGAGCTAAACTCACCCGCGTTTTGCAATGATGACTTCCTTTAAATGGACAAAGCTGGCAGGAAACACACCCTGCAGGGAGAGGAGGTGCCATCAACAAATCAATCTAACCTTTCCTCACAAAATAAAATAGAATAAAGATAATCGCGGTGAAATTTTTCGGTATAGGCGACGCTCCGCTCCTCTCTTACCTGCCTGGCCTTGTTCCTGGCCAGGTAGCCTTTGAACCATCCTGAAACACAAAACACCATTTAACAACTGTCAAGGCTAGTTTTGTCAGATTTGTTTAACCTAATATTCTGTAAGTCTAAATCAAAATGTCAAAATGTGCTGTCTCAGTTTACAGTAACACATCTAAACACGCCTCCCTGAAAACAGGAAGTGAATATGGGCTCAAATACAAACCTTTTGTAAAATGACAAAAATAGATACCAGCAACTTTAATGACAATGCAAAAAGTCAACTTCATATGTGGACATTATTTGCAGACACACACATAAACAAATTGAAAAGGAAGCATCATAAAACAGAATTGATATGTTCATTCTGATATTGTGGGCTTTTAACACATATGTACTGTATATCATGCCATGTTTAGAGTGCTTTAGTGATGTTTCTCACCATTGCAGACCTCCTGGATGTGGACAGCATCTCCCACCTGCAGAGAAAGCTGCTGCTCTCCTTGACCAATGAAATTCCACTTCACTAAAACAGATAGAACAAACTGTATTAACTGCATTTCTGGACGATTTAAAGACTGTGTGACGCCGTTAGAAGAACACTGAAGAGGAGCAGAAATGATACTAAAACTTCACCTACAAACACAACCCATCAGCTATTTTGTGATGTCTGTTGAGTTCATTCAGTGTGTCGTCACCGCAGACAGCTGGAGGGTTTGTTTACACTTTTTATGACGCCATCGACTCTGATATGTAGGTATAAGACACACTGGGCGTGGTTGTAAGAGGGTGAATTCATGCATATGTTCTGTCTTCAATTTAGTTTTTCCTGTTATTTAACCTAAATATTTAAGGAAGTAATTTAGTTCTACAAAACTGAGTTAATAAGAGTTAACACAATAATACATTGAATGAAGCCATATTATTAAGTTGTTAAATAGCAGCAATTTAGATTCCATCTGGAAAATGTAAGTTGAGTTTCAGTAGAACTTAAGTTTGACTAATGTTATCTATTTGTTTGTTACCATTTGTAACAATCCAACATCATCCTTTGTAATTACAAATAGCTCCAGTGTATGTTTACATCTTTGCATCATCATTCTTCACATCATATACAATTTGCACTTTACCGGTTACAATCGATTGTAGTATTTAGGTGAGGGACGTCTAACTCACTAACTTCCTTCCTATTTCCTCTACTTCCTGTGTTTATAAGCTCACACAGACTCCATAGATGAACAGCCCATATTACATCATTATCACATCACCAACATGCATATTTGCTGTTACAGTCATTGATTACTTTTCTTTCACTCCCCACGCTAATGACTGCAGCTCCGTAGGAGGAGAAACTTTGATCTTAACTTCTGTGATACAATCCAAACCACTTTATGTTGCAGGAAATTCCTATATCAAATCATTCAAAGACAACAACGCAAATTCTATATTACGCCCCAATAAATGTGTGTGTGCTGCATTATCTAACTTTAAAACACAGTATGCAGATGCTCGGCCATTTTCATCACACATAACAGATGAGCCGCAGATTGCAGAGGCGGATTCTCAGTCGAGCGTGTAACTCATTCTAAAACAAAAACTCTTTTCGAAACAATGTCGTCTTCAGGAATATTCTTATCTCCCAGCTTCTATATTTATGTGCAGTCTGAAGGCTGTCATGCATACTGATTGCCTGCTATCTGCTGCTCTCCATCAGCTTAAGATAAATGGCAATTTGGTTTATTTATGGTTTTAGGTATTTGCAAAAGCCACTTCAGGTCTCATGAGTTTTGTTTCACTGATGTTTACACGTTAGCTTCAGATTTGGTCTTTCGCTCCTTCAACGTCTCTGCGTCTCATGCACTTGTGCGTCCTTTAGTTCTATCAGGCCGCTTAGCACCTGCTCACATCCTGTCAAGCAGGAAGTGATCTATGGTATATTTGTCCTTCTTGTTCGCAGCGAGGAAAGCCCATCATCATCACACTTAAAACACAAGAACCAAACACATGTACACGCACAGATACACACACACACACACACACACACACACACACACACACACACACACACACAGACGGGTCGCACACACTTACCTACGCCGTACCTCTCCGTAGTGGTCCTCGCCCAAGGAGCCATGATGTCCTCTGGGTCCTTGCAGCTCCTCTCTCTCCTGCTGTGTCTGTCTGATTCTGTCCTCCTGTCTTCTTTGGTTGTTTTCAGGGTGTCTGCTCTCAATCACTCACTTCTGCTATTTGCTTTTACACCAAATGAAAGCTCTAAGTCCGCCCCCTTTGCCTCTCTTCCTCTTCTGTCTCTCCTCTCTTCCTGTACGGTTAAGGGGAAGTGGGTGAACAAGGTGGAGTGTACAGCACAGCAGCGGCCCTCTGCACAGTTTGAAGTTTCCATTTCGTCCATTTGAACTCTGCAAATCAGTGACACAAAGTGAAATATCAATAAAGTGAGACTGCAGTCATCCATGTAACGTATACAAGACAACTACATCCTTGTTTGTGCTGATAAGGAGCAGCACTTTACGCTCTGCATGCTGTATTTAATGATCCCTTTCTCAAATATGATCAAATGCTTCACTGATTAAGAAGCATCCAGTCATTAAAACTAAGCTGATACTGTCACCTTCACCCCTGAAGCTTGTGAAAACTGAAGTGTATAAATTGGCACAAGGCTGCGTCAGAGGAAGCACTCACAGCCTGAAGTGTTTACTTTGCCTCATTATTAAGCCTCATTGTCTCCTCTGCAGCAGGAAAGATGGAACACTGTGACGAACGAGTGTGATCAGACGCCATACAGCAAATCAATAGTTACACATAGATACACATTTGTTTCAAAGCTGCTTTACAAATAGTTTGAGTGTTGATGCTTAGTGTAATAACAGCATTAGGCTTTGTCACCACATTGGCAAAGCATTTCATAAACAGAATCTGTTATGACATCTGTCCCAGCCTCGTCTTTCAGGTGATTCTCCATTTGTGTCGTTTAGAGCTTCGCCCACTTGAAGACCGTTTTGTGCGAAGCGCCACATTAGCACAAACCACAGCTGCAACTTCATCCTGTCATGTCTCACTGTATGAGAACGTTCAGCACTGGCTTCCACTTAGCGCTACATGCTAATGAACAGCTGTACTGCATGTGATGTGGCTACGATAAACACTTTGTTAGAGCTATGCTAGCAACGTGGCAAACAATGCTAACGATGTCACAGGAGTCACAACATCGTATGGTAAATCTCAATGATGAAAGAATTTGAATGACATTTATCTATGTGGTGGTTATGACTCACATAATGATTACTACAATATATAATAACTTGTAATGAAACACAGCATCCTGTATTGGCTTGTGGCTAATGTAGTGCTTGTGCTTTCCCTCCTATACTGTGTGTACTGTGCTATTAAACTGATGAAAACACGTTATGATGTCATCCACCATACATAACATCAGGTAGTTGGATACATATAGATCTATATAGATCAGAACAGCTCCAGGGCCGAACTCAGACGTCACTAGGCATGAGCGAGCCTCTGATCATTGTGATCACGTGTCTGGCCTGGGTCGGGGTTTGCTGCCTTGGCTCCTACTTGTTAAAAAAGTATCTCCAGGGCGCAGTGAGAGCTTGCAGGGCTTGTCAGCAGAGAAGGAGGAGATGTGAACCTGAGACCTGATCCAGGCGAGAATACACTCGGCCTGATGGGGGCGCTGTCGTAACGTTTCGGCCCACAAGACAAATAGGTCTCATCTAGCTCCCTGCTAAAGGAGCCGTGCGATGACTTCATCCCCGCAGGGAAGCATGACGTCATATCTGCTTCCCTGCGGTGGGCTTGACATCAAAGCTGTGTGGTCGAGGTGAAGTTCTCTATCTGGAGGAAGAATATGCTGTGACTGTTGATAGAGAAGGTGAGTGTGTTACATTTTGTAACAATACTTAAACACAACATGGTCTGATTGATGTCAGCATCACATTTCCAGTCACATTAGTTTGTTGCTATGTTGGGATACAAACAATGAGTGGGCCAAGTAACTGCATGCGTTATCAGGGATTTATTATCTGGGATGTAAAGATAGCGATTTGCATGTTTTAACTGTAACTTCTTTAAAAGAGAGACTTGTTCAAGCAAGTCAAGGTAAGTAATGTTCTCAAATCCTTCATGAAACACTGAACTATTAACAAAAGTATTTGTTATGCTCTGAGGTCTGTAAAGCTTTGATACAGTGACCTCTTGAGGTCATGGCCAGTACTACAAAGGGGTTCTATTCCCAACAGATGGGTGTTGTTCCTTGCCACATCCAAAAGAGGCTGCTCTAGAGTGTTTTGTTTATTGTCAGAAGGCATTCCTTAGCTTATCTTATCTCGCAACATCACGTCACAATTGATTCTTACGAGAGCTGCGGTTTGAATTCCCGTTGTAGAAATTGCTAAAGCTAATGGAATTGGAGAGTCACATTAGTTCTCTAAAGAACGCTCTAAAGAACGCGTCCTTATTTTACCCAACATGGAAGCCAAGGAACCCCCGAGGCAGCAAATACACAATCATGTTTTATAGTATTAAAGACTTCAATCTCATCGCCAAATACAGAATGAATCCGTCAGCTGAGGGATCACTTATGGTCTCTGAACACCCGGAGTGATCACAATATCAAAGCACAGTGGGTTTAATGCTGACAGTTTGAGAGTTTAAAAGTAGGCACTCTGTGGGGTCCTTTAATGTGATAGAGTAGAATGTGTGCCTGTGCGTCTGTGTGTGTGAAAGGGGGACAGAGAAACAGAGGGGAAAGGGTAAAGACAGATACGTTATCTCGCAGCTCTTTTAAGTCGACTAAAACTGGAACCTTGTTGCTGTGACTCAAGGAGAAAAACAGGTGGAGCTTACAGAGGTGTGTGTGTGTGTGTGTGTGTGTGTGTGTGTGTGTGTGTGTGTGTGTGTGTGTGCATTTGAAAGAGTGTGTATATGGAAAAAAAAATGTAAAAGAAAGTTAGAAAGAAACGTTAAAGATAAAGCAAACAGAGGCTCACAGTCTACCCTAGAGAAAGAAATACACAAAGAAAGAAAAAGAGAAAATTAAATTCAAGATACAGACGAGGCCAGAGACAGAGTCAGAGCCAGAGGCAGACGGGGACAGGGACAGGGACAGATAAGGGAGAGGAAGACAGACAGACAGACAGACAGACAGACAGACAGACAGACAGACAGACAGACAGACAGACGGACAAAAGCTACAAAGAGACTTGTGATAATGAGTTATGAATGTACGCCTGAGGCCCAGAGGATGAATCAGGAAGGACAGAAGAGATTTGACTGGCAAGATGAAAAACACATGGGAATACGGAGAGAAGCGCAGTCCCAGACACAAGGAGGGAAAGGATGGATTTAGATTGTGGATTGATCTTTGGGGTCATTGACATCACTCAAGACCAACTCGTTCTCAGACATACACACAAGTATTTGGAGATGAATCCCACAAGAATGCTGCAATAAATCAACTGTACATGGTTGATAGTACTGAGACAGGGAGACTCGCCACAGGTAGCCAGGATCAAACTAGTAAGATGGGTTGAGCAGATTTCCTCTTCTTGTAGTAAATGTTAAAGCATGAAAGCATGAAAAGAGCTTTTAGAATAACTTCAACAAAGCACATGACCCCTCCAGAGATGTCAGAGGAGGAAGAGAGAGTAAAAGTGAAAGAGAGAGAGAGGGATAGAGCGAGCTGTGTGAGTCGCTGGTGCTCCCCCCCCCCTCTTGCCTTTTCTCACACACACAGACAGACACGTACGCGCACATACACACACGCAAACCATGATCAAGCCTGCAGCGGGAGAGCAGCAGAGCCGTGGGGGCAGCAGACAGACGAGGCAGAGCAGCGCTGAGGTGAGCCGACACAAGGTTACTACTGAAATAGATCCAAACATCCATCTCACAACATTTAAAGTAGTTAAGGGAAAGTCCAGCTTGAGTTTATGGCGTTAAATGAATTTTTGTTTTTATTGGCAGACAGCAACATGTTTCTCACAGGTGCAGCTGCCAGAAAGCAGAGATTATTCATTGGGTGACAAATCCTTTATGGATGTAACATCAACGGAAATATAGTTTAAATGCTTTTATGACTTCTTGACTTTGCCTTTTGGAATATTTCTGCATTTTGAAGTGAAGTGAAAGCAGGGGATTTGATCTGAGCATGTGGTTGAGACAGTGAGTGTGAGCAGCAGCCGGGGTTGTGTTTCCTGCGCTGACCTGCTGTCAAGTTACACACACATTTTGCACAGAAGTTGCCAGAATTGTATTTAATGGATTTAATTCCCGTTTTGTTTTTTTGACATTGATAAAATTGAAAGTCGATACTGAGCCTGTGTGTGTTGAACAATGACAAATACTCCATACACAAAGGGTCATTTCATCAGTCCTGCAAATGAGGAAGTGAGATTGGGCTGTGTGCATGTGTGTGTGTGTGTGTTTGGGTGTGTGTTTATTTGTGTGACCTATTTTATCACTTACCTGTTGCTATGACCACTGCAGTTGTGTTTAACATTGAAACTCCATGTTTCCACTTTCATGAAGTGATAGGATTGTTTCTGAAGGAGCGTTTGATTGTAAATACATACAGACAGGAGAGCAAACAGGTAGATGCAGAGATACAGAGATGAAAGTTCCTCCAATCAGGATCTTGTTTTTAGTTATAACTATTGAAAGCGTTAATTCATAAGATCCTATTTTTTATTCCAATCTGAAAACATGTGAAGTGCTGAATAGGATGTTTATACTTCCTAAAACTCCCATGTCAGATAATTTGGCCACAACTGGGACTTGTTCCTTTGAAATGTCTGTTGACAAAGAATCATGTGATTGAGAGAAACAGTGTGTTCATCCAGCACTCTGTATGTATGTGTGTGTGTGTGTCTTTTTGTCTTTGCCTGTATTTATCTAATTACAAAGACATTGATTCAGGTTGAAGCATTCCACACACACATATTGAAGTGTTGACATAACAGGTGTGTTATAGGGTCGAGTGTGGCATAATGAGGGCAAGCTGTTATTCCCGTAGAGCCCGAGTGTGTGTGTGTGTGTGTGTGTGTGTGTGTGTGTGTGTGTGTGTGTGTGTGTGTGTGTGTGTGTGTGTGTCATGCTGTTCAACCATGCATATTTTATGTACCTCTATATGTTAACCTGTGTGCGGTCGTTTCTGTTGCTCGGTTTGTGTTGTTTTTCATGCTTCAGCTAAGATTCCACAGCGTCTCTGCTCAGGTCAATGCACATAACCGTTACCAAGCAACCCAGCATCCCAGACCACTTCTTTCCTCTCTCTCACCGCCCCCCCCCTCTCTCTCTGTCAAGGGCAAAGACAAACAGGGAGACAAATGCACACACAAATCAGGCATAGTCACATCACAACTAAATATAGACAGCTATAGATTGACCTTGTGTAAGTAAAGGAAGTGAGTGAGCCCTAAATCGCTGCACTATTGAATTACATTGGAATAGATTAAGCATTAAAATGTCTGATTGCATTATGTTTCCCCGATGGACGATGTGCAGGGACGTAAAAGTTGAGTTTCAATTTTTCATGGACCTGTTCTGTATCACAGTCAGACCTCTTCCTCCACTCCACTAACTCCTTACAGTCACACTGTGAAATGGAAATGAACAAGCGCCTCCATGTCGACTTTATCCAACTGTCCAGACAGTTTGGCAGGGTCACCATGGAGTCGTGAGCGGCAGAGTCGCCACATGCTTCGTTAACATCGCCCCCTCCTCCCAAGCACCAGGGGCAGATAAAGTATGTGTTAATTGGCTTGAAAGAATGACTTAGTGATTTAACGAAGGAGTGAAGAATGACACATTTTGTATCTTAAAAATAGTCTGTGGCAAACCAAGTGTTAGTGTCAAATTTGGTTCACGGCTCAGTGCGTCTCCCAATTTGGAGGACAAAGAGTCGATATGTTCCTGAACAGCTCCCCTCTGAAAAGACACATCTGGTTGATCATAAAAAAAATGTACAGAATGCATTTGGTATTTGGAGAAGCTGACAAATCAGTAAGAGTCTCAGCTGAGAGCTGAACAACCTCATTACTCATCTGGCGTTCAGACCTGCGCCTTGTAAAGAACCACAGTTCCAAGATCTGTTCTTCCTTCCTTTCATCTCCAAACCCCAATTGGGCTCTTTTCACCAAACTACTCACTGAGTAATGGAAGATGGAGCAGAATGAATCCCATCCAGTTCATTTGCATCTAAGCTGCGCTGAAAGGAGACATGGAAAGAAAGCTGAAGAAAAAATGCAAATCATCAGAGAAGTCCTCAGAATTCCAAACTTTTACATTTATTTTCCCGCTAAGCCAGGCCAGTTTCACACAAACGGCTCCATGAAGAGCAGCCACCAACACAAACCCACTGGACACACACACACACACACACAGCCCTTTGTTGCCTGCTGAGGAAGATGAAAAGGCATTCTCCTGTAGAAGAGCAGAGCGGCCTTCCCATCCTGTGCAGAACAGCACTCGGCACTCATTACAATCCATTACGCTCCTCAACCTCCATTACTAAGACCTATTTAGTGTTGTCAGTGTTTGTATGTGCTGTATGTGTGTGTCTGTGTGTGTGTGTGTGTGTGTCATGTAAACACACATAGAAACGCTTGCTGTTTTCCATTAGGGGACGACGAAGGAGGCATTTTTCAAACAAAACACAATCCCGGATCACTTACTCGCCGTGCTATTTTTGAGTGTGTGTGTGAGTGTGTGTGATCCTTTATGAATCGCTTTGGCTGTCAGGTTGTTTTTAATGCATTTGTAGCCTGTGTGTCATTTTGATAGTGATAAAATGCAAATCCATCGAATTCACTTGCTTGAGAAGTAAATTGAGCTCACTTGTGGTTGATAAGTGAGACGGGCCGAGATTGTGTATTAATGGCGCTTTACGAAAACAACAATGTTTATGCAGAAATAAACAGGAAATGAAGTGTGTTTATGCTCTCACACACATACAGTACACAAACATGGGAGTGCATTTAGCTAAAGGCAAATTTAAATTTTTCTGTATAAGTATGGAAACACATGCGCGCGCACACACACACACACACACACACACACACACACACACACACACACACACACACACACACACACACACACACACACACACACACACACACACACACACACACACACACACACACACACACACACACACACACACACACACACACAGTCTTATAGTTGAGCTTGTTTGAGAAAGCTCTGGATGTAAAATCTGTGGATAGACCTCAAAGGCCAAACTGCACTTCTAACTGTTCCTGTGAACAAGTGTGTGTGTGTGTGTGGGACAAATGTGTGTGTGTTCTCAGAGAGGGTCAGGCTGTGGCTCGACAAAAGCCCTGCGTTGTGTTGTGCGTATGAGAGCTGTGACTCCTGCGTTGGTGGCCTTGTTATCAGTGTTTGTCCTGGATCGGGTTCAACGTTGTGACTGTGATGCTAGACGGCGACTGAAATACATCGCAGGAGGTAAAGATTAGAAGTGTGTGAAGATTAGAGAAGGTGCTCTGGTTTTCAGAGTCTCGGTTTTAATTCAAGACATCACATTGGGTTTGGTTTTCTATTTTGCGCGGAGACTTCCTGTGAGGCCCCTCTTACCGTCTCTCCATCAGAGGTAATAAGTGTGTGTGTGTGTGTGTGCGTGCGTGTTCGTGTGCTCTTAGAGAGCTCTGGCAACCGTCCCATTGTCCATTAAGATGACAAATAGACAAGCAAACAATACCCACCACCCACTGACGCAAGCACACACATTCACACCATAAACTTATCAAGCGGTTGTCCTCATTCCACCATACACACAGTAACAGCTCACACACCATTAATGAACCAGCGCAGCGGACAAACCATGAGAGGCAACAGGAAAGTAACACCGCAAAAACTACAAGGGTTCAAAACGTTGACTTCTCGCTGATGCATTAAATGTTGCTGATATTGAGGGATTGCTCAAAGGCATTTTGGCACCCGGGCTGTCTCCACATCTTGCCCTATTTTAAATTCAGTGGAATCCTAAAATAGGACAAGATTCTCATTAGCCGAGTGTCTGAGATGGAATCCTGACACAAAGGGATCACGTCAGTACAAAATAACTCAAATCTGTCATCATTAGAACATCATTCTGGCACTATAAACACGCTTTTACATGATATCCTTAACAGAAATGATAAATATTACACTAAGTTCACTGTGAAGTCGACAGAATTACAGGGAAGCTTTACTGTGACGTGACGAGATCATTAATCTAGAAGGAATCGTTTAATATGAAAAGTGAGTTCAGGGTTCAGACATAAACACAAACAAATCTTCCACAGCTTATTCCAAAGGCAGATTCTTGAAGGTTTTCCAAACAGTGAGTCAATTTTATCAGTTGAATAATTACGATTGTGGCTGTTGTAACTTGTTTGTTTTTTTATAAATCTATTACAAAGCTGCTGCCAAGTTACAGGTCATGTCGTTCTCATTTTGATAAACGACTTTTTCCTCTCCAAATCTGCCAAAACTGCATACGATGTTATGTATTAATGAATTTCACTGGAATTTTCCTAACTTCACTATCTGACAGTTTAGATCCAGAACATGACATAAAATGACTTAATAATATGATGTCCAGATTAACATTAGAAGAAGAAGAATCTGTATCTTGTAAAATTCAGTAATAGTTAAAAGTAAAAAGTAAAGTAATATATTAAGCACATGATTCTTTGGCTAGTTTGATTTAGCGTTGCAGCATTTCCTCTACTTCAGTTGGAACTTGGTCACATCTTTGCTGCTGACTGACTTGTGTCACTCATCTCTGTCCACTAGGTGTCACTACTGCTATAGAAGATGGGGTTGAAGGCAGCAGGATGCCGGTGACTGAGCCACAGAGAGAGGGAGCTCTACTACAACAACCACACACACCTCCTCTACCAAGCACATCCATCACTCTCTATCCTCAGTAGCAGCGTGTGTGAAGAGAGAAACCATCGGCCCAAAGTTTTGCAAGACTTCCTCTGGGATAATGTGTGTGAATATGTGTGTGAAGAGGTGCAAGCCTGATGCGTTTATGTGAAATACCTCCTTGGGAGCTTCTGCTGGTGTGTGACAGAAATCAACCCGGGGTGAAACCATGTAAAGTTCATTTAGGTGAAGCTCCAGCAATTATGTTGTCAGGTTGTCTCAGTCAGTGACGCTGCAGTGACAATGCTGTCAACAGCGCTGCTGGGTGTCTTACTGTCCCTCCTCATCCTTCTCACCATCAGCGGCAACGTGCTGGTGTGTCTGGCCGTCTGTGCTTCACGCCGCCTCCGCTGTCTCACCAACTGCTTCATCGTGTCTCTGGCGGTAACGGACCTCCTGCTTGGCCTCCTGGTTCTACCTTTCTCTGCCCTCCTCGCGCTCACCGACGAATGGCCGCTCGGCCCGATCTTCTGCAACTTCTACATCTCCATGGATGTCATGCTGTGCACCGCTTCCATCCTGACCCTGCTCACCATCAGCGTGGACCGCTACCTGGCAGTAACCATGCCCCTGAGGTACTCCTCCATGGTGTTGCCGTGGAGAGTCATTGTGGCGATGGTGAGCGTTTGGACGGTGTCTCTGGCCGTGTCTTTCCTACCCATCCAAATGGGATGGAACACAGTGAATGGGACGGTGCAGAACAGTGGGCCTGAGGCTGCAAAGAACTCATGTCGCTTTGAACTGAACAGACCGTACGTGCTCACAGACTCTCTCCTCACCTTCTACCTGCCTCTGATGGCCATGTGCTGGACCTACCTCCAAATCCTACGCATTGCACGGGCCCAGGCCAAACGCATACTGAGTGCCCGACCCGCCTGCGTCACCACCTACAACTGCAGAAACAGACCTTCCACCAGCACCACCTTAGTGTCCAACGTAACAGCCGTGGCTCTGCGGGAGCACAAGGCCACGGTGACGCTGGCGGTGGTGATCGGGGCCTTTGTGGTGTGCTGGCTGCCGTATTTCATCCTCTTCACCGTGCTGGGGATCATGCAGCATCCGGACCCTCACACAGTTCCAGCATACTCCATTGTTTTATGGCTGGGTTACGCAAACTCTGCCCTGAACCCTATTCTCTACGGAGCCCTCAACAGGGACTTCAGATCAGCTTACGCACGCTTGCTGAGCTGTAAAAGCCCCATTTACAATGGCTGCCGGAGCAGACATCCGTCTCCCACGGTAACAGCAGGTAAACAAATTATGTACAGAAGAGTTAATTGTCTTTAGTTCAAGAATACTTTTCTTATACAAAGGCGACATTTGTTTGCAGAGACCAATCTGAATATGGACATGATGTCGCCATTAAAGAATTGGATTAGAAAATGGTGCATTGTCACTTTAAGACATGATAACGTGTTGTGACCTACAGTACATGATGAAGTGCTAGATTTTGATTGGTTGTTATATAGAAATGCAGAAAGAGAGTGAATGTAATAAAGCACTGAAAAACTGAAAAAGCACCATGGAGAATAAAGTTGGCAAACAGAAGAGGAGTTGTTGTCTTGCTTCAAATGTGCAATATAACTAATAATAATAATAACTGGCTACAAGTTTGATGATTATATTGGTGTCATTTTAGTATTCTTTCGACAGTTTCTCTCCCTTTCCTTCTCCCCCATGGCAGCCAGAGAACACCTTTCTGAGGTGACTCTGCTGTGTGGCCACACCCCTTCCACCTGCAGGGCGGGGCTTGCCGAACAAGACTTCATGCTGCAGGAAATGAGCAGCAGAACAACAACAACAACAACAACAAATATCCAGTTTGTAAATGGCACCGCTGCCACCGATGTCAACGGCAATGAAAGGTAGAGTGAGTGTTCGATCTGTTTCATCAAGTTATTACGATTACAAATGAGTTGTGTATTGTGTTCAAATTCATGTAAAAAATGCTGCAATTTCCTACATTAATACTGAATCCTGCATTCTCTGCCAAATATTACTAATCCTCCCAAATACATTCATCCCTTCTCTGGCTTCTCTTCCTTGTGACTTCAGGTCATGCTGAGCCTGAGCTGGTGAGTGTGTGTGTGTGGATGCTGTGTACAGTACAGCAACAACACACAACCCGAATCCACCACCGACCCCACGAGACCAACGAGCAGCAACCAGCCAAAAAAAAAGATGGACGGGGGGACGCAGACAGAATATGGACGTCCTCCAGTTTCCCTCAAAGGTGCCGCAGCACAAGCACACATTAAATACCAAGTAAGTAAATAAATCTCCATGTTTAAGACATCGCTGGCATCTCTATAGCCCTCACAGTCCATCTGTGGTGCAGAACAAATGAATTGTGACACACAGATCCTATTGATGTCATCTTCACTGCATCGGGCCATATGGCAAAATGCTTATTAGGCCATGAAATTTGCTGTCCTCGCAGGAGATACATTCGCCAGTTTTTCCATTCAGTCCTCATTTGGTTCTTGCACCTTGTGAGCAGCGCTCGCACATCGGTTTGCTCGCTGCGTTTGTATGTATATAATGAAACCTACAACAGCAAATGTAGTTTTATTGCAGGCGTGTTTCCAAGCTACATTACTGTAAGATACTAGAGAATATTTATACGCTGTTATAAAAGGATCACATTCACATCCACACATTTTTTGTCAGCTAAGCAAAGCAGGAGCGTAGAGTTTAAAAAGAACCAAATGAAACCGAATGTTTTGGGGGATTGAGAGCGATGGTTAGAGACGCCTCGCAAAGAAATAACTGTTGTAAAGTTCTGGCTGCCGGGACGACGATGGTGCCTGGATATCTGCAGTCTATTGTGTTAACTTGACTAATTGCAGCAGCCAGGAGATCTATGTGAAAGCTGGGGAAGCCAGGGGGAACAGGGGAAGCCAATATCTATGTAATATTGGGGTGTCAGGGCTCAAAATCAAAGTCTTCTCTTACTAGCAGCATTGCAGCTACCAACAAACGTGACAGCATCAGCATGGACTGTATGTTGTTTTTTAAGCTAATTCCCTTGCCTGTGTTTTTCTCTTTGTTAGTGTTCAATTCAGCCATAATTTACCCACAAATACGGGCGAAACAATACCTCAGCAACCCCACATCTCATCAGCAAGAACCGTATGCACACAGGCCACCGTCTCTCCAGAGCCGGACGATAAGGAGACGCCAACACGGACGGAGCTAACGCCAACAGTCTGGTCCACGAGTTCATTCCAATGGCGACCAACATTACAAAGAACCAACATGACCCTTTGAAAGACGATGAAACTAACGTGTTGAGGACAGAATCTAAGGACAGCTCAATGACTCATGAAGAGGACTCTGTATGCTGACTCAGAGCGCCCTCCAGTGGAAGCAGGAAGCACCGCAGCATCTGCCTTGACAATTAATACAATAATGGGCATTTTTTTAACAGAGGCTTAAGACCGAGGAATCACCGGATTACATTGAATGGAGAACAAAGAAGAAAAAGGTGTTTATTAAATATTACAGGCGTCACTTCATTAAGTATTAAAAACAAATGTTAATGTGTTTGGTTGAACGAATGGAGGAGGCCCCAGACTTTGTTTTTACTGTTGATCCTTCATGTATATATTATTGTATTAGAAATGTAACTGAAAAATATCATCATGTGCTGTCAATACAAAATGAAAACTTAAAACTATATCAATAAAAGGAACATCAATGTCACTTAACTTGCTGTTGGAAAGTATACAGGAAGATGAAGCAACAATCTGTGGGAAAGTTATTGCTTGTGTGTGCTTGTGTGTGTGTGTGTGTGTGTGTGTGTGTGTGTGTGTGTTGCTTCCTCCATTCATTCACTTAAGAAATACAAAATAGCTTAAAAACAACATGACACAATGGCCGTTTGTTTATCCTGCAAAATTCCAAAATAATAAAGCCACAGAAGGACGTTATGTGAACAGACACGGGATCAATCTGACTCACCCTGCACTCTATCATTATATTTCTATAGCCCGATATAGTCTCAAAGGGCTTCACAGACCCACAACATCAGGGAATTCCCGACCCCGCCCAAACCTCTCAGGGAAGAACTCCAGAGAAAACCTTAAACCTTATAAGGAAAAAAAGGAAGAAACGTTGAGAGAGGTAATTCCAAGAGATTCCCTCTCCTCAAGCGGCCCGGCGCATGTTTAATATGAAGATAATACGTTCAGCTCAGTCACAATGTGCTGTTTCAAGCAACAAAATAACAATTCAGTACCAATGTTTGGCGGCTGCTGCATCCTGTGACTCCATTTTAGTTACATTTCCTGAAATCCTTACTACCAACTGAACATTCTCCATTCACCTCTTGAATGGAATCAGATTAGGGGAAAACAAAACCTTTGAACCACCAAAGAAATCCCACCAGTCACCACAGGGGGGGGAAATGTTGGATTGTTCTTAAACATCAGGTAGCAGCTGTTCATCACAGCTAAGAGGCGTTTGCGTTGCTGGTGGTGTCCACAGTGTGAAGGTTTCAGGCTGCTGGTGGCCCCGGGGTGCTGCAGAGAAGATCTCACACCTCTCAGAGACCAGATCTTATCTGTAATGCCCCGTGTCTGCCTGAAAGACAGTTAATATCATTTCATCTCCTTGAATCGCCGTTCTCATGTGTCCCTTGATAGTCCGCCGATATCTGGTGATTTTCTCCCCTCTCTCTCTCTCCATGCTGCTCTATGTCTCTCTGTCTTTCTCCCTCTCTTCCACCAAGTGACCATCGACAGCCCAGCCTACATGAAAGCCATTCATCATTGCTTCTTTAACATCAGATTAATGTGGGGGGATACAGAACACATAAACTCTCTCTCTCTCTCTTTGTCACACACACACACACACACACCTCTGTACCAGCTATCAATCATAGAGATTGTCATTATTCAACTCTGTCATCGACAAGTCTCTCTCTCTCCACCTCCCTGTGTCTCTCGGTCTCTTCCCCTCCGTCTGTATTCCTCCCTCACTCTCTCACAGAGGAAGAGAGAGAGAATCATGAATCATAAATCTTATGAATGCCATCCTAAAGACTGCTCGGTGCTATGAGAAAGAGAGATGATTGATCGACGTGGGCGACTGTGGTGAAATTATAGACGACGGACAGAAGGTTGTGAGCGGCGACACCCGGGTCAAAAACCGCAGTTCAAGGGTCAAACGGAGAGGAGAAGGTACAATATGGCTGAGGAGGGAGGGAGGGAGGAAGGATGGATGGGTGGGGAGGGGGGAGTAAATGGTTAAAGGAGAAGAGAGGGGGGAGGAGGGTGTGTGTGTGTGTGTGTGTGTGTGCGTGGGGGGGGGGGGGGGGGGGGGGTGCCACACCGAGGCTAAAGCCATAACTCATCTTTTATTAAAAATAATGAAAAAAACTTAATGAGTTAATAATATCTGGAGAAAGGGATCGAGATCGAGAGAGAGAGAGAGAGAGAGAGAGAGAGACGGAGATGGAGGAAGGGACAGGAGGACGGAGGAGAGGAAGGAGAGGAAACGAGGGGACAGGAAAGGAGCGAGAGGAAGACAAAGCGGGGGTCAGTGTCTGAGTCTCTCTCTCTTTCTCTCTCTCGCTCGTTCGCCGGTCATTCGTTCCAGTTTTCAAAGTTTCCACAGCCTCCATTAGACGGGCAGGGGCGATCAAAAGCCATCCCTCGCTTTCTGCCGACCCAAATCCCACAGCCTGCATGGTAATTAAAGGCACTTAACAACCAATTAACAGTGATGAGCTAAATTAGCAGGATATTGTCTCCTTTGACGAGGCTACTGCATTATCAGTGTGTTGAAACGGCGCTGAACAAACCTCAGTGGCCCGTGTTTGCATGTAGGCAAATGACAGATTAATTACTATTAAAACATCAGCGTCTTAATGAGCTTGGAAACAATTAGAGGGGTCGTTAGCGTGTGGCGAGCGGCTGAGAGCGGAGGAAGAGGGGGGGCGGGAGGAGGGGGGTGGGGCGTAGGGGGAGGGGGGGCACAAAAGAAGAGAGAAATCTTCATTGGGAAGCAATACTGATTAAATGGATGTACGGTCGCACTCATCGCCCAATATCCACGGACTTATTAAATACATGACATCACCATTTGTCTTTCCCACCATCAAGCTACTTTTCTCTCGCCATTATCTTCCCCCCTTCGTCTCGGGCTGCTCCGACTCTCTGCCTTCGTTTAGCCTCTCATAAAAAGCCTATTTCTTGCTCTTCCATTCCTTTCCTCACTTTCTGCTTTTTAACTCCCATTTCTCCCTTCCCTCCTTCATGCTTGGGGGGCACAGTCCTGTGAAGGAATTTAATATGCAACTTTTATATGAGAAACCAATCGCATACGTCTGGGTCTATTGGGCTCGCAATCTATCGGCCCGGACGGCTAATGCAATAGAGAGAGCCGGGGCTATTTATCACACAGGGAGCTATCTTTCCTTCTCTCTCTCCCACTCTCCCCCCCTCTCTCTCTCTCTCTCTCTGTCTTTATTCAAGCCCAGATTCCTGGCTGCCACTAAATCAGGCCAACTATGAGCTATGGCTGCCCAGAGGGCATCTCCTCTTTTATAGGAGGATTTGGATTTTGTATCTGCTGGTTCCACAGTGGTCGTTCTGACTGTGCTAACGGAAGCTATAAACATCCAGCAAACAAAGGCAACAACTTAAATGTCCCTGCGTCCCCGTTTACGACGATCACGAACGCGTGGAGATTTATGGAGATATGAGGAGATGCATAACCACGTCGGCAGGCCTCATGATGAATAAGACATCCACGCACAACAGGGAACCGGCGTTTACAAGGAGGCTACATGCTACGTGGCTGTGCGCACAAGGCTGCTGAAACAATACAAATGCAGAGAAATGTGTGCATGTACATAATGTATAACAATAACACACACACTTACATACATACAGATACACACACATAGACACAAACACACACACACAGCATCAGAACTTCCGAAGTTTGCGGCTGAAAACAAAGCGGTGCCCACAGATGAGCAGAGGACGCTGCCCACCTGCAGCAATTAAAAAGCCTCAGAAAACCAAATTCATTTCGACAAATTAGCTGCATTACCGGCCACTGTGTAATCGCTGATGGCAATTAATAACAAATTAGTCACAATCAGCCCTATATTAACATCTCACCCAGGGGCCGCGGCTGGAAATTAATAACCACAGATTCATCTCTCGCTCTCTCCCCCTCTCTCTCTTCCTCACACACACGCACACACAAAGCAACACACACACACACACCTACAGCCACCTACATTGTTTGAGAATCACCTCTGAGGTACTGGATTTTTTTTTTCTATGTGTATCGTCTCGTATGATCCACAATCTGCTCATGTCAGCGAGCCAGCTTCCTCTTTACTGGGGTGTGAAAACCCCCTGAAAGACAGAGAGAGTGTGTGTGTGTGTGTGCATGTATGTGCGTACATGCGTGTGTGTATGTGTGTGTGTGTGTGTGTGTCACAAATGCATTCACAATGAACCAAATCTGCATTGAATAGTTTGTGGACATAAAGATGAACTGTACATCTTTGTGTTGTGTACTGTGTGTGTGTATGTGTGTGTGTGTGTGTGTGTAGAGGTGCTACAGAAATGAGGAGGGGGCATCTGTGGAGACTGGGCCCGCCCCTAGGGGTCCTCACACCAATCAGCAAAGCGCACCAAGAATCAATTAACACCAGTGGGAGGGGGCAGAGGGTACAGGCACCACACACACTTAGACAGACACACACGTACACACACTATCCACATGCACACTGCCCACACACATGGTACTGTCTGAGGAGATAACCATCAGCTCTTTACACACTTTGCAGGACATGCCAGTGTTTTGTGTGTGTGCGTGTGTGTGCGTGTGTGTGTTGTGTGTGTGTCCATATCCCAGTGTGTCCGGGTTTCTCATGGTGTGAGGTTGGGGAACAGATTGGGGGTCAGCAGGGGGGTCAGGCCAGGGTCACCCCCATCTGAGAGGTGTGTGTGTGTGTGTGTGTGTGTGTGTGTGTGTGTGTGTGTGTGTGTGTGTGTGTGTGTCTGACCACCACTTCCAGGGCTCGCTGGCAGGCACAAGTGAATAAGATGGATGATGTTGATTCATACTAAGAATTCATTGTCCTGCTGAATCCATAGAGAATAAATACATCCAGACAAATTATGAAGCAAGGGGCCACAATGAGTATCTCACATTTCATACTCCTCCTTCACTATCTCTCTCTCTATCTCTCTCTCCATCCCTCTCTCCATCTCTCTCTCTTGTGGAGCACCAGCTGCCCGCGACATGAGCGCCATTCATCATTGCGTCTTTACAGGCAGAAGTATTGACAGAGAGGAAGGACGAAGAGTTATATTGGCCAAGCGGAGTTGGAGGCATCGGTGCAGAGCGTTTGCCAAAGTGGACGACGAAGGCCGCTTGGCTTGTTGGGGGGGACGGATGGGAGGCTTGACTGGAAGAAGAAGAAGAAGAGGGGGGGGGGGGAGAGAGAGAGAGAGAGAGAGAGAGAGAGAGAGAGAGAGAGAGAGAGAGAGAGAGAGAGAGAGAGAGAGAGAGAGAGAGAGAGAGAGTAGTGTAGATGTATCCGCTTCCACTTCAGACCAAACAGCGCGGCTAAATAAAGTGATCAAAGAGCGTCTGCCATTTACCCATGAACGTTCCACTCTGAAACCCCACCTCCTTCCTCTTCCTCTCCCTCTCTCCCTCCACGTTGCCGTCTCCATCTGTTCGCCCGTTGCACTCGTCCATCCACCCTGGCCCCCCCTCTCCTCCTCCTCCTCCCTCTCCTCCTCGTTTCCTCTCCTCCCCTGCTCCTCTCTGGCCTTTCCTACCCTCGGGGAGGTAAGGTGATCTCCCAGTGCTGGTGTAAGTGACTGGTATTAGTCTCCTTCTCTGTCTGTCTGTTTGATCCCGGCACTAATGACTCCACGGGGACTCTGGTCTGATAATGGGAAATCAATATAGAGAATAGAGCTCTGGAGTGGCCTCACTTAGCTCTCGCTCCTTCACGCCTCACAGCAAAGTGCCTCCATACATCCCATGTGTGTGTGAGGCGGGGAGTAGTGTGTGTGTGTGTGTGTGTGTGTGTTGAGGAAACATTTATACGTCTGCGCAGGGTTGTTTCTAAATATGTACTGATGAAAGTGGGTTGACTGTACTGTATACACACTGTGTCCACTTTATTAGGTACACCTGTGCAGCAGAACGGGCCTCACTGTGTTGACTTTTTCTGAGTTAGAACCATTAAAGAAAACAGCCTGATGTGGTGTGAAAAGTGTTCAACTTCAGTTTTGGGGTTTTTACTTTTAAAGGAAATGATTAAGCTTGAGAGAATTCTGCAGATCTTCGTCTTCTCAAAGCTTTTCTAAAACAAACTCACAGGGGATTTGACATGATGGACATTCGCACTCAAGTCATATATGCTGAGCTTTAGTGTGTGCGTGTGTGTGTCTAATCGGCCACGCTCCTTGGCCCGGGGCTAGACAGGTGGGGCTGGTGGCATGAGGCTGGTGTCCCCCACTGCCCCCCCACCCCACCCACCCCGAGGGGCCAGAAGGCCCAGCGAAGCAGGGTGCTGGAGTAGCTCCCTCTGCCAGGCACTGAACCACTGTGGCTACCGGCAGCTGGTCCTCTGTCCCTCCCTCCCCTCGCTCCCCGACACAGGCGCCCCGCGGGCAGGCAACAGGAGGGGTGAGGAGGTCAAGAGGCATGAGAGAATGGGTGGAACGGCGGCGACACGCAAGATAATCGGCTTTTATGAAGTGGAAAGAACACAGACGTGGAGAGAGAGAGAGAGAGAGAGGAGAGAGAGAGGGACGGGAAACAGGGCTCTGACACAAAACGCTACTGACTACAAGCGGTAATGAATTAACACATTAGCACCACTACCAGGGGCGTTCAGGAGCACTCAGCTGCTCTTAAACACAAACGCGCACCGGCAGACGCACACATAAATCAGTCGCAAGTCATTAAGGATGAAGCAAACACACTCGCTTATTAATTACATTTGTCATTTTGTCAAAAGGCAGCGGATCCCCGAGAAAGCCGTCGAGTGAGAGAGCCGGGGACTGCAGTCGGCACAATAACGGCGGAGAAACTTTTACTTAGCACTCAGAATAAATAAGACAGAGGTCAACTCTCAAAGGCACACACACACACACACACACACACACACACACAGAGAGAGAGACAATGCTCTACCCTTGCACAAACTCAAACCATGTGTTCAATTATCATCATCCCCAAATGATCCCCATTAATGCTTTAAGTCTTTCTCTCACATCTCAATCTTCGCCATCCGTCCTGTTTTTTGCTCTCTGCTCTCCGTCCATCCCTATAATTCATGTCTGTGCGGTTACTATACTTCCCTTTCTCTCTCTCTCTCTCTCTCTCTCTCTCTCCCTCTCCTCCCCCCCTCCTCCTCCATCCCTCTCTCTCCCTCTGACTTTAACCAGCGTGAAGGAGCAGCCGTGCATTCAACCATCAGACAGGCTAACATGGTCTACCCTCACGCACGCACGTACACACACACATACACACAGACACAGTTTATGTGTATTGTTCTTAAATGGCAACAAGAATGCAACGTCCACTGAAACAAATATCCACCATATCAAGTCTTTCTCCTGCGGTCAAATGAAATGTGCATCCTGATACTTGCAAAAAAAGTGAGACGCCACTGATTTGGTTTATCTGATAATCCACCATTCCAAAAAGTAACACACAACGATGCACAACTCAGGAGTGTAAATGAACAAAAAGACTGGTTTTTGTTGCCATGTCTTCAGCTGGTGTAAAATACGGGCCGATACAGAGCAGCTTTTGGGAGGAAATCCCTTATTTGCTGACTGAAATCATCTCCCCGCTCATATATTTGACATTTATAGTGATCACAGGCCTGATTTCTGCTCTGGTGGCGGACAAATCAAGTCCCCGGCAAAACACAGCAGCACAGTGCGGACCGGTGACAGCATAGAGATGATGATGGTCCTGAATCGAGTCCCTGATGGGGGATCCCATTCCTCTCTTTCTGATCCAACAATCCCACCGAGCATGTCAATATGAAACACTATACCCCCTCCCCATACACACACACACACACACACCGGGGCCACACCATTGCACCATTATGGCACACGGGGAGAGCTTTATGTTGATAGGATCAGTCTATTTGCTGCGTGTCTGCGTGGAAGATGCATGGCGGCGGTGTAGGGAAAAGCGTAAATTAGGCCAAATCAAGTCTGTGAAGAGTAAAACACATTCTCAATATATTGCACTCAGAGGGGAGCTGTGATTTACTGCCGGGCTTTTTTTTTCTTGCATGTGGGCCCATAAAGCTTTGTTTACCCAACTTTAAAAAATCCACAGGCTTGTAAATGTTGTCAGATGGCCGATGCCAGTGTCTTTCAGCTTAATACTACCTATATTAAATAGTTTAAATATTTCATAAGGGCGTTTTTTTTTGTAGAGGGGAGGGAGGGGAAATCGTTAGCTGCGGTAAAGTTTCATTAACTGGTCCCCATTTCGCTGCGAGGCAAACTCATCTCCTCTCACGTCGCTCTTATTGTAATAAAACAATCTCTCTCTTTCTCTCTCTCTCTCTCTCTCTCTCTGGGTTCTCCTCTCCTCTCTCACACTCTCCCTCTCTCTCTCTCTACCCCCCTCTCTCTCTTTTACATCATAATAATACACTACATCCCCTTTAAATGCACTATTACTTACCGCTGCCTTTTCATATTGTAACATCACGGGCACTTTAGCGACAATATAAAAGCGTGTCATTCATTATTCAGTGGCAGACGGCCCCGTCCCCCCTTTTAAAAAGTCAGGCGCGCTGCTGAAATTGATAACGGCGAGGAGACGCGCAATAAA
The DNA here is from genome assembly GCF_046128005.1 of Genypterus blacodes. Lineage (NCBI taxonomy): Eukaryota > Metazoa > Chordata > Actinopteri > Ophidiiformes > Ophidiidae > Genypterus > Genypterus blacodes. The sequence continues at coordinate 1,826,740 of NW_027466902.1, read as the reverse complement.
AACGCAGCCCCCGGGTACCGAGCTGCAGCCCAGACCCCCCGATTATGCAGATCAAGTGGTAATTTCTCAAACAAATCGCGCTCTTTCACTCTTTGTTGTCGTTTCTTTTGGGGAGTTTTGGAATCAGGGTGTCAGCTTTTATATTGCCTGTAAGGGGGAATAGAGAAGAAGAGGAGGCGGGGGGGGAGAGGGATTTACGCGCGTCTTTAATTGTTGGGTACACAGAAAATAATTTGGCTTTAAACGGATTCACCTTCCAGGCTGCTTTTCAGAGAGGGTTGCGCTTTTTTTTTTTTTACTGGACTTGTTGGTAATTCGCGTCTTTTACTCGTGAAACAATGAAAAGGTTCAAACGTGGATCTCAACATTCTTGATAAAAATGAAAAGGGCTGTCAAGGAGGGTGTGTGTGTGTGTGTGTGTGTGTGTGTGTGTGTGTGTGTGTGTGTGTGTGTGTGTGTGTGTGTGTGTGTGTGTGGTACATATCTCGGTGTAGGTCAGGGGCTAAATGCGTCATAATCGCTCATCATCCTCGGATTACACGGGATTACCAGCACCCAACATCTGCACCTAGTGGGAGCCCTTCTGCCTCCCGGTAAAGACTGTCAGGGTGGCGCCTTCACTCTAAAAGCTCGCAACAAATAGAATTACTATCAATACTTATTCAGATATTATTAATATGAAGCCTAGAGGTGTCAAGCATGAAAGAAAAGGAAACCATGCAACAGGAAAATCTCTAGATTAAACAGATTTATTGAAAGTTTGGGATGTTCGATCGACAAAAGTCATGACACAACTGATGGGAATAGTGGGAATACTGGGAGATGGTGGACATCAGAGTGTGTCTGAAGATGACAGCTCAAACAGACCAATTCTCCCCCATCAAAAGCCACCGGTGAGCTCGCATATGGCGGGGAAAGCAGCCAACACTCAGTCTGTCCATATTGCCAAACAAACACCTCAGGCCTCGTCCCGCCTCATATTGCTTCATAAGACTATATTGTGAGGAAAGAATTGCAGATCCCCCCTCTTATATATATATATATATATGTATAAATATAAATATATAAATATAAACCCTATATAAACTCCATCTTTGCATTTCCGTTTCCCCTTTTTTTTAAACGTATAACCTCTCAAATTATAACTCATCCAGGTTTCATTTGATTTTACGGCCGTAACTCCGCGCTGCTAACAGATTAAATAAACTCACGTTCAGCTGAGTGTCTTGTGATTGCGCATGAAACATTAAAGGTTTGACTAAAGCTCCCTGCGTGAAATTACACGATCAAATGAATATGAATAATTTACACGCAGCTCAGCGATAAAGCATGACAAACCTGCAAATGAATACTTCGCACAAGTTCTGGGTTGTTGTTTGAAAAAAAAGAAGAGATCAATCATGTGTCAGTAAGTCAACGTGTTTGGTTAATTTGGTAACGTGATCGGGTAAGAAGCCACCTGCCGCCGTCTGCCCCCCCCCCCCTTCCTGCGAGACAAGTTAGTGGGAATGCGATTATCCGGTCACTTTGGGCGCTTGGTACATTGAATCTGTCCGGTTAGCAGCTTCCAGAGCCGGGACACTTTATCTCCAGTAGCCCATGGCCTTCCCCTTTTGTCAGGTCATTTAATGTGGCACTGCGAAACCTGAACAAATAAGCCCCCACGTCCGCTTTATACCCGCTGATTCACCGCGTCCAATAAGCTTTAATGTCCTCTTACTTCAAACTCAAAGTCAGTGAGTCTTATACGACGCTTCGGTTAACCGTAAAGGTGATGTCACCGTGTCATTGTTAATCTTTGCAAAACTTTACAAACGACTACTAGTGAGTGACAAGAAAAGTTTTCATGTCAAAACGCACATAAATCATAATTATTATAGAGCAGAATCGTAAGAAAGGTCGCTCTGTTGATTAATCGAATAATAACGCGTCGAAATGAAAATCGTGATAATAATCGAGATTTTCTTTATAAACAAAAAAAGGATTTAATTAAGGAGCATAAAATATCAGCACATTAGTTTCTGTAAATGCAAATATCAAAGAAATGTAGATTTGATTCATCTGTGTGGATTTAAGGATGCTTAGGATTTGTTTTTAAATTATATATTCTTTTGAATTAATTGTCTATGATACAACATCACTCTGACTTTAAAACCACTTGACATGTGACAAAGTAGCCACACAGAGAGACAGAAAAACGGACAATATCACACTGAAACCCCGGATGTGTCAAAGTTTCTATATTGGGTGAAATTTGGAACCAAAACTTACAAACCCTCTGAAGAAAACTATAAATTCTGTGCACCACACGGATTCAAAACAGGCTAGAGAGGAGTTCATGATAGATATCCGTTAAATATTCGTCACCAAACTCTCTCACACACACACACTCACACACACACTGTTGGTTCTCTAACACTGCGCCCTGGTGCGGTTTATTTCTTAATTCCCACTATAAATGTCGATGGAATTGATCCCCACTCTGCATTCGATTGGATAACAGCGACAGCATCAAAGACGGGAGCGTGGTAAAGGGCACTGAAGGTGACATAACCCGCCATCCACCAGGCTGATGGCCGCAGTTATGGGAAAATTTTAGTGATCGTGCCAAATCATAGGCCTGTACCTCCATTAACATTCAATCAGTCATCCCGCTGCCAGCCAATGGAAGGTGGAGAGAGATGGAGGAGGACGGAGCTGCTAGACGGAGCGTTTTGACGCGCTGAGGAGGAGGAGGACAGAGCGTCACATCTCTCCAAACGCCCATCAAACTTTCAGCGCAGCCTGTAGAGAGGAAGAGGAAAGAGGAAGAGGAAGGAGCCCGCGTCTCTTCAATGAGGCCTTTTTTCCCTTCCCTGACAAAAACCCGAGGACGCGCTGGATTCCGGACACACCGGCCCGGGAGCGATGGAGGCAAAGCTGGCGGTGACTTTTGGAACAGTTTGACCCCCCGGTTGTGAATTCAGAGAACCACCAACGGTTTCTTTTTTTTATTTTTGGGTACCTGATTCTTCTTCGTCCCTTTTTTGTGCGTCAGAGCAGCGGGGATGGAACAAGCACCGAGCGCGCCGAGCCCTCCTCCCAAACCGGCCCACCACGAACCCATCAGCTTCGGCATCGACCAGATCCTGGGCGCCGGGACGGAGCCGGAGAACGGGCGCACGGCTGGAAGACAGAGCGGATCGGATTTAAACAACGCGGACGGTTACTACAGTTTAGGGAGCCCGACCGGGGCCAGCGCGCCATCATACACCGCGCTGTCGATCTCCCTCTCCGGTATCATGCCTCCGGTAGAGGCGTCGGGTTCGTACGGGGAGAGCAGGAGTCTGGGAAGCCGGGGAGTGATTCGAGTCCCGGCCCACAGACCCATGACAGCCCCGGGACCCCCAGCGCCCGTCCAGAGCGCCGTGCCGGGGTTTGGAGGTCTGTGCTTCCCCTGGATTGGGAACCGGTTCGCCAAAGACCGGATATCAGGTAGAGAATGGAGACGTCATTAATGTTTGATTATGTGGATAAACGATTGTTAATGTTACTGGATGAGAATCTGTTAGAAAATAATTCTCACACGTGTTTATTTGTAATATTTAGAATTCGAAATTTACAGTAAAAGGAAATGTTTCTATGTTCAATAATTTAAAACGATTTCAATCAAAAAGTCCAACACAATTACAACATTTATATTTACACTTATTATCTTATAGCGTCTGACTTTGATCAGCATTGAATTGGATGATTATATCTTTTTAATGATATTAATACACACTGTAACAAACATCAGACAGCTCATCACAATTTTAAAAAAGTGTTTCCAAGGTAAAATCTTCATTTATTACTGTAATAGAAATATAACATAATATTTTCCATCTTAAATGAAAAATAGAAGTAACTTTTATTATAATAAAGAAGCAGAGCTGCAATTATCAAGAGGAGTCATAATGTAAAATGTTCAATCTAATAATAAAGCAGAGAGGCTGAATGTTATTTAGATTGATTGAAACATGACAAAGGTGTAATATAAAAGTCTGGAGCTTTATTATGGAAATGCAATGCAGCCTTTAGACATATAGGCCTGATATATGATGGAAAGGCCTCTAAGGGGTTAATGACATCATCTACAGCACCAAAACTACCTAACTAATTACTTATTAATTATTTCAGAATTTTATAGTTTTAAACATTTGGTCTATTGTTCTGTTTTACTCATAATCATAATTTTAGGAATTAATTTGAAGTGTTTTTCCTAAATGGCCTGCAGAGTCTAAACGGGTCCTTGTTGATATTATTGTGATTTCCGCTCTTGAACCAGCAAACAAAGTGGATAATATAGAATCTGTACATTTGTCTGCATCCACTTACCTCGCTGTCTCTGTGTGTGTGTTGTTGCAGCGGCTCTGGTGCCGTTTGCCGTAACGCGGCGGATAGGTCACCCGTACCAGAACCGGACGCCTCCCAAACGGAAAAAGCCTCGGACGTCTTTCTCCCGGGTTCAGATCTGCGAGCTGGAGAAGCGTTTCCACCGGCAGAAGTACCTGGCCAGCGCCGAGCGGGCCGCCCTGGCCAAGAGCCTGAAGATGACGGACGCGCAGGTCAAAACCTGGTTCCAGAACCGCAGGACCAAGTGGAGGTTTGTGTTTGTTTGTGTTGACACACACGTACACATACGCAGACAGGCTCAGGTGTGTTTTCGCGCTCTTACAGCTCCACACACACACCTGAGGTCATTACGGTGAGCTCGTCCGGGTCACCTAACACGCAATTTCCGCATTGGTGGGAAATTGGAGGGAAACAACAACGAATAAAAAAAACATTCACTCTTTAATTATTATTGAATTTAATTATGTTTATGCTCGTGGTTAACACATTCCAAGACAAAACAAAACTCCACAAAACCCCAAAACCCAACATGACAAACTAATACCAAACTACATTTCCATAGTTTGGTGTTTGAGTCAAAATCCAATCTCTTCTTTCTCACAATTTTCTTCACATTTATAAACAGAATTTTGCTGTTAATTCTCCGTCACACATTTAAAACGCTTTATATTTTACTTGTATATATTGTAAATGTTTTATTCGTGCTTCCCGTCTCAGGCGGCAGACGGCGGAGGAGCGGGAGGCGGAGCGTCAGCAGGCCAATCGGCTCATCCTGCAGCTGCAGCAGTCCGCCCTCCAGAAGACTCTGGGCGAATCAGCGATCACGGATCCGCTGTGCGCCCATAACTCCTCCCTCTACGCCCTGCAGAACCTCCAACCCTGGGTTGAGGAGCGGGAGTAGCAACGGGGCTACCGAAACAGGCAGACACACACGTCCGAGCAGCGTTGGGTGTCGCCATGACACCCGGAGAGGGAGGGAAGGAGGATGGATGGATCAAGTGAGTTTGACCCCTGTGAACTTTTGGGACTTCTTTTGGAGCCACAGGTTGAACAGCACAAACCTGAAAGCATGGCTCAGGTTTGAGTGGATGTTGTGAGTCTGGACCTGAATTGTTGGTCTGTAGAAACAGAACTTGTCCTGGTGGAGTTTGGACTGAACCCTGCAAGTCTGCGGCTGCTGAAGAACTATCCAGATGTTTCACAACCTCAGCAGCCCAGACAGAGACTGAGACTTTAAAACGTGTATTGCCGCCCCTGTTGTGCTCGTCTTCTAATCTCCCGCTTGTACTTTAATGCTCTTTATTAGAGGAAGAGGAAGAGGAAGCACGCAGGGACACAAACCTGCAGACTGACATGAGGAAGATTCTCCTGCTAGATGATTGTTTTTGTGAAGGGTGCATCCACAAACACACAACGGGCTTAGATACTGTAACACACAGGCCCGGGTAATTTTTTTTAAGGGAATCTGCACACACACAAGCACACACACACACACACAAATCCAACTCGGAAAAAATGATTAAAATGTTTAATTCTAAACGCACACAAGCAGTAATAAAGGGGGAGTGTAAGTGAAGTAGGCAGTTGTGTGTTGTGTGATCCAGGGAGTGATGCATGCTCAGTGATGGTACTTCATTTCTTCTTCATGTGTATATCTGTGTATTATCATGCTTTCTTTTGTGGGCCGTGTCCTTTTGGAATTAGGAGGGGCACAACTATATACAACCACTTTTTGTACTTTAATTGTATATCTGTGTAAATAACAGCATCGACTGTTCTTGTGGACTCTTTGCTCTGTGCTGTTTTACCACGACGACGACGACGACGACGCACCATAAAGGAAAAAAAATCCACTTCAAAGCTCTAAGAGGGGAAAAGAGAGAGAGAGAGAGAAAAAAACAGGAGGCGTTCATTTTGTTTCTTGAAAAGTTTATTGATAAATATAATGATTTTATACAATATTTCAATACACACATTATTTCATTCCGACAGCTTTGTTCTGTCCGTCTGTATGCCTGTCTGTCTGTCTGTCTACATGTCTGTCTCCCTGTCTGTCAGCTTGTCTGGGAGTGTGTACGGGTGCATCCCAGTGAGGAGGAGTTTTGATTGGTTAGCACAGTGAGAGGGCATGACAGTAAATCATTTATAAATCTGCCTTTTTTTGTTTTTATTCTTTTTTGTCCCGTTCAATCTTGAAAACGATGGCTCCCCCCGTTTGAAACATGGCTTCCGTTCCCTCGGAATCAGTGAAAAGGTCTTTACTCTCATCTTTCTTCATCTTGCCTCTTTGTCTTCCTCCGCTCCTCCACTCCTCCCCTGCAGCAGCCAATCCGTCTAGCTCTCTCTCTGCTCTCTCTCTCTTTCTCTCTCTCTTCCTCTCCGTCTCTCTCTCTCTCTCTCTCACAGTGAAAGGTTGAAGTCGACACATTTTTCTTCTAACAGACGAAGTTAAAGACGAAAATTCTCTGATACGTCGACAAAAACACTTCTCCTCCTCCTCCTCCTCCTCTGGGTCAGTTTATCACCTGACCTCCAAATCTGCTTTCAGCGCCCTCCTCCCCCCTGCATAAGCTCAGGCTACATGCTAAGATAAGTGACATTTCCATAAACAAAACAGAAATATAGAACACGGGGACAGCACGTAGAGTACACACACATAAAGACACACACGTACAGCTCAGCATCTATGGGCCGTTACACTGTTATGAGGCAGAATCCTGAACGTCTGACAGGTAAACAGACTGACAAGCGAGAATCAGAGACACATAGACAGACGACCAGAGAGAATCAGGACGAGGATACACAAACACGACGATAAGTATCTACAGCACGGACGCCACAAACACTGAGAACACGGAGGGACGCCACTGAGAACACGCACGGCGGGGGTTAGAGGGTTTTGTTTTTTTGTTTTTTTTTGAAGACTGATGCAAGCCGTGGCAAGACTTATAGACGGAAGCGAGCTGCATGGAGTCCAAATCAGCGTCGCTTCTACGCTTCCAGGCCCTGCGTCTGAGTTTAGAACTCAACATGGACACGTAGGCCGGCCCTGTGAGGCTGAAGACGACACACACCCAGACCTGGCAACCCCCCAAATGAAAGCATCTTAGCATGGAGTTCAGTGCCGCCATTTTTTCCGCACGGCACAAATTGCATGTAAGGCTTTGATATTTATCTTAGAATATTGACGCAGAATTCATTACATTTTGATTAGAATTGTTCATTTTCACTTGTCGATCTGAGGCGATGTCGTTGCTAAGCTGCTTTTAGGGATTCCAAGTTCTCGCTCCATGAAAGGGTTAACTGGTTAATGTCAGGAAATCATATTTGACCAACAAAAAGAGAAGAAAAGAAAGGGTTAATATTTACACACAAGTCCAAACTGTCCAACATGACAGCAACTATGCAACAACAGCAACGCATGAGGGGGATGGTGTGTGTGTGTGTGTGTGTGTGTGTGTGTGTGTGTGTGTGTGTGTGTGTGTGTGTGAGTGTAGGACAAATTCCTTGACCGGTGCTGGATTGTCCTCGTGGATTTGTTACAGCGAGACCTCCACAGAGTTTAGTGACCACCTGTCTGTCCACCTGTCTGTCCACCTGTCTGTCCAGGTCTTTTGTTCTTCTTTCCTTCTTCTTCTTCTCTCACACCGCTCTTCACCCGTTGCGTCGCGTCACTCTCCTCCGTTTTGCCTAGATGACATTTTCAAAGAGCTGTAGAGACCTCATGATGTTTTCATCCTGTGAGAGGTCAGGGAGACAGAGAAACACCATTTAATGCCGTCATTACCCATCTGGCCACTAGGGGGCAATAAAAACTCGTAAAATGTGCTGAGCGACATTCAGGCAACCGAATTCAAACAGATAAAGAAAGAAAGAACGCAGTGAGTCTAGAAATGACCTTTGAGGTAACTGCATCAGAAGTTTCCAAGATTATGAATATTTGGAGAAAAATAAGAATATTGTTTACCTCTTGGCATGAAAATATGAATTCATCCAGAGTGACCACCCCGTCCCTGTTTTTGTCCATTTTCTGTGGAGACGACACACACACACACACACACACACACACACACACTTAAGCAACACATTCATCATATATTTATAAATTCAGTTTGTAGAATCTACATTTAAAATCTAAAACTTGTAATGAAATTTGTTGAGATCTTTGCTCTGCTGAGCCTCAGTCGTCATTACATAATTTCCTCTGCTCAGTCTCACTGTCCGCTTCTTCTTCTTCTTCATTTCTCTTTGACTTTACAAATTATTGCAGAAATGTAAAATATGTTTTGCTGCTTTTTGTTCCTGGGAAATACCGACCAGATCCAAGCCAATGTCAAATCTCTCATTAAAAGGATGCATGATAAGTCACACACACAAATCAATCCACCCATCCATCAGTCAACCAAACAATCATGTAAGTGTGTGATGATACCTGGAAGAACGCATCCACATGCTGTTTGGGTGCGTCAGTCTTCAGGGCCGGGTATGTGTACTTCCCCATCATATCATAGATCGCTCTGACGATGTCTGTCATCTCCTGTGGGACAGATCACACACACACACACACACACACACACACACAGAGACACACACACAGAGGGAGTATGAGATGAATCCAAAGACACACACAGCAGACATCACCACAAATGTACACACACCTCTTTGTTGATGTATCCGTCTCTGTTGATATCGTAGAGGTTGAAGGTCCACTGGAGCTTCTCTGTGATCGTTCCTCTCAACAGGATGGACAGAGCCGACACAAAGTCCTGTTGAAGAGAGGAAGACCGTGACGGAGAGGAAGAGCTGGAACCCAACGACAAACGCAAAGGAGGAACGAGAGAACGAAACAAACCTCAAACTTGATGGTGCCGTTGTGCGCCGTGTCAAAAGCGTTGAACAGGTAGTGAGCGTAGGTGCTGGCGTCTGCAGGAGAGAGGGAGTGAAAACGCTGAACACACTGATTTCAAACAAAGCATACGCAGACAGCCCAACACACACACACACACGGACACACACGCTTTACCTCCATGTGGGAAGAACTGGGAGTATATTTGCTTGAAGGTTTCCTCGTTTACGATGCCACTTGGACACTCCTGTACGAAAATAAGCAACAGGGGCGGGGGGAGAAGTAATTAAAGAAGTGGACCAGTGAGTGATGAAGAGTAAACCAGCGTCTGGGCCTCACTTACGTTCTTGAAGCCCCTGTAGAGAACTTGTAGCTCTCTTTTGTTGAAGTTGGTCAGAGCTTCCATCTGATCCAGGCCCTCCGGTCGATGGCACACCATGGTCAACTCCAAGTCATCGTCGGCTTTGTCTGAGAACACACACACACACACACACATATGAAAGAGGATCACATCAGGGTGGGACAGCAAACGGATGAGAGGGAAGAGGGCAAAGGGTCAAAGAAATGGATTTATGTACTAAGGGAAGTGAGCAAAATCAGGACATCTGCCTGAAAATATGAAGAAATGAGAGATGTTGCGAGTGAAAGAAGCTAGATAGAGCGAGAGAGAGTGTGTGTGGGAGAGAGAGAGAGAGAGAGCAGAGGTGTGGATGAGAGATGCTGAGAGGTAGAGGTCAGTGTAATAGCTACATGTTCTTCCTCTCACAGCCCCTATAATTAACAACTCATTACTCTCCTTGCTGCAGGGGAGAGGAGACAGGACACACACTATAGATTTCCCTTTACTACCTCTGTCTCTCTCTCTCTCTCTCTCTCTCTCTCTCTCGCTGACACACACACATGTGCAGGGTCCCCTCACGTCCCCCCCCCCCCCCCCCCCGTAGCAACCTATAATGTAGTAATTATGCATACTGTAATAACTGTGCATAATTTAATAGGAAAAGTAATATAAATTTAGAACGTGATGGAGTGTCCACAGTCGTAAAAAAGCCGGACACATGAAACAGGAAATAATTTGGTATAAAGTCGGCTGAGGTGAAAGATTACAGGAAGACGGGATAGAGCCACCAAACAGAGCGACCTGTAGGGTAATGGAACAGCGTACAGACAGTCAAACACCATCTATCTCACACACGTACATCAGCTGGGACGCTCCTTTGTCTCAATCTTCGGCGTCCTGAATTCCCAGATAATTCACATTTTGTCACGTCAAGAGAAATGAATCCGTCATCCGAACATCTGATCTCACTTTTCTCCTCCACTATAACATTGAAAATATGTGACAGCGACTCATTAACGCCAATCATAAACCTCATCTTGCTTTATATTGTAAGAAATCAACATAAATTTCAATGATTTATGACACGATCCACTAAAAGGTTATTAAGGTTTGTCCAGTGTGAATCGCCACGGAGACATTATTCCATTATGACATCTTATTACTTTTTTCTTCTTTATGACAGTGTGACTTGCTTTGGACACTCTCTTTATATAACCTCCTGCACACACACACACACAAACACACACACACACACACACACACACACACACACACACACACACACACACACACACACACGGTCGCACAGCCCCTGCAGGTCGTTTGTTTCATGGGACAGTTTAGTCTTTGTCAGTGTCACATTAGTGGAGGTTGGAGGAGGACGGACTGTTGCCCAAGGTGAGGGAGCGTACCTCACACTCCCTCTGCTCCCCGGGCCTCCAGGAGGAGAGTGTGTGTGGAGTATAATCACGCACAAGCCTGCACTTAACACACATCTCCCATTCCTCAGACATGATCCACCTTGAGCTCCGGACCTCCCTCTCCTCTACACCGGGGGTCAGCGCTCCTCTGTGGCTCACGTCGTAACTCTGGCGGCGCCGGGCCACAGTCACCTTCACACTCCATGCATATACGTCGTAAAAAAACCACCAGGCACAGGACGTTCCACTTCAAACTCACACACACACACAGTGATGTTTTGTTGTTTTGTGGTCGTCAGCACATCTGCTTACACTATAAATATACTGTGTGTGTGTGTACAAAGAGTCCTTTCTCCCTGTATGCAGCATCTCAAACATCACCCGGCTCATCAAAGGTCAAATGTGAGATCAATTATGACAGAAGCATGCACACCACACACACACACACACACAGACACACACACACTCAATCCACAGATCAATCGTAAACACAGAGGTAGACAAACACTGTAACACACATAAAGTCGCAGCGTTCGCGACAGATTCACGCTCAGACGTCGACGGCGGTTTGACTTCCTGAGCGAGCAGCAGGTGAATCTGTGACTGGAGTGAAATCAGCCTGGACTCACCCTCCACAGTGATGACTCCCATTAGGTGCAGCATCTTGACCGCCCCGCAGCACAGCAGAATGATGGCTATGCTGTGTAAGCTGTTCTCACTCTGCTCCTCACTCTCCATTTTGAGAACTCCTGTCCTTGT
>NW_027466902.1:1730000-1807500 GCF_046128005.1 Genypterus blacodes | reverse complement strand
AACATTACATTGAGCTGTGATCAAAGGTGCATCTCACATCAAAACACGAACGCCTTCCAAGCCTCTCTCTCTCTCGCTCCCTTTGCCAGTATTTGTGTTGGCAAACAGAGGATAGCGAGGCATTCATCCATTTTAAATGCTTTTGTAAACCTGAAAACAGCTCTGTGGCGCCGTGTTGTCGTCCGTTTTGTGGTGAATAATCTAAGATAAGAAGCCGCGTTGAACGATTTAGCAGGAGAGATTTAGTCTGCTGAGCAAAATCCGCAATCTGCTTCTGTGGAAATGTTGCTGGGGAAGGCTGCAAAAGAGACAGAATGGACAGCAGTGGGGGAGCGACGCCATCACACACACACACACACACACTGACACACACACACACTCACGGGGAGATACACACGTGCACACACACATTTGCACAGGCAGAGAAAGAATGACTGATCACAGATGAGGTCCCTGTGGACGCTGGTGGCATCCAAACAGCATGCAAACCCATGCAGCATGACCGTTACACACACACCACACACACACACACACACACACACACACACACACACACAGACACACACACGAACACACACCTATCTCCCTCTCCTGCTCTGCTAGTGGCTCAATTGTAGGGGATTTACTGGGGGCTATCAAAGTCATTTCACCCAGAACTTCATCTTCATCCTTAAATTGACATCTTCTCCATCTTCTCCATCCACCACCCTATCTATGAATTTGTCCAGAGGCTCACAGCTCCACACCGCTATACCTTTATCTCTCCTGGCTTGCTCTATATCTCTGTGCCAGAGTATCAGCCGAGTGTTCCTGTCGTCTCACACACTTGTTCCCTCCACCTCTTCCTCCTCCATTCTCCTCCTCTGTCCACTCTGACGCCCTCCATTTCCACTCGCGGACTCAAGATGTTTCCTTCCAGCCATCGTTTCAGAGTCTGTTTGTAGAATTGTAGGTACAAGAGTGAGACGAGTGTGTGTGTGTGTGTGTGTGTGTGTGTGTGTGTGTGTGTGTGTGTGTGTGTGTGTGTGTGTGTGTGTGTGTGTGTGTTTGTTTCTGTGTTTGTGTGTGTGTGTTCAAAATGCCCGGTTGTTACCCTGCAGGTGTGCGAGGGACTGTTTTACAAGGCTCCTGTCACATTCTGAGAGGGGGGAAGAAGGAGGATAAGTGAGAGGTAACAGCGGGAGAGAGAGGGAAGAGGGGGAGGAAAGAGAGAGAGGAAGGAGAGGAAACGTTTCTGGCAAAGGAAGGAAAGTAGGGGATGAACGAGAAGAGCATCCAGAGGGAGGGAGAGACAGAGAGAGAGAGAGAGAGAGAGGGAGAGAGAGAAAGAGAGAGAGAGAGCTGAGGGTTGAAAGGATGGAGCCAGGAAAGTGGGCGAGCAAGCATAAGAGAGAAAAGGCGGAGGAGAGAGCGAGAGAGAGAGAGAAGCGTGTAAACAGAGGAAAGGAGAGGAGAGGAGGGAACAAAGAGAGGCAGAATCGGAGCTCAGCCGTGAGAGAGACAATTAAACTAAAAGATCCTGACTGTGATGAAGATGAAGACGAAGAAGGAGAGCTGCTTTGAGGAAAACCAGCTCAGCTCCTGAACGCAACGCGGCACATTCAGGACCAAACTCAACACTGACACACAGCTCCCCAAAGATCCATACTGTAACGGTTATAGATTATGGATCGGCCTCGTCCGTCCACAGGAGGCAGGCGACAACGCGTCCATTAGGCCGGATCAATACTAATATCTGCTGCTGTCTCCATGAGTCCTCACTCTGATGCGTCTCCCCGCGTCTTTATTAGCAGACGCACGCTGAGCCTCTAGCCGGCCTCCAATCACACCATGAGAAAAAGACAGGGGGAATGATTAAAGGAGCCTCTGCTATTGATCTGTAGTGATCGAGGGGGGGTGGGGGCGGGGGGAGGAACGAGGGAGAGAAATTGAAGGTCAAAGCAGCGGACAGAGGGAGAGAGAGAAAGAGCAGAGAGAGGAGGGAAGAAGAGAGGGGAGGATGAGAGAGAAGTGCAAAGAAGGCAGGAATGGGGATGAGAGGGAGGTAAAGTTTGAATTAGAGACTGAAAATGATTAAAGAGACGATCAATGGCCAAGATTAGAGAGAGAGAGAGAATGAAAGGGAGCAAGGGAGAGAGAGACTGAAAGGGAGAGAGGGAGGGAGAGAGAGAGAGAGAGAGAGAGAGAGAGAGAGAAAGGGAGAGAGAATGAAAGGAAGCCAGGGAGAGAGAGAGAGAGGGAGAGACAGAATGAAAGGGAGAGAGAGCAAGAGCGAGCGCGAGAGAGAGAGAGAGAGAGAGCGAGAGAGAGAGAGAGAGTAATTGTCTTCTTCATTGACATGGTTTCTGACATGATGCTTTTGTTCGCCACACACACACACACACACACACACACACACACACACACGGAGGGGGGGCGCAGCAGGAGAACATTATTCCTGTCTCGTCCCAAATTCGTGTCTTTATCCTCCAGGGGCTCACAGAGGAAACACATTACAGACATGTGATGACAAAATGTGCAATCACGTGTGGTTTTTGTGTATCTTTGTTGTATGAATTTTCAACACACACCCACACACACACACACACACACACACACACACACACACACGCACACACGGTTATTTATCAAGCATGGACTGACAGCTCTGGGCCATAACTGCTGCTTTTAAGGGCACAGGGATACATTTTGCATTATTCAGAGTAACCCTGGGTGCACACACACACACACACACACACACACACACACACAGGCAGGCAGGCACACACACACACACACACACACACACACCCACACTATGTATTTTTAACAGTGGGTCAACAGTGTCTGTAACACAATTTTGTAAGACAACACCAGGAACACTCAAAAGAGCAACACAAACACACAAATGACAACATGTGTTTGCAAGTTGTGCACAGTAAACACATGTATTATTAACAAAGTGTACATTTACACAGTGACCGGATACAGCCTTTTCCTCACACACACTCACACACACACACACACACACACACACACACACACACACATCAGATTAGTGTGTGACGCGGTTGAATATGCTGACTCCATGTTGTTGTGCTGTGGGTCAAACTGGCCCATTTAACAGAGCAAAAATAGATGAAACAATTCCATTTCTGCAGGATTAATTAGTGTAATAAATGTGGAAATGGAATTCACTATTTCTTGTGTGCTCATTTGTTTGTGAACCTTCCCTCAACCCCGCAGGGTTAGAACACACACACACACACACACACACACACACACACACACAGACAGACAGACAGACAGACAGACAGACACACACACACACTGGAAAGTTTGGTTTGACCTTACATGAGTGAATGGTTCAGTCCGGTTCCCCCCGGTTAGAGCAGGACTGAATGCTGCAGGTACCAAACCCAGGCATTCCGTTTGCTTGGTCACAGGGGAACACATTAACACAATCTCTAGGCAACCGCACAAACAGCCTCATTACGTAATTCAGAGCGATTATTTGTTGATGTCAGCAGAACGCAGGCCTGGATCTCACACCACATTCTGCCTCAGCTTATGTGAAGCACATACGGAGCCTAAACAACCACCGTCTCTACACATTACAAGCTGTTCACACACATTTGGCCTTCATCCCACACACTTTGTTGAAGGCTATGAGGCTGGACGGAGTGTAATTACTGCAGCGTTTGGCAGAAAGAGCAAACGCAGCCATCAACTAATACATTTTTAAAGACGAGAAGGGAGAAAGAACAATTTGAAGAGATCTAGAGCAACAACGTCTCTTCTTCTGCATTCATAATTGTTAGCGGCAGAGCGGTTAGAGCGGTTAGAGCTGTTAGAGATCAGTCAGTGTGCCGTTATGCATCACAGCTTCTTCTGAGGAGAACTATTTAGAATTCAGTTCTCATCTAAAGAGAGTGAGATGTGCTGCTCGGTGCCGCCGCAACAAAGACGAGACACACGGGCCGCGTCCGCACCAACATACGTCTCATTTAAACGTCACTTTCGTTTTGCACAAGTCACGTGTGTGTGTGTGTGTGTGTGTGGACATGGAGCTAACACACGTAGCCGGAGCTAAACAGCGCTCTCTATTCATCCCATCCCTGAAGGCAGCAGTAGAGCTGTCTGAAAACGTTGCACCTCCCTGCTATTATTATGCAAATAGAGTGTCTTTCTCTATAAGGTATGTAATGATTCTTTATTTTATTGTAGAAAACATTCGCGCCTGGGTTTAATCCAGAAAGAAGCAAAAGATCAATCGCTGACAGCTCTTAAATAACAGAGATGAAGCTGCTCAGTGTAGCGAGAGTAAAGAATAAAGAGATATGAGGTTGTGTTATCCCTATCTCATGTATGCTATAGAGTCACACACATACACATGCGCGCGCGCCCAACACACACAGCTTTAGGCGTGGGATTAAGCAGGAACACGCTTTTTTGTAGTTCCATGTGTCTAATAAAGCCCTTTTGCCGGCCTAATTGGCCCTTTTGGTGTTTATCTGTTTGATGTGGCAGGGTGAGAGAGAAGCAGAAAGTGTGGAGCTTATTAAAGACGCAGCGCCGCGACAAATGGTCACATCCACGCAAAACACAGTGCTGCCGACTGCCACGCCAGCAGCAGCAGAGGCTTCACAACATTCGGAGAGAGAGAAAGAGAGGGACGAGACAAGGCCGTCGCCGCCGCCTGTGGAAAAGCTACAACACAAAGAGATGACAACAAGAGACTGACAGAGCGGAAGAGACAGACGGGGACAGACAGAGGGACGGAGATCAGGCGGGAGGGGGGATTTTGGCGGGGGGGGGGCAGACGAGCAGTCCTAGATCAACAGAGAGAAGAGAGAAGAGAAGATGTGGAAGGGAAAAACACATAAAATACTAAATGAGGAGGTGAAATGAGGTGAGAGCGAACGAGACAAAGAAACGGGCAAGGAGAGGGAAAGAGAGAGAGAGAGAGAGAGAAAGAGAGAGAGAGAAAATTCACTTGACGGAGCGAGGGAGCGCTGAGAAATGAAAGCTGAGGCAAAAACAAATGGAGCGGACGGACGGGGAGATGAATGAGACGGTGGAGGAGCAGGTTTCTGTGCTTTATTGCAGCACCCGGGAAATATTTCACGGCGCCGGCGTAGTTTGTACAAGGTGACAGTGAGAGAAAGTTCCTTTTGTTACCCAGAGGCACAAACACAGTCACACACACACACACACACAAACACGTAGCTAAAACTCATCCCTTACTGTCATATAGGAGCCCATCAGGCCTCGGTGGATAATTGTAAATATATTTCCCATCATGCACTTGTGCCTCTGTGAGAAGGAGAGGGAGACACAGACAAACACGACGGAAAGGATCCTCTCACACACACACACGCACACGCACTACGTTTAATTGAATACATTGATTCCTAACCCCCCCCCTCCATGCAGGTGATTGGATCTATAGGTTGAATGGATCCACGATGACCTAAAGAGGATCCGGACCTCACGGGTATGACGCTCGTCCTGTTCGCAAAAGTAAGATGGATCGATGCACCACCTCAGGCCAGAAGAATTCATCGATTTGGTACACACACACACTCTCACACACTCACACACACATACACATACACAGAGAGCATTTCTATGGGTATATAACTGTGATAGATTGTAGTTTGTTTATCCTAAATCACATCATCATAAAAGCTGATACGTGCTCCTAAACAATGCAGGTGATTAAATTGATCGATGTTGATTAAATGCAGCAGACGGACAAACACACACACACGCACACACGCATTGGCACATTTTGAGATTTTCAAGGTCAAACTCACAAACCGAACTCATTTAGTTTTGTGTGTCTCCACCAAAACTTCACTTTATGGCTCCAAGTCAAAAAAAGGTTCCGGACTCATCCAAGGTTATCAAATCCCCACAGTTATACAAGAAATTAATTACATCAGCTCAGTATTCTAAGGAGCTCTGTGCATATTTCCCAGCATGCCGCAGTAACTGCAGGGGCGACCTCAGCTGGTCGGCGACATCACATCAGGTCACACGATCCAGAATGGACCAGAAGCAAAGAGAAGGAATCCTGCTTTGATTAGGGCGCTCCCTGAGACTGCAGCAGATGGTGAAACACACACACACACACACACACAGGTGCACACACACACACTCTCCCCAGCTCCCCTGAGGAGATGCCTCACTTCCCCCCTGAACTTTCCACAATTTATCAAACTTTTTCACCACAACTCACAGCCAAAAATAAACCTCCATTACCTCTGCCAACCAAGATGGAAGACCAGGACACACACACACACACAAACACACACAGACACATGCACACACAGGACAATCATGTGTAGCTGACATTTCCTTTTTCAATGTCTCAATGTCTCAATCTTCGAGGTTCCGTTAATTTCCCTCCATTTCAGAAAACACTCTCCTTGATGATGTGTGTGTGTGTGTGTATGTGTGTGTGTGTGTGTGTGTGTGTGCGCGCGTGTGTGCGTGCGCGTGTGTGTGTGTGTGTGTTCAGCACAGTTGGTAGATCTGCTGAAGTATCTGCCGAGAGCAGTTAGCATGCGATGAAATGAGCCGCAGCTCGGGAATTAAAACAAACAACCCGTGCAGGAAGCGGCGCTCCTGTAGTTTGGGGGAAACGTTTACGACGTCTTCAAAGTGCTTCTGCCACACTTTCAAATCCTCCCCGAGTGTTTATGGGCGACAGAGACGGCGTACAGCGGAATCGAGACGGATGAAACGGCCCCGGGGACCGGCACGTTGATCACAGCGCTTCATTTACATCACTCCCACATACTCCAGTCAGATCGCACATGTCACACTCTCTCTGTGTCACACACTCTGTGTCACACACTCTGGCCTCCAAACTGCAGGAATCAAGATCTCAGACCTTAATCGCAGAGTTTAAATTGTGGAAAGCGGTATTGAATAGATCGTAAATTCATATCTGAGGAAAACAAGATGGTTTCCTTGTTATGACGTCATCCAGCAGGGCCGCACTCAGACATCAGGGGGGCAAACACAGATAAGAGGCCCCCCTTTTTGTTTTGGTTCATTAAGCTCAAATTTGAAGACAGCAATTCTCTTTATTGTTGTCTTGCGCAATTATTACACCCAGGTCTGCATTTTAGTGCCTTGCTCAAGGGCAAAGGCAGGAGTGTAACCCCAAAACTGTAGGCACACAGACGTCACTCAAACTCTATGTAGAACCTGCTGACAGGAAGACGACTAAATGTTTCATCCGCTTCTGATTGTAAAGCGTTTAAATCCTTAAACCATCTGAGTCGATCTCATTCACTTCCTCTTCCTCTTCCTCCTCTGAAGCTGAACACGTTTAAATCTGAATCATGCTTTGACAAACGGCTCCTGTTTCTGCCTGACAGTTCAATCTGTGCAGTGCAGCTCTACACCTGCTACTGGTAACCAGGTTTGAGGTCAACACACACACACACACACGCGTACGCACACACACACACACACACACACACAAACACACACACACACACACACACACATACACACACACACATGCACACACACACACACACAGGGACACATCATGGCCAAAGGCTGACAGATTACACCACAGTGATTTACTGCACACACACACACACACACACACACACACACACACACACACACACACACACACACACGCACACACACTCCCTGTTACACATTCTACACATGTGAGTGATTTATGTGCACAAACAATTTCATGGACACACACAAATATGTATTGGGTACGAACATACACAGACACACACAGACACACACAGACACACACAGAGACACACACACACACATGCTGTAAGTGTCAGTGCCAGTTTCCGCCTGTCAAACAGTAGCAGGGCAGACGGGAAACAGGTTTGGAAAGCAGACAGAGGTGGATGCCTTCACCTTTTATAGACATGCCCCCTACACACACACACCACACAGACACACACTGGTACGCACACACACACACACACACACACACACACACACACACACACATTTGCCAGTCCCCAGTTCAGGCGGGGGACAGATGGCCTGGAAGCTCTGCATCATAAACCAACAATGAATTTGAGTTTTCCATCAGCGCTCAGTAGATTCAGCTCATTCCCATAATGCATCGCTAATGGGATGTAAACCATAAAAAGCCATCTGACATCCACATGCATGTGCTCACGTTCAGTCACACACACACACACACACATACATACACACACACACATCCTTACCTTTGCGATAGTTCACCTGCTTGGTTTGCATGGAGAAGGTTCCCATCACGAGACCCATGTTGACTTTTGGACACAAACAAAGTGCGTATGTGTGTGTTTGTGTGTGTAGTGTGTGTGCCTGCCTATCTGCGTGTGTAAGTATACAGTAAACCTGTGTGTGTGTGTGTGTATGTGTGTCTTAATTAAGTTAGTCCATTAGCCATCTGTATGTGAAGAAGTAAAGATGTTACTTCTCATGCTGCCTAACACCCAAACGGCTCTGCTGCTTCTGCTCCAGGCTGTGCGTGCGTGAGTGTGTGTGAGAGAGAGGAAGGGAGGGAGGGAGGGAGGGAGAGAGAGAGAGAGAGAGAGAGGGAGATGATGCTGTGAGTGTGTATGTGTGTGTCTGTGTGAATGAAATAGAGGGCGCACACGCTCTCTGAAGCTTTGTCTGCGCTGTCACTGAAGCTGCCTATTTTACATCCCTTCTATTTCTCTGCCTCGCCCTCTCTCTCTCTCTCTCTCTCTCTCTCTCTCTCTGTTTCTCTGTCTCCCTCTCTCTCTCTGTCTCTCTCTCTCTCTCTCTCTCTCTCTCTCTCTCTCTCTCCGTGTCCCCTTGCCACCAGACTGTCATTCCATCAATTCCTCTGTGCCTCTTTTACGTCTCTGCCCCTCCCTCCTCCTCCTCTCATTCGTCGCTCTGACTCTTTGTTTGTCCGGCAGGAATAGAGGGATTGCACACTGTTGCGTAGAAAAACCAGCGAGACAGACGACGGAGGGGCGACAGACAAACATCAGGAGGGAGAGAGAGAGGGAGAGAGAGACAGAGGGAGGGAGGGGGGGAGAGAGAGAGAATGACGATAGGGGAGGAGAACGTGTTGGGGGGGAGACAGAGACAAATTAGGAAGGTTCAAAAACAGCACGAGAGGCAAAGTGGAGCGATGAAGGGAGCAGATGTGTGTGTGGGGGGGAGGGGGAGAAAAGAGAGATAGAGAGAGAAAAAGAGAGCAAGAGGTGAGGAGGAGATAAGGGAGGGCGAGAATCATCTGCTCCCCTCTGCGATTCAGCAGACAAACAGCACAGCGTGTGGAGTGTGTTTGCTGCTCTGCCACCACGTGCACGAGACAGACAGGCGTGTGTGTGTGCCTGCTCATGCATGTTTGCGTGTGTGTGTGTGTGTGTGTGTTTACTCCAGCCAAAGGGTGGGTCACAGACAAAGCCCGACACACACCTGACACCTACATGCAGCAAACAGCCGCCTCACACACGTTCCAGCGCTGGATTACATTACAGCGGCGCCACGTTGCATCAGACCTGCTTTGAATCTTACGCTCCACACACACACACACACACACACACACAGGCACACACACAGACAATGAACAGCGGTAATGAACACCAGCCGTCACACACAAGCCTGTGTCAATCACTCTTAACCCTTCGCTGCCCCTCCTGCCTCAGATTGGCAGGATGAGCCATCTCATTGAAATTCCCGTCGTGACTTTAGTTGAGAAAACAGTTTACGGCCGAGCGCTCGCTGTGGCCGAGCCGAGGCCATCAGGGCCGATGATAAAGCCATTAGGGCATGGCATTCATTAAAACCTATAGTGGCAGCAGTCGCCTGTTGCCCCGGGGATCAATGTGGGGAGAAAACAAGCGAGGAGGAAGAGGAGGAGGAGGAGGAGGAGGAAATGAAGGAGAGGAGAGGTTAAGGGAGGAAAACAGGAGCACTGCAGGGCAGGAGAGGCGTTCAGGTCATCGTTTTTTGGTATGCAAGAGGTGTCAGCAGTTTACCTGAGCACACACACACACACACACACAAACACACAAACACCTCCTCTAGTTTGCCCGCTCCTCTTAGCGCAGCAGAAAGAGAGTTATTTGACAGCAATTTCCAATCAAAATCCAATACGCGTCGCATAAACAAGCACACGCGTGCACGAGCCGGCGAGCAGGCGGGGGGGAAACGCCCGCAGCGGCCATATTTCAGCGAGAGGGAGAGAACAGGTCTTTTAAGCACACACACACACACACACACGCCTGGACCCGGACCGAGTGTGGCAACATGAGGGATGGTGTGCAGGAGCAGATGTGTGTTTGGGTTCCAGGCAGATCTATCAGGGGAGGAAATGAGGCTTCTAAGTGTGTGCTTCTTACAGCAGCCTGTGGAGGAAGGGAGGAAGGTGAGGATAGAAGAGAACAAGAATAAGACTCGACCTGCTCTGTCTCTGAGACACAAACAGGAAGTCCTCGGTGGTTAAGAACAAGCAGAGCCTTCACTTCTTCGCCATCTGAACAGCAACAGGTTCATCGCATTAGGACGGCAGCCAGACTCTTACAAGACATTAAGCCTGACATCGTCTGTGCCGTCTGAGGTGCCAGCACGCCGCTTCCTCGCCGTTTTATTAAGCCTGACACAGAGGATCTCTTACCGGATTGAAACGGTCGGATGGGTTGAGGCGAATGTGTGGCGTGATGGGAGAAAGAGGGAGAGAACGGGGGAGGCGAGGAGGGGGAGGAAAGAAAAAGGTTGGGAGTGTTTGGCAGCAGACACGGGGTCCTGACAGGGACAGGAAGTGTGTCGGACAGGCAGATAGGACAGAGAGGTGAATAATATATTGAATGGTTTGCTGCTGGCCAGAGTTATCAGATGATGTCTGGATGGAATCTGTCACGGTGATGACCGAGAGGAGAGGAGAGGACGGGAGGGGGAAACATTGGGAGGGAGAGAGAGAGAAGGAACGAAATTGGTACCGGAAAAGATAGAGGGTGAGAAATGAGACCGGGGGGCTAATAAGTGTGAGATTGGGAAGAGAGGGAGGGAGGGAGGGAGGGAGGGAGGGACAAATGAGAGAAGAGAGTTTGGAGGGAGAGGGGAGAAATGGGAGGACAGAATAGATGGCGGGAAGATGGGAGGAGGGGGAAAATGGAGGGAGGGGCTGACGGAGAGGAGAGGAGAGGAGAGGAAGACAACAGAGGGGACGCAGACGGACAGAGAGAGATTTGAGAGAAGAGGGGGAAGGAGTGTGACGTGCATGATAAAAACCAACGGGCCCGCCAAGTCGTCTGAGTCATCGGAACAAACAGATTGATTTACTGGAGAGAGCGAGAGACGGAGGAGAGGAGCCAAGGAGGAGAGTGAGAGGGAGGAGAGGAGACGAGGAGATGAGCGAGGAGGAGAGGAGCGCAGACGTCCTGGCAGATGTGAAGATGAAGCGTGTGGCGGCGTCGCTCTGGAATCTCCTGTAAACTCTCACATCGCTCACGTTTGTCTTCCTTTAACAAAGTCGATGATGTCAGACGAAGACGAGAGCCCGAGTCTCTGTTTGTCTCAAGTCAGAGTCTGAGCCTGTCAGTCTGACCGCAGACGTGTGTGACCTCATATTGACTTACAACTTAAGACCTGACGACTCACTGTTAGTCCTGACTTGTGGCCTGACTTGGGACTTTCCTCTCTGTATCTCAGTTAGATTGACTTGTTGTGACTTGGGACTTGACTTCAGACTTGTCTGACTTGACTTAAGACCTTGCCTGTTTAGACTGAGGACATGAACTGAGACATGTGATCAGACTTGAGACTCTCCTGCCTTGACATCAGACTTGATAGAGGACAGAGTTAGGACTTGATATAAGACCTGTCCGTCTCAACTTTGGACTACATTTAGGCCCTACCTGTTTAGACTTAGGACATTAACTGGGACTTATCTGTCTTGACTTTGGACCTGCATCTTTTGACTTGGACCTGGAGTAAGCCCCACCTCTTTCCTGTTACCTTCCATAGCCATTCAAAGACATCGTGTCCCATCTGTGCAACAAAGCCTGACAACAATCAATGCTGCAGCCGGCGAGCGAGAGAGAAAACGATCGCGGCTCAATCGAGTTACAAACGCTGAAATATCAATAAAGATTTTCCAAAGGAAGCGATTGAAAACAAGACGACTGCTGACATTTCTGCATGGCCGCCCGCTGCTGACAGACTCATCAGTGTTAAGTGTGTTATGCAGGGAGGAAGAGCGGCAACCAGCGTCACTGTGCTGAGCTTCTCTCCATGACGACAGCCTGTTTCTCAGCGAGGCCGCGGCTGACGTGCTTCAGTCCCAGAGAGCTTCACCCACGTGCTTCATGTCACCTGTCAAAGATGTGAACAACTCCACCAACCATCTCACCTCCTCCCCCGCCAGCTCCACACACACACACACACACCGCACATGTAACAGGACCAGAAAAAGCTAAACATTTCCAGCTTCCTGTTTCTTTCACCATGAATGTTTTACAGACAGCCTCACCTTGCCTACGGGTGCTGCTGTACCAAAGCATCCCCCCCACACACACACACACACACTCACCCCACACACACACACACCCGCCCCCCTGCTATTCCTGGAAACAAACAGACAGCACGTGACAACAACCAGAACGCACGGCAACAGCAAACCAAAACCATTTCAACTTTCTTCAGTTGCGGCTATCAGACCTGCCTCTCTACCTAAAGTACCAGAGCGTCGTCTGTGAGCTGCATATAAACGGCTCTATTGAGTCGCTCTTCCTCTGTCTCTTCCTCTCCCTCCGCAGCAGGAAGTGATGGAAGTGTTAATTGTATGCAGCCTGGGGATTGATTACAGTACAGTTGGTCCCTGAGCTGCCTTTTTCACATGAAGGATTAGGCATTATAGTTTGCATTAAAAATTCACTGGGCCCCCTTTGGCACGTTAAAAGTGATATGACAGCGTTTTGAAGGCATAAGCACACACACACACACACGTATGCACACACACACACACACACAAGCAGATTACTTGCAGTGGGAAAACACACTTATGTGCACATCAAAGCATGTAGGCTCCTCTCTTTAAGTTCAGTCAAACACGTGCATGCGAATTTGACACACACATGATCAAATATACACACACACACACCCACACACACAATCCAGCCTTCCAGTGTCTGTTCTTCCCTCTGCTTCTCTGGGTTTAGGCTCTGTGACTCAAAGGTGCGACCTGAAGTGAATATCTGATGGAAAAAAGGTCTGCTGAATATTTCATGAGCCACTTATGAGGAAACACCTCAGACGCTTCCTCTCCTCTCTCTCTCTCTCTCTCTCTCTCTCTCTCTCCAAATCCATCTCGCTGTCCATCAACATTCATTATGCGTCATCAACAGAGCTGCTTCATCAGCAACAACCGCATATGCAAAACATCGCTTAGTTAACGCTCAGCTGCAGTTTTGCTCTGCTCGTCTGTGTGTGTGTGTGGCTGTGTGTGGCTGTGTGGGTGTGTGGAATTAATGAAGGGGAGAGTCAGAAGGAGGAGTCTGACGCCCTCTGCTGGGCTGAATGAGAACACATGCAAAGGCAGTAAAAAGGGAAAACTAGCTTTGCTCCAAAAGATAAGAAGCTTTTGGCAGCAGAAGCATGAGGATTAGAGTTTATAGACTGAAGTTAAGACCTTTTCTGGGCCGTTTCAGTCTGTAAAAGCTGAGACACTGTAGAGGTTCTGTGTTTTATTACAGGGGGGCAGTAAACAATAGGGTCCATCTCTCAAGATATTGGTAGTAAAGAAGCAAGTTTGTCTTATTCTTAATCAGACGGTTCCTCCAGGTGAGTTTCCTATTAAGGCATATATTACTGTTGACTAATGAGTGAATACATTAAAGGTTAAGCAGATTTGAGTCAGTTGTAGTTTATTTGACAGAGGTTTTGCTTTGTTAAACGCTGTGGGAAAGGAGGTGAAAGCATTCAGTCAGTTACATTCAGACTCATGTAAGGTTTGAGCGTCATGACGACTGGAGGCTGTAAGCGTTTCACTCTGGATGAAGAAAAGAGGGATGCTATGGTGTCTAACGTGTTCTGATGTGCATTCAAATGTGCTCTGGCACACTGGAGGAACCCGTCGGGCTCCGTCGCACTGAATGTTCTCACACAGACACCGGTGCAGCAGGAGCGAGCAGGAGGCGCTGAGGTGCCGGCTGCAGAGAGAGGATAGCTGTTATCACGGTGAGAGCAGCGAGGGGAAGGTGGAAGGTGTTGACAGTGTGGCCTAAAGGGAGGATCACAGGGCTCTGAGAGGAGACAGGGGGCTGCACAGAAGTCTGGTGTGTGACGGTTAGAGAGAACGAAAGAGCAAAGCAAAGTGAACACGCGGATTAAGACTCAGCTTGAGAGAGGAGAGAGCTTCCAGTAAGAAGACTGGAACAAATGTAAATACGAGAATTGAACTAATCTTCTTCTTCTAATCCTTTCAAACCCAACCTAACCCATCAAGTCCTGCAATGAACAGTCATAGATTTAATGAACAAACTGTAAATTTCAGCTTTACTGACAGTCTGTTACTTCCTTTTTACCTGTACTTCCCGTATATTCCCACCAGAGGCCGCTGCTGTTCTGATTGTAGCTCCACTTTGAGCTCAAACTATCTGCCTGTTTTGCATTGCGCCTTTAATACAGAAACCATCAGCTGCACTAAATCTGCTCTTGGCTTCCTCTACATCGGAGGTATCGATGTAAAGCTTTTCTCTACCCGGCCTGCCGACTTACCGGAGCTCTTAAACCGTCCTAAAGAGCTGACGGTTGAAGGTCGTGCGTACTTTGAGCCGACTTACAAGAGCGTTTGAAACTCTTGACAGGCCTGTTGGCTGCACACCGTCTCTCCTTCTGTCAGCAACTTATTGAAGCACTACGTTTAGTGGCTGAAGCAGCAAGGATCAATACCATAAAATCAGCCAGGCACTGACATTTTCTATTTACTCGTAATAAATCACACAATGAACCGCCGGCTCATATTTTGTACTTTATGGGAACATTTAGTTGTGACCTTTTAGTTTGGAGTTCTTCCTCTCTGTGCTGTGACCTTTGCATTCTGCCTACAGAGCTTTACGTGTTCTCCTTCGCTTATAATGAGGATGCAGGGGATGATAAATGTTGAATATGCAGGGATAAATTAATTAGATGCAGCCGTACGTATAGAAGTAGCGGCAGTACAAACGGTGTTATTGGTAGTAGCAGTAATCGTTGGGGTTATTTACTGGAGGAACGGAGCAGGAGAGCAAGGAAACTCCACACAGAAGGCAGGGATCGGGCCCTTCATACCCAATTAAATATGATTCTGTCTGTGTGTGTGTGTGTGTGTGTGTGTGTGTGTGTGTGTGTGTGTGTAAGCCATTTGCCTTTTATGGCTGGTCCCTAATCTGATGTTGTTGCAGATGCAGATGTAGCTCTATCTCCCACTGGAGCTCTGAAAAAGAGCAGATGTAGACCTGTGTGCACATGTGCGTGCATACACACACGCGTGTTTATGTGTGTGTGTGTGTGTGTGTGTGTGTGTGTGTGTGTGTGTGTGTATGCCTGTCTGATTGATATTTGCCTAAACCAATACCTCCTGCTCCTGTCTCTCATTTCCCTTGTTGTCTGTTTGGTTGTTTTAATGTTCATGTTTTACAGCCATGTGTGTGTTTGCTCATATGCGTGTGTGTGTGCGCGTGTGTGTTTGTATGTGTGTATGTCTGTTTCTTTCTAATTAGACCGAGAGAATTCATGTTGGCGTTTACTGCCGCTTCCTTTTCGACTCGCCGCAGCTTCTGAGGAGGAATTTGTTACGCAACCCAAACCTCAGCAGCAGCTCCTTAATGACATCATGTGTGTGTGAGACCTTGAGGGCAATTCTACCCACTCTGGCTGAGTACTTGAGCCATTCACCGGCATGTGTGTGTGTGTGTGTGTGTGTGTGTGTGTGTGTGTGTGTGTGTGTGTGTGTGTGTGTGTGTGTGTGTGTGTGTGTGTGTGTGAGGCTGAATTCTTTGATGTTCCTATCCCTCCAGACAAAATGCCAATAGGATCAGAGAATAATATAATACTGAATGTGTGCACTGTGCGTGTGTGTGTGTGCGTGTGTGGTTGTGAGCTCCTCCATGCTGCTGTAGTTTTGCATATACTATTAGATGCATGTCGTCGTATGTGTGTGTGCAATAAAAGCACCAGCATGGCACACACACACACACACACACACACACACACACACACGCACACACCGGTTCCCCATCTTCTCAGCATCTGTGTGTACATCTCCTCCACCGCACCGACAACATTTTTATTACACACATTCATCACGAGCACACGCACACACACTCATTCTGCTCTACATCAACTTTATCTCTCCTCTCTATTAGCCGCTCGCTCCCTCCATCTCTGTCTCCTTCACTCCTCCCCTCGGAGAGGAACACACACACGCACGCACGCACACTTGAGCGGAACGAGGTCAACCGCAGGCGCGAGGGGTGTAAAGAAAAGAGTTTTACGAGGGAGATGATGGAGGATGAAGAGCCTCAAGTCGAGTTCTTACACTTTGAGTTTTTGTGAAGTTGCGGTCTTTGCTGCTCCGGCGTAAATCAGCACACAAACACACACAAACACATACAAACACACACACACGTACCTTTGATGAGCGTCCCGGTGACGAGTCTGTGCAGGGACACGGCGAACTTGACGAGTCCCTGTTTGCAGCGCTTGGCGCACCCGGACATCCTGACTGACGGTGACCCGGGGCCGGGACAGGGACCAGAGCCGGGACAAGGGGTCTGCGAGGACAGACAGCAGCAGCAGCAGCAATCCAACAGAACGGAAGAAGAAGAAGAAGTAGAGGAGGATGAGGAGGAGGAATAGGAGGAGGAGGAGGAGGAGGAGAGCGTGTTCTTACTCTTGTCGCCTTTCGTCCAGCTCAGCTGAAGAAGAAAGAAGAAACAAGCGTGATTTCCCACTGTTCCCCCTCCACTTCCTCCTCTTCCTCCTCCTCCCTACTTCTTCCTCCTACATGCTACTGAGTGAGATCAGTGTGTGTGTGTGTGTGTGTGTGTGTGCGTGCGTGCGTGCGTGCGTGCGTGCGTGCGTGCGTGCGTGCGTGCGTGTGCGTGTGTACGCGCGCGTACACGGTAGGCAAATAGACCCAAAGAAGAGAAAGACAGAAAGTTGTAGAGACTAAACTCTGTCCCGTGACAGCTCGTTAGAGGAACTCTCACCATGTAAGTTTCAGAGAAAACTTCCTTCGATGCGCCTCTGTTATTTCCTCTCTTTTCTTCTCTCCTTCTTTCCCTCCTGCCCGCGGAATTCTCTCCCTTTTTTTAAACTGAGCAAAGAGTAATCCACTTTCAGCACCGGTGACGATGGACAGCTCCCTACAACGCAGCCTCCTCTCTCTCTCTCCCTCTCTCTCCTCTCTCTCTCTTTCTCGCTCTCTCTCGCTGTCTCTCTCGCTCTCGCTCTCTCTTTCCTCTCACACACACACACTCCTCCCTTCATACCTCCCCACTGCCCTTTTACTCATTGATTTATTGGTGTCTTTAAAAGAAGGTTAATGTTTAAGCTTTTATGTTTATTCAGCACAATTTCTCAAAATTTCACCGCCAAATATTCATTTTAATTTAATTCCAAAGGACTGGATCGTATAATTTGATACTTATTTCAAGGATTTCATTGGCTATAAGTTAATGCTCCCTAATGAGTGCCATACTGTGTCACTGAAATGATCTGTAATCTCAAGACCTGCAACCTTATTGATCCCTTTGACCGTCTTAATCCATCAATATAACAGCAGAGGCAGTCAGTTGATTGACTGGGTTGAGTTTTAACCGGCATTGTAATGGATGGAGTGCTGTTGACCTCAGCAGGCCCTCGATCCATGCTGACCGCTCTTTACACTCCGCTGCCCCCCTTATTTAGAGAACTTGCCACATAAGAGCCGACACGTCTAATTGAGAGACAAAGGGGTGAGAAAGAGGAGGAAGGAGAAGAAAGAATGCAGAGAGATAATCGTATAACATCCACCCAGGCTATATTTAGTCCTGAATCAAATATGGCTACTGGACCGACGGCTAGAATGCAGAAGAAGAAGAAGTGCAATAATGGCGAGAAGAGAAGGGGGATAAAAATGGAGGAATGGATTCAAGCAGACAAGATGGGGGAGAAAGACAGAGATGCAATGAAACAATAAAAATGCAAATGAAAGGCGTAAAAAACAACAACACGAGAAATCGAGAAAATTGATGGAGGAGTGGGGGGGATGAAGGTGCCAGGAGGAGGAGGAAGAGGAGGAAAAGATGGGAATAAAAACCAATGCCCCATACAGTGTGAGGGTTATTTGCAACCAGAGAGAGAGAAAAGCTTTGACTGGCGACTCGGATCGATAACTGTCTGCAGACTCTAAATGTTCCGTCTCTCACTTCATGAAGAGAGAGAGGGAAGATCTTTGATGAGTAGAATGAGGGAGGAAAACAACACGGTGAAGAGACAGAAAGAGGAGGAGGAAGAGGAGCAGAGGGGGAAATAAAAGCAAAGTGGAAGGGATGAGCAGAGAAAGGAGGAGGAGGAGGAGAAGGAGGAGGATTGTTTCCTCTACTGTTTTTGCTATTAAGCATGGAGGAGATTATACTGTGTGGAGGAATTTGCATAAACATGCTTTTCCATTACCGCCCCCATTGTTCATGATTAATGAGATTAGAATTGCCTCCATGCACCAATTCCAGGATGTAATAGCAGCTAATTGCTTGTCTCTTCCTAAATTAGGGGATGCGTTGCTTGATGTTTGCTTCAAAATAGATTTACTCAGCGACGGGGAGACCTCGTTTCTCTGCTCACCTTACAGAGACGCTGTGAATGAAGTGAAGTGTGGAGGGGAAACGAGGTAGAGGAGGCTGGAGTCATGGAGAGAATTGTGTAAAATGTGAGGAGGGGTAGAGTTCCACCATATCATGTAAAGCACATGTTGAAATGTTCATGCTTCGAGGTGAAAGGGGCCCGACTCGCACAGAAAAGCATGAAAAGGAGGCTGCAAAATGTAAAGGAATGAAAGGATAGAACAGATGTAGTGCCGTGTGAAAGGAGAGAGGGTAAGGATGTATACAGGGAGGATAAAAGAGGAAGCAGACGGAGGAATAAAGAGGCGAGATTGTGTGCAAGTATGAAGGTTAAAGTTATAGAACCTGAACAAACAAGTCCAGTGAGTGAGAGAGAGAGAGCGAGAGAGAGAGAGAGAGAGAGTGTGAGCAAGAGAGAGAGAGAGAGAGGGGAGTGGGATGGAGTGGAGAGTGGATTCAGGAGGAATAAAGAAGAGAAGGCAGAGGAGGAGGAGGTGTGAGAAGAAAGAAAAAAGAGGGTGGGAGGTGGAGGAGGAGGAGGAGGGAGAGACAGGCAAGAGAAATGAGCGAGACAAAAAGAGAGGGAGATTGCTTTGAAACGGGGCGGATGTGTTCGAATTGAATCACGGGCGGCCAGCTGTAAGCTCTGATAGCGCTTTGCCTCTAAATATAACAGAGATGGACTGATAGGGACACGGCAACAGACGGAGGGAATAATGGAGGGATCAGGAGAGAGAGGGAGTGAAAGGGAAGAGAGTGAAAGGGAGGGGAGAGAGAGGGAGAGAGAGAGAGAGAGAGAGAACAAATCTGTAAGAATGGAAAAGCTCATCATCAACAGTCAGCAGTTGGCAGTTTTGTGTGAATGAGCACAGCAAACACAAATACACATGACTACAGCGCACAAATACACACACACACACACACACAGCATGGATGATAACAGCAAAACAACAACAACAACAATCAATTTATAACAAGCACCCAGAACCATCTGCCCAGACACAGCAGAGGGACTAACCTACTTCTAGAGCTTCATCTCTGGGTGTGAGTGAGCAAGTGACCCCCTGTGGCTCTGGAAGTAAACTTCAGACCACCACCGCCTTATTTTGGCCGTTGACACACACACACACGCACACCCCTCCTCTTCATCATATGTTGTTTCGCCTCCACAAAGACACCCTGCTGCTGGCAACTCGGTGTCTGCAAAACTGCACACACACACACACACACACACACTTCTTTAAGAGAGCGATATCCCCTGCAGAGCTGATACGCTGTCATACATCCCCCATGTGCAGAACACACACACACAAACACAGAGAGCCACACACACAGAGTCACACACACAGAGAAGGGTTTTTTTTTGCACCACAAGTGAATATTCTTGCATCACACTCTTGATGAGCACAAATGCATGGACTCAGAATAAAAGACAGAAAAGTGTGTTTCGTAAGACGATACTCACACACATTCCCTTTCATCTGGATCTTCTACATTTCCTTCCTCCTCTCCTTCTTGTTCTCTTCATCTTCTCACGCTGGCCTACAAAGGGAAAGTCTGAGAGGAGCTTTAGCTTCATTAGCATGGAGCTTCCATGAGCATGGAAAATGAATTAACATAAAGGTCATTAACTTATGTAAACAAGACATTAAGCACACACTACAGCTATACTTCTGAAGAACATGGTGTGTGTGTGGGTGTGTGTGTGTGTGTGTTCAATAATGAAGATGAGTCCCTCAGGATTAGGCTCCCAGCTGAGATTGGTTCTGCTGATTCAGGTGCCAGTTACCTCAGGTCGCCTGTGCTGCAGTATGTTTTGATGCTTCCACACACATTTCTATGATGTATACAGTATATAAATGTATTTGAATTCAAAATGAGCCATTGTTCACTTTTTTCAAACTTGTTTACACGCACCACAGATGCACTTCTGCTTTAGGGTTTTAATATATTCAAATTGTTTTACCCTGGAGTAAAATTACATAAACAAATGCTAAGCTCTTTGGTAGGTTAATGTGCAGTGTGATATATGCGTGTGTGTGTGTGTGTGTTCTGGATGCCTCACGTTAATACACACTGTTCCGCCACAAACAGATGAAAAGCTGAAGGAAAGGTTGGAGGAAGAGGGGACATTTTATTCCTGCACTGTTCACGGTTGAGGTGCACTGAGTCAGTCCTTACTGAACCTGTACACATACTAGCACACACACACCACTTTCTGCTGAGCACAATGGAACAATGTTCTCAACGGAGTTCCCAAAGTTGCCGAGCACAGCAGGTGATTATAAAGTGGCTTTGCTGATGTTTTCTTCACACACGCACACACACCTCTTTGTCTGTTGCACTCTGTCTCTATTGAACACGTCTGTCAAACGCAGTGACTGAGTTACATGCAGAGCGTTGCGTGGCTGTGTTTGTGCGTCTCTGAACTGCTGCCATCTAGTGTTTACTTTAAAGCGGTGAGTGTGCGGTTTGAACAAACAGGTGGAGACATTTACTACAGAAACATTTATTCACTGTACAGCTGTCAAGAATTGGAAGTAAATCATTATCAGTTACTCATAATACAAAAATACATTTGAATTACATCCATACATAAAGTGAAGATAGGACGTGTCTGTGTGTGTGTGTGTGTGGTATGCATATTGTGTTGCAATGAGGGTGCGTATAAAAAAACACAATCAGTCATCCAAAGACATATGCATTCTGTATACACCATTGGCATATTTTAATAATGTTTCCTACAAAAAATAGCATCTTTTTCTGCGTATATTCTAGATTTCACTGAATGATGTGCAAATATTAGAAGTGAAGTTAAATCTGGCTCCCACAGTGTGAGGGAACAGAAACACAAACGTCTTTGGAGTGAATCGTCATTTTCTCATATTTGGCTTAACGTCTGGAAATCAAGTATAAGTAAAGATGAGCCAGCAGGTACGGCGTTGCATCGGCTCGCGTACGGCGTGTGTTGTTTATCAAAAAGGAAACGTCCCTTGAGCCAAGCGTTCGTGTTAGAGTCCGTAGAGGAGGCAGCAAGTGGGGCGAAACGATGAAATCCCGTTAAGACGACATGTGAGCGTTTGGTGTTTTTACACAGTGTGATTATGTGCAGCGTTTGATTGATCTTGGCTTCAGAAACAGTGAACTACTCCTTTATTGTTGCACCGGCGGCCTTTTTTTAAAATCGCTCTGATCGGCCGTCACAATGTTTCATCCATTAAAGGAGGTGAGGTCAGTGAGTCTTCTTGTTCTTCTGTCCTGCCACAGACCTGCAAATACACCAAAAACTCAAAGCGCGGACAGAAAATCTTCCATCTCAGGTCTTCAAATCTTACACTGTTCTCGGTTTAAAGGCTTCAATGGCCGCCATGAGTCACTGTGAGCAGCGTCTCCCTAAATGCAGATTCAGCTGGTTTTTGCCGAGATAGAGGTGAGGACGGTCCCTCTGAGCCTGGAGCTATAGATGGCAGCGCACTGGAGGACAGAAGTGAGGACGGGACACAGAGGACACGCAGAGAAGAGAATACCGTGTCACTGCTTTGTATCAAAACACTGAAACAATGTGGACACAGCAGAGACGGAAATGAAAACACTGTGATGTAAAAGAAACATCATTAAATCACAGATGTACCTTTCTAACTCTGGTCAGTGGTGATGAAGGTTCTCACTGAGGAGTTGCCTGGAATCTACAGAGACAATAATGCATTGAGAGTAGTTAGTAATTAGAAGTTAACCGTGTGGAAACAGAAGATGATGAACAGGGTGGAGATACGTAAACATGTAGAAACGTCTCTCCATCTAATAATTACATATTGGGTTTTATTCACTTTATGGCTGTTTGTGTTTTAATGGATCGTGTTACACAAGAGAAATTCCCTTCCGGGCAATAAAGCTTCATTTAATTGAATTAGAAGGTACATGTTGACCGTGTGTTCTGTTGCAGCTGGGACTGGGAGGCTGTGAGTCAGAGCGGCTGGACGGACGGCGCTCCGTCTCCGTCATGGCCGAGGTTCTGTACGCAGCGTGGACTCTGTTTGAACTGAGGCCGTTAGCACCCAGAGTCTGGACGCTGATGTGCAGCGGGACGCTCAGGTCGAGATTCTCCAGGATACACTGAGGACGGAGAAGAGAGGAGTCATTGTGTAGGTTTGTTCTTAAAGTGGTAGCAGGATGAAAGCGTGAGCGGCTGTGGTCGGTCCGGACGCCGTCTGATACCTTAGTGCAAGCCGAGCTCATGACAGACTTGTGGAAATCCCCGTCCACGAAAACCTGAGAAGAACATATTGAATAAAACCAAGAATCTTCCAAAAATGAAGTCTGATCTTTAAGTTTAACCTTTGCCCTCGTTCTGGTCTTCTTACCCTGTATCCATACACAAAGGTGCCGTTGCTGCAGCCCAGAGCGTCGAGCTGCGGCCTCTCCCAGCCGATCATGAGGCTGCTCTGCCCGACGGTTTTGATGACCTGGACACAGCCGACCTCTGCCGGAGCCTCTGTGAGAGAGCCGGAGTGAGAAAAGCTTCAGATTCCTCAAATTGGAGTTAGACGCAACACAATCCTAATGTGCTGCAGTCTTAAAAGCTCAGACGCTGGCAAACATCATAAGAATTGAAAATCAGTAATGTTGTTTTATTGTCTGCCCAGGAAATGCATTTCAGCAAACAGTCTCTTGGATTCCTTCAACCAACATATTCCGCACTAGCTCACTCTGACTTTGTGAGGTCATATGCGGGTCCTTACCTGGCTTTGGCCTTGGAGGTTTAGCCGCCCGTGGAGACGCAGCAGGCTTGAGGGATCTCGGAGGAGAGCGACGGGCAGAGACCACGCCGTCATATCCATGAGCAGCACCGCCCAGTTTACTCATCAGGTTAAACATATTAGACTCATGGGCAGTTGGTACATTTGGGACAGTGGTGTCCCAGGCAGTGGATTCTGGAATAGGATCGGAGCGTTTGAAGACATCGGGGACGGCAGCTGCGGGGGTGAGCGTGGCACTCGTGGAGGTAGAGGTCCGGGTTGGTTGAGCCCCATCTGATCCCACAGGGGCAGCAGGAGTTTGCCTTGTAAGTGTGGGGGACATCCATGTGCTCGGGGTGCGTTTGGCTTCGCTGGGCTGAGCCGCGGTGGGAACTCCAAAGGTGGACGAGCTGGAGAGGACGGACGGAGTCGGAGTGCAGGCGTCCTTTTGTAGAAGTGGGTGAGTAAACTGGCTGAGCGGCACTTTGGCAGATCTTGAGGCGACGGCAGTAAACAGTGTCGTCGGTGTGCGAGCCGTTCCGGGTTCAGTCGTGAATGGGCTTCGACGATTACAGGAGGGTGAAGATGATGGAGACTTCCTGGGCTGCTGTCCTCTTCCTCTGCTGACCGGAGCCTTGGAATACAAACAACAGCACACAGACACACATTCTATTTATTCACATCATAACATAACAGTCCACTCCTGTAACACTGAATACTCATACACACTCCAGTGTACCTGATAGCTGCTGAACAGAGTCTTCTGCAATTGCTCGTGAAGGTCGATGATCTTCTCAGGACTGCTGAGCCTCTTAGGTGGGCTGACACATGTAGGAGGAGGAGCTGGGCTTGGGGACCTCCTCTGGAAACTGGCTGGACCAGGAGAGGACCCTCTGTTGGTCTCTGGACTGATGGTTCCTTGGATTGGTCCACTGGCTTTGGGACTCAGCTGTGGGCGCGAGAAAGGTCCACTAAAGTTTCACTCTATTTTCAGATTCTGCTGTTAAAGATGAACCTTGAGTAGAATCTGAATACGTGCATATTTTAGGGACAAAAGCTTAAAACGAAGAGATGTTGTGTGTTCCCCTCCCCGGTGTTCTTCAGCTCAACACAGACTAACTACTCACCCTGAGTGCTGACTCAGCAGGCGGCGGTGCCACCTGGGCGCTTGCACACTCCGGCACCGGGGACGTTGGCACAGGTGAGTTGGCGTTTCTCTTCAGCGTTCCTCCCGTCAGCGAGGGTTCCACTCCAGCTTCAATACCGCAGGCTTCATCTTTTGGTTCTCTGCATTTTACGCGGGAGTCAGGTGAGATCCAGTTCCATCCGGGGCTGAAGGAGATCTGATCGGGCCTGAACCCTCTGGTGTAGTCTTGAAACATACCGATGGTTCCTGATGTGAACCCGCTGCTGTACTCGTGGGGCCTTAAAGGGCTTCCGGGTGTGAATGTTGCGGTGTAGGCCTGCAGGGCGTCGTCAGAGAGCAGCTGCTGGACCCGCTGAGCCAGCATGGGCTCCGCACAGCCGTGCCGCCGCATGGTCTTCATCATGTGATCCAACAGGCCGTTCCTCTCCTGACACTTCATCACCAGGCAGGACAGCTTGGCCTGTGATTGGACGAAACAGCTCAGTCAAAGCTCATTCAAAAACAAGTGCCCATAGCTGCACAAAGGTCCAAATGTCTGAAAGAGGAAGCCACGCCCCCTCTGCTCACCTTCAGAGGAGCTGAATCCAGATCTGCAAGGCTCTTCTTTTTCAAAAGTGCATCATACTACAAACAAACCAATAAGAAAAATATTAAATAAAAATATCAGATGTACAGAGATCATTGTTAACCCTTTATAAACTGCAGGCTCAGTGTAAACAGCTGTTACTTTGGCTCTGATGTCGTCGTAACGTGTCCGCAGTGAGACGAGCGTCGTGCTCAGCTCGTCCTGGCTCCCCTTCCCTCTCTTCAGAGCCATATACACCGAGTTCAGCTCCTCTAGAGCCACTGTCTTTAGGACAGAACAAACACACACACACACACACATTCCTCATTACAACAGCCTCACTTTTATTGCTTTACAAAGGCCCATTTTAGATTGTGACCCACTGGCCTCTTCATCATCATTAACTTACTTTAGCTCGGAGCTGAGCGGCGAGCGCCTTGTGTAGCTCCTCCCCCTGGACCTTTCCCTTGGCAAGGCACGCCAGTTTGCCCTGCAGCTCCTTCACCTACACACCAACACACCCACTGCTTCATACACACGCATTTACATCTACAGTATGTTTATATTCTGCTCTGGGTAAAACAAGGCAAAGAAATGGGCTCAGACGGAGGGATGTGATGATATTAAAGGTTCCTTATGTTACTTTAAAAATGGCTGTGGTCTAAACTTGAAGTGATCCTTAGTGTGCTTACCTGTGCTTTAAGGTTCTCATTTGTCTTCCTGGTCTCTTCCGTCTCACTGGCTGCATCCGTCAGCATCATCACCTGGCTCAACGCCTGGGCTGCCTTCCTCTCCGCCTCCTCCCTCCTGGCTTCAGATTCATTCAGTTCACTGTGCAACCGCTTGGTCTACACACACACACACAGAAACACACATTACACACCGGTCTTAACAATGCACATGTGGCCCTATAAATATGACAACATGAAGGGAAACTCTGAACACATTCTCTCTCTTAAATGTCCAATCCTTTAATCTGTAAGACGTCTGCTCCGTCTCTGTTTCAGCTCCATGAAGCTGCTGGAGTCTTCATATTCCAGATTAACGGATTATACCGATATGAAGGCAGGGAACAAAAGATGAACTCTATATTAATCTCAGAGACTCACCCGAGCTCCTTAAATTAATCCCTCCCTCTGTTCTGACAGGAGAGGAAGAGGAAGTTCAGACTCACCTCGGCATGAACCTGGTCCAGCTCCTCCTGTGACCTCCTGAGTTCTGCACCCAGAGCTTCCACTTCCTCCATCAGGTCATTTAGATCCTGTTACCCCATCCAGAGAAGAGCAGAGAGAAGACGTAATGATAAAAGACTCCAGCCATTGTTCTGAAATGGACACGACGGTCACTTTTTTTTTTTCCTACCTGTAAAGACGGTCCGCTGTAGGCGTGGCTTCTGTCTTCTGCCTCCTCCGTCTTCTTCTTCATCACAGCATTGGCGTTGTTCTGAATGGGCAATTGAAGCTTCTGGTTTCGCCCCTGCGTTTGCGATTGATCGGGGGATCCGGCAGACTTCCTCAGATCGTTTTGTTCCTCCTCTTCCTCTGGTGTGTGTAACGATCGTCTCCCGTCTCTCTGAGCGTCCGTCAGCTCGTCCCTCTGCTGCTTTAAACCGAGCACCGTCTGCCTCAGCTGCTCGCCCACTTTCTGTAAACTCTGCAGCGATTTGGCCGTTTGCTCTCTCTCCTCTTTCTCACTGGAAAGAGCTTCCGACACTTTCTCCTTTTCTCTCCTGAGGCAAGGCAGCGACTGGACGAGCTGCTCTCTCTCCTCTCTCAGGCCGCAGATCGTCCTGGTCAGCTGCTCCCTCTCCTGTTTGAGACCGGACAGCGATCCAGCCACGTTGTCCTTCTCCTCCTTCAGCCCCCAAACCGCCCGAGTTAACCGCTGCTTCTCCTCCGTCTGCGTTTGGACGGAGAGAGCAGCTTCTCTGTGCTCCTCTCTCAGGGAACATATGGAGGCCATCAGCTCCTCTTCCTCTGTT
Organism: Genypterus blacodes; assembly: GCF_046128005.1. Taxonomy (NCBI): domain Eukaryota; kingdom Metazoa; phylum Chordata; class Actinopteri; order Ophidiiformes; family Ophidiidae; genus Genypterus; species Genypterus blacodes. The sequence goes on along the minus strand of NW_027466902.1, from coordinate 1,780,259 downwards.
TTCAGGCTTAATGCTGACCCTGTTTGTTGGCTGGACTCTGACTCCACACATTCTTCTAGATTGTCCTCTGCACTCAATATTACCACCGTATTCTCCGTTCGCAGCTGACATCCAAACGTCTCCAAGGTCCCTGAACCCTGTGATTCCTCTGCGCTCTGTCCAATGTCCTCTAACCTCTGCTGCAGGTCCATGATGGTGTTGAGATCATCTTCCGTCTTCCTGGTGAGCTCCGTAATCAGGCAGCTTTGTTCCTGGTTCTCCTGATCCAGCTTGGCTCCGCCCGCCTCCAGCCGGGTCACCTGCTCTCTCCACCGTGTCTGCTCCCTCTTCATCTCCTCTTCTCTCAGCTCCACGTGGGCCAGCAGCTCCTCGATCCGCTGGGCCAAGGCCCGGTTCTCCTGATTCAGGGCCTGAACGAGTCCGTCCTGGGAGAGAGCGGGGACGGCGTCCAGGGTGGGAGAGGGAGACATGGAGCTCTGTGTGCATAAACTGGCAATCTGAGTCTGTATAAAGGAAGAACATGATGAAACTGTCTCTGTGTTATTAGTTTGTAAGAGTTGAGTCACTTTCAAACATTGCAACTGCTGTATTTACCGTTCCCTGCTTGGGTTCTGCGTCTCGTTCCTCCGCCTGTTTCCTGACCTGCATCTTCAGTTGAGCGTTCTCCTGACTCAGCCTCTTCAGCTGCCCCAGGTGATCCCACAGGACCTCCTCCTCCGAGTCGTCCCGCTCGCTCCTCAGGGCGTCAGACTCCTCCCCACCCAACCCCAGGCTTCTGTACGCCTCCCTCAGGGCGTCACACTCCTCACTCGGGCTCTCCTCCATGTTTAAAGCCCCTCCGGCGCACCAGGTGCCCGCGTCGAACTCCATCACTTCGACCATCTCCGTCGCCAGGGTGACAGACGGGAGGCGGGGCTTGGGATTGGAGGCGAGGTGGGCAGAGAGGGTCAGAATGTTGCTTTGACGTGAAGGCAGAGTTTCTCCTTTACTTCTCTCCTCCTCTGCTGTTCTCTGTCGGCCCTCTACTGCAGACTGGTGGTGAACAGGTGGAACTGCAGCTGAGTGTGAGTGCGTCTGAGCCTGCACGGAGAATCAATGAACGCCTTCAGTATAAACACACACACACACACACACACACACACACACACACACACACACACACACACACACACTATCTCTAATGAAGGTGATTTAGTCTCTCAGATGTACAGAAATATAATCCTCTTACTTTCAAACAATTTCATTACATCACACAATCCTCTTTAAGGAATTAAATTTAGCTTTAAGGAATATTCATATTGACAAACTCTTAAATAAGACTTAAAATAGAGCAAGTGGTTGCGTAAGACTGAATCACAGCCACAGAGGTTTGACATAATTGTAAAACCTTGTTATGTTAATTTAAGAGGGAATTAACATTTCAGCGTGAATAGTCAAAGATTAATTAAACATTTAGTTTCAGTCTGAAGTTAAATGTGTGTTTTAGAGCAAACATTATCCTCGTGCTGTTACACACCTTTCCAGAGCCAGAGACGTCAGAACCAGCAGCTGGGCCGGGCCCAGGACTGGGACATGCTGCTAACGCGTCCCTCAGGCTCTGCTGGAGTCTGTGGTTCTCCTCTCTGAGCTCCTCCGCCTCCTCCATCAGGGAGCGCTCGGACATCTTGAGTTGGAGAACCTCGGCCTTGGTCGCCTCCACTTTGCAGCCCAGGATCTGGCCGCTCTCCTGGGCTTCCTGGAGCTGCTCCGACAGCAGCCTCCGCTCTGCCATGCCGCTCTCCTCTCGCTCTAGGAGCACCCTGAGGTCCTCCTTCAGGCTCAGGATGAAGCCTTGGAGCCGAGCCTCGTTCCAGCTCTGGTTGGCATCTTTCTCTCTCGCCCCTTCCGTCTCCTTCTCCGTCTTCCCCTCATCACTCTGACGTCCCATGTTTTGGTGCCATTGCTTCCTCCTCTCCTCCCTCTTCTCCCCTCCCTCCTCTCCTTCGCCCTCTCCTCTCAGGGAGGGTACGAGCGACAGGGGGCCGGCTGTAATCCTCAACGCGCCGATGGTGGCCGTGTTAGTCGCCGCCGCCACGCTCATGTCCAGCAGCTGCTTCTCCAAGGTGTAGACACGGTTCTGTAGGATCTGCTCCCTGTCCCGAGCAGCGCTGAGCTTTTGCTGGAGCTGCATTTTAAAGCTCTCAAAGTACAAAGACTGACGACTCATCTCCTCCTCTTTGGCCTTCAGCTGGTTCTGGCAGCGCTGCAGTCGCTCCCTCCATACCCGCTCCCCTCGCTCCTTCTCCTGAGTCTGGGGGAGAAGTTACAGATAGTCGTCACATACACTGAATAGACTTTAAATTCAGACTTCAGGCTGAAACACACACACCCCCACGTCCCGCCCTGAGCACTGACCATGGTCCTGACCTCGTCCCGGAGCGTGTGGAGTCTCTGGTCCAGCCTCTGGGAGTGTTGCATGCTGGGCAGGCGGGAGGCAGAGGCCATCTGACAGAGCTGCAGCATGAGGCTCCTCTCCGATCGCTCCAACTGGCCGATCCTGCCGCCGCAGACAAGCTCACATTACATTAGCTCAGTGACGACACACAAATCTGCATATAAAAATGTCGGCAACGGGCTCCATTACTTTTTCTCAGTTCATCCAATATGAATGTTTAAAAAATCTAATTCTGTTTTACCTCCTAATGTAAGAGAAGATGAAGATGAAGGTGCAAACAAACACACAGCTTTACCCCAGGCTGGATGTTAGCAGGATACTCGCTTGGAAGTGTGCAGTCCAGTCTGCTGTGTGTGTGATATGTGATATTACCCGGCTCAAACGTGAGCAGCAGGTGTGTGTGTGTGTGTGTGTGTGTGTGTCACTGGATCCCCTCTCACCTGTTCCTCATGTAGTCCTCAGACTGGCCGGCTGAACCTGCACTCCGCTCCAGAACCTCCACTCTGTCACACAGGGCTCGCACATCCGAGTCCGGGTCCGGGTCACTTCCGGGCGAGTCTGTTCCCATGGCGACTGAAGAAGTGCTTCCGGTAGCGTCTGTGTCTGCCGAGGTCATGTTTATCCTCTGCATGAAACACGCCTGCTGCACCTGCTGTTTACCTGGAGATCAAACACACGAAGAAACGTAAACACGCAGAATTACAATCATCTATTATTTATAACGTAAACAGCTTGAGGAGTACATGCACGTATCTCTCAAGTTACCCCACCCTTCTAATCACCCTGCCCCCCCACCCCCCACACACACACACACACACACACACACACACACACACACACACACACACACACACACACACACACACACACACACACACACACACACACACACACACACACACACACACACACACACACACACACACACACACACACACACACACACACACTCCTCCAATCCCTCCATCATGTGTGTGTGGTTACTGCTTAACTCAGTACAGGCCACAGTCACACCAGCATGACTAGTAAATGAATAACCTGCTTTAAATGTGTGTATTCTAACCAAGTCACTCACCAAGTTTGAGCTTAAATTACTGAGTCGTACAGGAATAAACGCACAAAAAGGAGCAATTCAGGGGCAGAAAGCTACTTAACCTGATTTCGAGATCCCAGGCGAGCGTCAGCCGAGTTCTCCTTCTGCTCCGTCAAACTTGGTTGTGCGGTTTCCTTAGAAACGCCACAGAAACCGGACTTTGCCAGACCCCTCCTGGTCCAGTCAGCGCTCCCTCGCTCCCTCCCTCGGCCCTCTCCTCTCCTCTCCTTGGTCGTCTCCTCCTCTCTCCAAGTCTCCCTTTTGTGATTGCACTCGTTCATTGTCTGGCTCTGCATTCCTCTGGCTTTCGTCTCGTCTCTCTCTTTAATATTCCTCCGATCTCACAGTATTTCTCTCCGCTCACAGTTTATAACTCGGTTCATATTCCAGCCCCACTACAATAAGATGCCATTTATAAATAAAAATCTCTCACTTTAATCTATCTTATATGTATCTGGTCATTTATTAAAGTTTCACACACGCTTGCATTCCAGGGTTTTAGGGGTCTTCTGCAAAAAAGTGCACATTTATCAAAAAGGCCATAAGGTTTCGGACAACCGTCTACAAATGCATAAAAAACAATTAGGATGTGTTTCGTCCTCACTTGCCTCCGGGGCACCTTAGCACCTGAGAAAGAGGGAGACACAGCTTTAGCTTCCTCTCCTCCGGATGGCGACTGGCACCACAAATATGCAATTACAGGAGGATTGTGTTTGTATTTACTGTATTTAGTGATGTAGTGCGTGCGGCGGCGGCGGCTACCTGATGTCGCTGCATGATCGCTTTCATTAAGGCCAAAGAATAAATGCTAAAGAGAAAAACAAAAAGAGGAACAAAAACTAAAGAAACACAACGGGTCACAAAAGAGAAAGAAGAGGAAAGAGTCAAAAAAGTGGATAGAAATGTACAAGAAGTCAGTATAAATGTAGAATTCCGCCTTAATCTCTCTCCATTTATAAACAACAGATGGAACAGATGACAGACGTGTACCTTTTCCTCTATTTCCTTTATTTGTCTCTTTTGCAAGTCCAGCCTGTTCTCCAGCTCTCTAACTCTCTGCAAGGAAATCAAAACACAAGTGGTTAGACGGCCAAATGAATCCAAACACACGTGTAAGTCTAAAAGCAAAGCCACTCATCTCCCGTAACACACATTTAGCCAAATGATGCGTTTAACATTCCTGTATATTTTTCCCAAAACTCTACTTCCTTCCCATAATGCCTTCTGTTTTCGTGGTAGCTGCTGCTGTGTGGCAAATAAGAATGAGCTGCCATGGCAACCCGGAGAGTTGAGTTAACAATGAACAGTGGGTGTTACTCCATGTTTGAGCATTGAATAAGCTTATCCAGTGTGTGTGTGTGTGTGTGTGTGTGTGTGTGTGTGTGTGATAACACCTAAGTGTCCCTCTGTCCCAAAGCAAACATGTCCGCCTGTCTGTCTCGATCACGTGTAAGGGCGCAAATCCTTCATCAAACACACACGGACACACGTGAACCTACAGCAGGAGCTTTAGAATTTCATTCATTTTCCAAATGAGCGTTGCTGAATGCTGCTATTGAACGCAGCTTATTCATTCTTAAAGTAGCTTAGGTCTTCATCACTATCAAGTCGACTGAGTGTGACTAAGAACATTAGATTTTCTGTCCTGGTCTATGATTTTATTGAAATGTATATTGATTGTGCAGTTGTGTGTGTGTGTTTCATATGTAGCTGATCATTAGAGGTCAGTGTGTTGTGTTAGAGGTCAGGAGCGTTAGTAAGGTTTAACAGATCCAAATGAAAGTCAAGGTGCCATGGTTGGTGAGTTTGTATGCAAATCTACAAGCAAAATACGTCCAATATGTGCAAGCGATGAGTGTGAGAGTGTCGTGAGGACTGGGGTCAGGAGGGACATTAGAGGGGTGGAGGGATATTCAGACCACAGTGACACACACACACACACAGCCACAGTGTCATTCTGCCTTTCTCTCTCTCTCTGTTTTCCACTTTGGGGAACACTGATCGGGATACTGCATCTTTTTTCAGAGCACGGGAGGTTTCTTGGTACCAGGGGTCAGATTAAGGTCAGGTAGGACTCATTACCCTGCTTACCTGCTGGGCCTGCTGTAGGAGCTCCATGCGCTCCTGTAAGATCTGACTGTCAAACTGACGGCTCTGCCGGAGAATCTGACGCCGCAGCTTCTCCACGGCGAGCCTCAGCTCCTCCCTCTGCCTGTCTGTCAGCGACTCGGCCACCGCCCGGCATGCCGGCTGCTCCTGCTGCAGAGCGCTATACAGCGTGGCCTCCAGCTCCTCGATCCTCTGCACAGCCACCACATACAGGTACACAAGCATACACAGCACACACACACACAAACACATGCACATGCAACGTGCACACACACACAGGCATGCTCAAGTACACACACACACAAACACACACAGAGGCGCACGCACACAGATGGACACAGACATAAACACAAACACACACACACACTGTGACCACGGCAGATATGTGAAATGTTGTTCCACTTTATATTAGGGGTTATCAGAGTCCATGTCAATGCAAAGCTTTCACCAACACAATATAAAGTGGGACCATAAACACAAAAACAACACTAAAACAACTAAATTAAACTGTTAAAGTTATATGGAGACTGGCTTGTGCGTTTAGTCCTGTGAGTTCAGCCTACTGGGTCATTTGAGGTTAGAGTGGGAGGGGGGGAGGGGGAAGGGGGTGCATTAATTCAGTTTATTAATCAGTCATGCTCACTAACTGACATTAAAATCCTATTTAATTGAAACTCTGATGTCTGAATTCTTCCTATCTTTCAGCCAGCAGGCAGAATAGCGTCGCTGTGTATTCATAACAGCATTACATCGTCATAGTGTCAGAGGGATCGGGCTTCTTTTAAAAAGTAAAGAGAGCTTTGAGCCAGAGAACAAGAAGCCTAACGCGTCGGCCAATTCAGAGGCTTTAACTGTCCAAAGAATTGAGACTTCAATGTCAAAAGTAAAAGATGCAGTATCCCAACACAATATGACCTAATTTCATCTTCGTGGTGCATGTTGTGGCATTCGTGATGTTAAATGGAATCCCAGATGTTTATGTCATGCTGGAATGACGATGTTGCACCTCTGCATTCCTAAATCACTGAGTTATGAGCCGTGACACCATGAGTGTAGCCTCATTTAACGCTGGAATACATGTGACAGGTATTGCAGGTAAATCCAAACTGTGTTATATACGGCTCCAGGCTCCGTACCATATAGGCCTGGTCCAGGGCCTGTTTCCTGTAGTCCAACTCCTCCTCCAGGAATCCCTTCTGCTTACTGAACAGGTCCTGCAACAACACCAGATGCTTTCACACAGAGTTTATACTGCAGGGGTCAAATAGAAGCAGGATCATTATCAGCTGTGTGCACATGCTCGTGATGGGAGCGTCTCTCACCTTGTCATTTTCCAGATCGATCATCTTCTGTGTGAGGGCAGCCTCTGTGTTATCTATCTGCTTCAACCACTGCAGAGGAGCAGGGAGGAGAAGGAGGTGAAGGGGGTTCGGGTTTTGTAAGAGAACTTCTAAATTCTTTACTGTTTCAGGTTTAATTTGACAGAAAATGACTCAAACATAAATTGTGTTTTTGGAACCAACGTGACAAGGCAGTGCAATGACAACAAGTGTCCACAAGCTGTCAGGAGAAACATCATTTTCATGACCAAAGCAGCTGTGGTTGTGAGCTAGGCCTTGCACTGACCTTCTCACACAGAGAGAGCACCGTCCCCGCCTGGATCACTGCTACCTGCTCCTCATTTCGTAGATTCTACAGAAAGTAAACACAACATGATCCTTTTAAGTGCCTTGGATTAAAATGGGTGGCAGAGATTTGTTTTTATCCAGCGTTGTTCTCAAACTCACCCCATTATCTCCCAAAATATCCAGTTTCTTCATCAGCTCAGGGATGATTACATCCTGGCACAAAACCAGAATTCATGTTGACTGAGCATTAAAAGATGACAGTATGAGTGTCTGTGTGTGTATGGGTGTGTGTGTGTGTGTGTGTCACCTTGACTCCCTCTTGGTGGCAGTATATCTGTAGGGCACTGTTGCTGTTCTCAGGAAATGCAGACATGTGGAGATTAAGCGCAGGGGATCTCCGCTCCCTCTCCTAAAGGAAACATGATGCAAACATGTCAATCACACATAGAATCAGAATTGTGGTCATACAACAAACAGGGATCACACATACTGCCTGTAAATGATGTGTATGCAGAGTGACAAGGGAGGGAATGGAGGATTTACTTACACAGCACTGAAAGAATGGGTCAGGCTCTGCCAAAATGAGGAAGGTGGAAACCCATAAGGTTTAAAAGAGGAGAACCAAACCAAAGCAACAGGGAGTTTGAAAACACATGCTGAAAATCAAGAGTGAGAGTGTGATTTCAACTGGACACACACACCGCTACACACACACAGATGCTGCATCGCCCAGACGCTACTACGAGAGGTGTGTGATGAATTTAATACAGTTTGGCCCTGAAGTACAGTGACACTAGTTTCTAGTTTCAGTAAATGTATATCTTTAATATTAAATGATAAAAAGGTAAAAAATGAATACCGATGGATCCGAGCCAATATCTGTAAACACAACAAATGGCGAGCATGCAGAAAGGAGAGACAACATGAAGGATGAAAGGGTTCAGATGGTGAACTTAAATACAACCATTTTATTGAATTTAAAAACTCATTTCAACAAAACATTCTTATACATCTTACAATAAAAAACATTACACTTCTGTCGAGGGGTCGCCATGCAAAACCAGGACACACGGGTGCATACAGTGGAGTGTGTGTGTGTGTGTGTGTGTGTCTGCATGTCTGATGGGTCACTGTATGTAGGTGGTGCGTCTGGAGTTGAGGTTGTTGGTTTCGCCCCCTGTTGACAGTTTGATGCTGGTGCAGTCTCTTACTTCCAGTTCCAGCACTCTGAATTCCAGCAACTCGTTTTGGTCCCGAGCGTCCTGCACCTCTGCCTGCAGCCGCACCTCTCCCTGCTGAAACGCACACATCTACAGAAACACACGCACACATTCTCATGAGAACAAGTGTGGCGAGATGACAAGTGTGTGTGTGTGTGTATGGTGAATCATCTACCTTCTCGTGCAGTTCGTGGTTGGTCCTGAGCAGGTACTGCTTCTCCTCCACCCATTTGGAGTCCTGCCGTAACAACCAAACCCAACATCAGCCAGACACAACACACTGACGGGTACAACAGAGGAGGAACCAGGACAGACGATCCCCAACAGGAAGTTATGGCTGCAAGAGGCACAACTGGACGACCCGAAAGCCGATCGCCCCGCAATCCGACGTGATATGTGCATGCAAATGGAGACACAGACAGGAGCAGAGTGGCAGCGCCGCAGATTTATTGATCCATAGAAAGAAAGTGGACTCCCGACTTGACAGAGGAGGAGGAGAGAGTCAGCGCTCCCGTGAACAGAAGAAACAGAGGCCGAACAAAACACCAAGCTGGATGAAGCCACAGGGGAACAGGCAACATGCAGCAAACATGCTGTGGAACATACAAACTGGACAACAGAGGAAGGAGTGATCTGAATATACAGAGGGAGAAATATTCAACACGCCCACAGTTACACTCAGTTTTGTCTTGGTTCTTAATCAACTGCATCACCATGAATGTTTGACACAAAACAAACTAACAATTTCACAAAATGTAAAGATCATCTACAATAAACTATTTGCCAAAGTTGTCTCAGCTTCCTCTTAGAAGCTTGACAGCACTGAGAGGCGGCAGCAGACACCCACAGGGAGGGAGAGAAGCTGAGGCAGAGCATGCAGAGGCGGCGCCACACAGACAGGAAGTGGCATCACAGGATCTTGCGTAAGACCTGGTCAGCCTAGTGCCAGGCCAGGAGCAGAGCAGCCAGACAGACATGGAGGAAGACCACTGAGAGCAGAGCCCGAGCGCTCCTGTCCCCGTCCCTCCACTCCGTTACCTGTCCCCTCTCGGCCAGGGCCTTCTCCAGGTCGACGATCTTGGCCTGGCAGCTGGCGAGCTCCGTGTGCATCTGCTCGCGTGTCTGTGGACGAATGGAAAAGGCGTGTAAATCATCAAAGACAGCAGGAGACACATTCGATTTCAATCCTAAAGACTATAACTGAAAAATGTCAAACGGAGACAAAGGAGAGGAATTGCGGCTTAAAGATCAAAGCTGAGAGGTGAGAGGGTTGACGGTACGAACCCTGGCCTCCCTCTCAGCATCATGGGAGCCCCCCGCCTGCTCTTGCAGGAGTGCGTAGGCCCGCTGGAGAGCCTGGTACTCTCTGGTCAGCTGACGGAAACGAAGCTCAGACTCCTCGCGGGAAACAATCTATGATAACCAAAGTGGGAGATAAACGTGGATGTAAGACGTCACCATGCACACGAGCATTCATCTGTGTCAGCTTACACACTGATGATGGCTTTCCCCCTCTTTTCACTGCAGACATACTTCTCTTACCTCTTCCAAATCTTCTTCCGGCGTGGCTGGGGTGCGGTCGGTCAGGTCAGTGTTAAAGGAGGTCAGGGAGGAGGTCTCAGAGTCGACCGACTCCTCATCAAATCCAAAATATGTCTCCACAACATGCCTCTGTGGAGAGGAGCAGAGGAGAGAAAGAGTCATGTAGAGCATTCAGGACCATCACACCTTAATACCACACAAAAAAAAATGCTCAATTTCTACAGGATACATTTTGATAACCTGACATCATCGTTTGTCTCTTTCCATCCTTACCATCGTGTTTGTAAGTCATCTCCTGGCAACCAGAAAAGTAAAGGCACACCAGAGCACACAGGCAAATAAAGGAAGAGAAGTAGAGGATGAGGAGGAAGTATTCAGTCATCTTGCAATTAAGCTAAAAACACTAAAGTCGAAGCTGCACTGGGTTTTGTCTCTGAGCTCGGCTTCAGCTTCAAAATCCCTGCCAAAATTAATCCCAAAACCAAATTCCGAGTACGATTTCCAGTTGCGAGCCTCTGCTCACAAAGTGACAGACTGCTTCCAGCCGATGGAGAGGTGGGACCAAATGTGCATCAGGCATCTACAAACTCATCCTCCCTCCCCTAGCAACACACAGGCAGCTTCCCCTGATATACGAGTCCAAACATGCACACACACATCTCACTAATTACCTAAAACAGTGCCCTCATCCAATTACTGATCCTTTTCAATTTCCTTCTCCTTATTCATGCAAAAGGAAACAACTGTCAGTGCCGACGCCTGAACCTGTGCTGTGAAACTACTCGTCATCCTCATCATCATCACTGTTGTGGTGAAAATACTCTTGATTCAATATAATAATACTTAACATGTAGTGAAATAACAACAGAAAAACAAATCATTTCCATGAGCGTTGGGAATACTGAGTGTGTGTGTTTGCACTCAGTTTGATGCTCTCAGTCGTGCTGTCATTACCGTCTCCTGAGCCCAATTAGAGAAACGCACGCACGCAGTTAATGAAACAGGCTCAGTCAGGGTTGCTTGGTTACAACACACGTGCACACACACAACCCCCGACACACACACACACACAAACTTACTTTAGAAAGTTTGACAGGTTTCCTCCTATTCTTTTTGGTCATCACCAATCGGTCACGTTCCTAAAAATTAAACAAACACACACACACAGACACACACACACACGATTATCATTTCAAACATTAACCATGACACGACAAACATCCCTCAATCAATCACAAACATAAATGATAGAAAATGCTGTCCCCTGCTGGCGGTCTGTGAATGTTGAACAGAGGTCTATATAACCACAGGACTAGAGTGTGTGTGGACATGATGAATATAAATAATAACGTTACACGACACAAATCTGAACCTGTTGTTCGGAGTGGAAGCCTGACCTGCGTGAGCTCGTCGATGACGCCACGTTGCTCGACAATCTGCAGCTTCAGGAACTCCACCTCCTGCTCCTCGTGCGCGTGGCTCAGGTCGCTCAGCGAGCTCGGCCTCTTCATCTGCGGGTGGGACTGCTGCTGCGACGAGGGTCGAGAGCAAGAGGAGGCGGCGGAGGCAGCAGCCCTCTGAGGAGAAGAGAGGAACGGTTACAGAGAACTGTCTGGATTCATGATTTCTGGTGCTTTTCCTCTAATGACCACTAGAGGTCCTGCTTTCCCAGTATTGGAGTATAAAACTAAACGTTACTGATTCAACCTAAAACATTTCTTTTCTTCTGGCATTTGAATGTTGACCGGGCTCCTCTCACCATCTCAGCGTTGTCTCGGCTCAGGTTCTTCAGTTTCTCCTCCATGCGCTGCAGCGTTTGCAGGAGGTCGTCGTTCTTCTTGGACAGACGCTTGTTCTTCTCAAACATGGGCTTCATCTGGCTCTCAGCCTCTCGTACCCGCTTCAGCTGGACAGGGGAAGGAAACGGAGGTGAGGGGAACGCTGGATTCTTAAGCATTTGCTTTCTAGTGACACATTCTCCACTTAGGCGTGTGTATTCCTCACCAGTTCATTTCTCTCGTCAGCCAGCAATGCATTTCTGTCCTCCAGTTTCCTGATAACCGAGTGGAGCTCTGCTATCTTCAGCTGGAACCTCCTCATGTCGCGTTCCTCGATCTCCTGGGTAGTAACGGGGAGAGGGGCGGGGGAGAAAGAGGAAAACAAAAACTGAAAAGGGAGAAGAATGTGCATGCCGACGGTGGAGGGAGGACGGGAAAGAGGAGGTGATGAGTTTGTGCTTCAAGTTCTGTCTGAGCGACGATGGATGTGTGTGTGTGTCTCAGTGGACAGATGCACATATGCGTGTATGTGACAGTTCAGGTGTTGGCGTGTACCTGGTTGTTGGGCAGGTCTGCCGGGTCCCCGAGTCCAGGCACGGCCTCTCTCTTGGGGCTGCCGTGGTTGTACCTCTCGGCCTCTCGTACCTGGCCCAGCTGCTCGTCCAGAGCTTCCTTCTGGAGCTGCAGCTTCTGCGTGAATCCGGCCTGCAGGCCCAGGTCCCTCTCCAGGGCACACACCACCCGCTCCTTAGACTTAATCTCGTCCATCTGTGAGGAGAGACGCAGAGGAACGGGGTCGGTGGAACACAGCGGGAACAGCGAGTGAACAAATCTTCAGTCTTTTCATTTTGCATTGAAATCCAGTTTTAGCCCACAGCCATGTTAACAAATTCATTTCACACTTTCACACTCGCAACACAGAAAACACTAATGTGAGTTTAATGTCAACAAAAACAATTAAATTCCTTTTCCGTCTGATTTTCTGCTCATAAATTTGAGTTTCTACTTTTCATTTCCTCCACATCTACAATCAGTAAAGTCCTGTAGCCCCAAAACAGCACGACTCTGTCCCAAGTGGATTACTATTTTTGTTTTTAATATTGTTTTCTAACTCCAACTAATTAATTTAGGAAGCTTTGCTCTTGGTTTGAGAGTTAAAACAACTTCCTCGACAACTTTCTTCATTTCCTTCAGTGTTTTGTTTTGTTTTTTGTCATTTCTTGCATTCTCTGCTCTCTCACACACACGTACGTATAAAAAAAGACCTTTTCTCAAACGGTGTGTCGCTCTCATGAACGCCCTTTACTGTATCCCGCCGGTATGTAAAGTGGTTAATGTGTAACTGACTGTGGGCATACAGTCTTTTATTGTTACAGATCAGTGACACATGAAGAGATAGAGCCACAGCAGGGAAATTAACCAAATGACATCACTGAGTTAAACCTTGAGCTGAGGCGTATATGACATCAGTTGCAGCGTCCAGTCGTCCCCGGCAGCACATGTGCACTCACCAGTCGGCGGATGTCTCTCTCACAGTCGCGTTTGATGCGATGCACCTCATCCTGGTGCTGCTGGTAGGCCGTGCGGAGATCGGCCGCTTTGACTTTGTCCGCCTGCAGGGCATTGGCCAGCGCCTCGTCGGCCTGCTTCCTGCCGGCCTTCTGCTCCAGGATCTAAAAGACCACGCACACACACCCACACACACACACACACACACACACACACACACAGAACAGAGACCCATGTAAACAGATGACGGATCCAGTTCAAAGGTTTTCATGATAGATTGACTGTTTGTCTGGAAGGCCTGCAGTGAAACAATAGCTTGGCGAGACGCTTTTCCATGCTGCTTCCTGTTTTTAACAAAAGATAATACAGTCCCACATCAACACTTAACAAACACACATTTTTGTGAAGTGACAGCCCAAATACAAAGCAAACAATAGAATGAGCCCACGCAGCTGACAGCTGATACCAATGTGGAAGTGCTTTGAGATGAGGTTCTCCTATTCTCCTGCTCTCTTCTCCCCCATGTACCTCCTGCTGTAGCTTGATCCTCTCTCCATCGAAAGCCCTCCTGGCCTCCTCCCTGGCCTCGGCTAGGAGGGCGTTCTTCAGCTTGTCCGCCGCGCCGTCCCTCAGCGCGTGCACCAGCCCCTGAAGCCTCTGCACCTCCACGTCCCGGATCTTGTTGGAGCGGGCCAGCTCGGCCTCGTGCTGCCGTGCCAGGGTCTCGCGGACGGCCGCTATCTCACGCAGCTTCTCCTCGTGGAATTTGGCGCGCAAGTCTGTGATCGCCACGGCGTGCTTGTGCTGCTCCAGCTCGCGAGCCTGCCGCTGCTCCTGGAGCCTCTCGCGAAGCTTACATAACTGGAAGAGAGAGAGAGAGAGAGAGAGAGAGAGAGAGTTGACAATATGATTAGCTTGTCATTGTCAACATTGAGGTGAATGGAATGCTCCAATCATTACTACACATCGTGCTGTTTCATCTTTTTTTTGCTGAAATAAAATAGTCCTGCTGCTTTTGCTGTGATGATCTGCAACATCATCAGTTTTCTGTACAGGGCCTCTTCATCCTGCTCTTCCTCACCTTGCTCCTGTCCTGCTGCAGCTCCGCCTGCACGTCCATGATTTTGCTCCTCAGCTCTTCGTTGGTGGCCGGCGCCAAGTCAACCGTCGCCTCCGACTTCTCCGGCTTCCGTCCCTTCTTTAGGGGCGGGGGCGCAGTGGGCGTGGTTGATGACATCGCACTCTGGCCGCCCAATCAGAGGGGACATAAGAGTGCCAGGTGTGGTGTAAACGGAGGAGGAGAGAGAGAGTCAGTTGCTGCTCCACCTCACAGGAAGGCTGACCCCACACATCATCAACCTCACCATGGCAGTCTACATCATGGCTGCAGGATCTTTAGAGTTTCTGTGAGAGAGCGACAGATGACCTACAGAGAGAAAAGGAAAAGACGGAAAATTGGTGAGTCAGTGTTTAGATCTGGGTTACACCGAAACTACTGCGGGCCCCAGCAACATGACGCACAACATCCTGTTAAAAACCAGCCTATTTCTGTGACTAACATTCCCTCTCTGGTTTCCCTCTCTCTCTTTCTGACACACGTCCAACGCTGGCAGCTCTACGGCCATTTATCACGATCCCATCCACACCCTGAGCTGCGCTGAGGGGCGCTACAGTGCGTGACTATGTGTCTCGCCGCCATTATCTGGTTTTGCGGCCTGTGACATAAAGTACAGAGCGGCTCGTCCGGCTCGGTGTTGGTCCGCTAATCACTTCAGCCCCCTTTAACACTTGAGTGTAAATACCCCGAGTGCAGGCAGGCTGTAGTGGTCTCTGGGGGGAAATACCTTTGAGAAACTGCTGCTTCATGCGTCCGTTTCTATCTGTAACTCCATCTGCTTCACCATTACAGGTCCAAATGGATCTCTGAGATTTATTCGATCTGGTATAACAACAGGGCCATATGTGCCAGGTAGATCAAGATGGCACCTGCTTCAATTACTGTCATCCAATCCTTCTTCTTTAACCATCAAAACAACACAGCTGCAGCATTTGGATGCACGTTTCTCTGGACGTAATGGACGCTCTGTATTCATTCTCCTCTGAACTGAAGCGACTGTATGTCAACAGGGTGGTTGTATTGCTTCTCATGTCAGTGTTGCTACCGCAAGACACATGGAGCTGAAAGTGGACTCCTCTAATCTCTTCCTGGAATGAATAGTAACCCAGTAACCTTGCAGTCTTTTCTGCTGACTATTAAATAAATAATGCAACGATGAGGGACCTGAAGCATTAAGGCCGCCCGGCACCTCCATCTTTTCCCACACACACACACACACACCCCCGTACTGCCAGACAGTCACACAACATCCCACAGATGGCAGCCATAGTTACCAAGGCAACCCCTGCTCTCAAAACTCCATTCCTCTCGTGGCGATGAATGATGGGAAGGAGGAGCCTCACGTGGGATTTAAGACGCATGCTCGCACGCGCGCGCGCACGCGCGCGCGCACGCACGCGCGCACGCACGCACGCACGCACGCACGCACGCACGCACACGCACACACACACACACACACACACACACACACACACACACACACACACACACACACACACACACACACACACACACACACACACACACACACACACACACACACACACACACACACACACACACACCTGGTCCCATCTCTGAGCCGAGGTTGACTGAGAGACAGCCATGCATCGACGCTGTGGGGGGGCGATGAAGCTTTCCTAGTGTGGAATTTTACACACATCTTAGGAACAAGTGGGGGTGGGAAGAGTGAGAGAAGGACTGGAAGAGGACAGAGGAGGATTATGGAGGACGGCGGAGATAAAAAAAAAACATGCAGACTTCTGTGAAAAAAGAAAAATCAATCGTCTCTCTTTCCCTCCGCCGCAAACCTCTCCCCCGTCTCCCCGCTGGCACGGCGGTGCTGCAGAGAGGATGCAATCCGTGTCTCGGTCCCATTCATAGAGACACAGAGAGACGTCAGACATGGACGGAGACGTCGGTGAAAAGCTCTCATACACACACACACAATATGCCCGAGTCCTCCAGAGCACAGCTAGGGACAGATACGTCGTCTCACGCCCCGGCACAAAATGGTGCCAACACTAATTCACACTAACGTACAGGAGGTCAAGAGACTGACTAACCAGCCTGTGAGCTGAAAGAACATAAAATGATTTCTGTCCTCTTTGCCCCTGTTCCTCTGTGTCCGGCGTGTTTATGCTCGCCTGTTCCATTAGCAGAGACCAGGTGTACCCACGTTCAAACGGCTGAGAGGAATGACAAATGACTTCATCTGAGGGAGGGGAGGCGTGGACGGGATTGGAAACATCTGGACTAAATATGAGGCCTTTCATCAATAAACACCGATTCCTTCAGTAGCTCTAATAAATGTCAATCACCGTCGTGCACACATGTCTGCACAGATTTCCAGATCGGGGCCTCATCTTCTGAGGAACTACACACATTATCACGACAGAAGTCCTTTCTCAGACAGAAACGGGATCAGATGGACCACAAAGAGTCCCAGGGCCACATGTTTCCCCCCGCCAGGAGCCAGCCGGGGAAAGTTTATAGTTCATGGAAAACAAGGAATGTTAATACAGGAACTGGGCGATTTTACAGGGCCACCAAGAAGCTAACGAGCACCTTTAATGCTCTCAGACGCAAACAAGAGCCAGCAGAGATCACAGACAGAAAAGTGCTCCGGGTATAAACTGTTCATTCAACTGGAGAGGCTCTGGGCTAAAGAGAAAAACTGTTCGGGTGCCGAAATGGACCTTCATTCTGATTCGATTCCTACTATTCTGTTTTCATTTTAGGCTCATATTTATCTTTTTAGACTGAGCTGAAGATTGTGGAGTAGAGAGAAGGAGCAGCCCGCAGGTCTGTTTAAATGCAGTGAACGCAGCTCAGTCAGAGACAATCTCCTTAATCAAACAATCGGGAAGAATCACTCAACTGTGACTGCAAGGAGGAAAATCTGGAGAGGAGTTTCACAATTAACCTAATTGCCGCTTGGGAAACGGGGGCTCAAAAGGCTCAACCGCAGAAATGTGTCCGACCTTGCCACAGACTCAGGTGGAGTACTGTAACAATACAAGTTGGGATCAACATAAAGCGAGACACAAGTAAAGCCTAAGACGCTACCTGGTGAGGCTCAGCTGACATCGCGACCTTGATCCTCTCAAAACAGTAAAGAAAGCATAAGGAGCACGGCCACGCTTTCAGAACCGCCTCAGGAAATCCTTCTGTCTGTGTGAAACGCTGGCCCTGTGTGAGGTTATATGAAGTCACACACACACACACAAATAACCTGCATTTCAAACAGAGGGATCTGAAAACAGGAAGCCAGCCGGTTGAATACCAATAAAAACCCTTACTATTCCACAGCTTTGCATACCAATGTAATGACATGCTGGTCTGTGTGCTGCACAATGGCTGAACACAACAACAAGCATGCAACAACAAAGCATCAAACTCCTTTACATCATACACTGCACACACCAGGCGTTCTGAAACTGTGGTGCATTTAACCACTTACAGACCAGACCCAGCTCCTGGTTTCAGATGAAACACGTTTAAAAGGGTCGAAAGATATAAAAGCTATTAACTGAATAAATATAAACCAGATTATTAAGTGGACTTCCGGGTTTCCTGAAATTTAGACCATCCCAGAGTGTCCGCTGAGAGGTGATGTAACAACTAGGAACGGAAAGGATCGGGAGGAGGATAGTTACTGTCCTTACCTAGAACAAGAACCTCCCTGTGGGCTGAGGCTGAGTTACTACTTCAGCTCATTTCAATGCTGTATCTAATCAATACCATACACTCATCAGGTCCAAAATGAAAGCTAGACTTATTTTGTGCAACGTTTTAACAGCTTACTGAGCTAAAATAACGAGAGTGAATTTAACAATGTGTGATAAAAGAGACTCAAGTATGTTGCAACCTATAACTGCAACCCATTTAAGTTAGCCAACAAACCTGTTTAAATGAAGCACAGCATATTCAGTAGACAGAGGTCTTTGCAATGGCCACAAGCTGATCACACACAGATGGACCTCCTTAAGGCTAGGGAGACCACACGTGTACACACACACACACACACACACACACACACACTTACACAGTTGCACATTAACTAGAAGTGACTTTAGTGAGACATGAATACCTAATAAACACTCACAAACACAAAAGGGCTGCAGATTGGACACATCTCACATCAAGACAGCGTTGTTGCACACAAACAGGTAGACACACCTCTATCCCACACACCTCTTGTGCATAGTCTGCATTTGTTACATCGTCAGGTTTACATATGGTCACACTACGCTCACAAACACATTCTTGTTCCTGTTATGTCAGGATTTCACTGATGCAAAACTGAGTACAGTCTGACAGAACAGGTCTGGCCACAGTCCAGACCACACACACACACACACACACACACACACACCGGTCTCTGGGAGATACTCCAAAACTCACGATCTCAGCAAAGTGCAGTACAAATGACCCAGAGACTACTATGGCAGATCAGAGCAAAATGACAAGTGACTGACCTCAATGGCCAGTCAACCACCAACATAAGACACACACACAGACACACACATCTTTTGGTGGCATTTGCTTTCATGTTCAGGGCTCTGCCTCTCCTTACAGCTCTCACACACTGTGTTTTGATCTGTACCTTGTAGTAATGAACACAATTTATTCATTCTCCTCATCCATCAGTGGAGGAGAATCATGTGCCTTTGGACGGTGAGTGTGTGTGTGTGTGTGTGTGTGTGTGTGTGTGTGTGTGTGTGTGTGTGTGTGTGTGTGTGTGTGTGTGTGAGCACTGATGGCTGCTGCTCCCTCACATGACAGTGCAGTCAGTAATGTTATTAAGCTTGCCTCTCTCAGCATCCCTGTCACTGCTGATTGCTGATTTATAGCCAAACATTAGTCCTAAATGTACAAAATGTATGGACTGATCGAACATTAAGCCATTTATCATTGGATTCTAAAACATGAAGATGATTATTACTGATTGTAGATTCATTTACAATAGAATATATTCACAGCACACACACAGGATATCGGAGGAGCAGTTGTGTGCATCTTGGGGAAAATGACGGGAAGGGAAAGGTTAGGGAGGAATATATTCCACTGGGATTATCCTGAGAGAGGCCCATCACTCACACTCTTTATCTGAGGGACAGATAGGATTATGAATGAAGAATATGTGGACAGATTAAGTTAAAGGGAAAAGGCAGGGGTGAGGAAGAGTGAGGATGGAAACATGAGCAAGGATTCCAGAGAATGACAGCCATATGTAGACGATACCTCAGTGTAAATGCACATAAAAATAAAGATTTGCTCAGTATTCTCACTTACTAATTGGTTTAAACTGCTCTACATCCATAGCAAATTAATTCCCTTGCAGTTGACACTCAGATACACACTCACACACACACAGTGAGCTCACAGCATGCAGTACAATTTTGCAGGGAACCCTGAGCGTGATGTCCAGCCAGCAGGGAGGGAGGGTGCAACATATGGCGGCTGTCCACTGGGGCCGATTTACGAGCCTCCGGGGCGACCAGCGAGCAGACAGACAGCGACTCCGGCGGTATGGCAGCCGGGCAGGCGCATGAGGCATCGGGACATGGGACATGGCCGCCCTAATGCTCTCTAATGAGCTGTCAAACGGCAGATTAAAGCCGTCAGAGGTGGCGGTTAAAGAGCTATTTCTAGTTGCTGCTCTGCCAGCCTGCCGGTCCGGCTCTGCCAACCACACCCCACGGCGATTTGCGTGGGGCTGCAGCTGCAGCATCCTCCACAGAGGTCGGGTGTCCTTGTTGCAATAAACTGCCAAACGAGTTTTAAAACGCGTGGACACCTCGCCGTCATTCCCCGCTGTGCTGCTGTGGAAGTGTCCTCCCTATCTCCGCCTGTGACCTCCCCTGTTCCGAGCACCGCCGGGCCAAAGTCTCGGCACAGGCGGACAGTGAATGCAGCTGAATATTAACCATTATCACGCCACATTCGTTATCATGGCTCTACTTCCTCTTTCTACCAGGGGCATACATGACACACGGCGGCTTTAGCGGCCAAGGCACGGCGATAACATCCCTCCGTGGGTGCATTTGAGGTTGTTGGTAGCAATATGATGCGAAAACACTCGAGCCTGAAGGGGTGCAGGGGCTGCCGTGTGTGGCTGCACCCATAGCGGATGTCAGTGGCACCAGTCAGCGGGAGTTGGCACGAAATGGACACCGGTTAAACTTACTTGAAAGGCAGGTTGGGTGTTGAAAAGTGGAGTCCCTGAACGTCTCACGTCACTGCCGCGGAGCAGAGGCTGAGGCTCTCAGTTTGCAAAGCGGCTCGAGCACACCTCCGGGGCGGGGAGAGATGCCGCGTTGAGCCGCTGGCAGAACCGCAACTTTAATCCTCCGACGTTCCACGCGTTTAACGCAGCACTGACGCCGAGTTTACATCCAACCAAACGGGCGGTATTCACTCATTCAAACCTGGAGCTTAGCGGGTTCAGCTTCTCGCTCAGGTTGACATTTTCTTCCACGCCCACACACACGCAGGCGACGTCACACTAGCCGGTACATTTCACACACGAGTAAAATAAATAAATAAATAAATAAATGAATAAGGCGGTTTCTGTGGCGGATGGACGTGGACGTGGAGGGGGGTGGGAGGTGGGACGGGCGTCGCCGGTAGCGTGAGAAAAGCGCGACACCTGACTGCGTGTTCAAGAATGACACCGCGCGCGGAAAATTGCGTGGACACGCCGGTGCGCGCGAGGAACGTGCGTCAAGGCGTACAGAGAGAGAGAGAGAGAGAGAGAGAGAGAGAGAGAGAGAGACCATATATATTAATGTATAAATTGTGATTATATTGTTGTGTTGTTCCTAGTCAGATATATTTTGCTGTTTCTTAGGCATAATAAAAAAAGGAAATATATATATTTAACTCTTCTGTATTAATTAGGATTAATAAAAAATGACCTACAAACATCATCATCTCCATCTTCATCATACTGCATCTGTATCTTCATCTTTCAGTCGTGCCTTTGCTCTCTGAATTCAGCGCACAAAATCATAATCATCCAAATCAACCAAATCATAAAAGTAGGTGAAATAATGTGACAATATCAAAGCGTGTGTGTGTGTGTGTTGTGAGTGTGACCCAGATTCTGTTGAATGCATTACTTACACACAGCTGCCTGCCTCTGCCATTCACAGGCAGCCCCCCCACACACACACACACACTCCAGAGCTGCAGCCTATCTCTTGCTGCAGGGCTCTGCTGGCTCACAGGAAGCAGCCCGGGATGCTTCCTCTCCCTCCATGTTTCTGACTCCATTACATACAGAATTTGAGTCTCGCTGGGCGACGTTCCAGGGTGTTTGCGCTATTTATAGGTTTAGGTCATCTATGAGTGAGGGAAAGCAAACAAGTAGAGGTGGTGAGACAGGAGTATTTGCTGTCGCCCATCCCTGTTCCTGTTCCTGTTCTCTCCCGCTGTCACTTGTTATGACTCTGCAGAAGCATTAGATCTGTGTGAGGGTGCACACAGGTCTGCCCCCATCAAAATAGAGCAATCAGTCTGGCTTATCCCTCTGTGTACCTTATCAGATTCGGTTTATGGTGATGCAGAGCAAACATCTGTATAAAAGGAGCTGTGCCAAGTCAGAGAAAGAAACCATTATGACATCACCTTTTGTGGGTGCAGAAGAAATAAAGTGTTTCCCCAGATCAGCAAACTTGAATTTGAAGTGTAAAAGTAGTTCAACTTACATTCACATCTACATGTTCTGATGCAGTGCAGACACACACACACACACACACACACACACACACACACACACACACACACACACACACACACACACACACACACACACACACACATACACACACACACACACACACACACACACACACACACACACACAAATCCATACACAGGATCAGTTACTGTATTCTTCTGTATTCTATTATCTTGTGTTTACTCAGTTACTCATATTACCCTGCTTAAACAATGTTTATTCTTTTATTATTTGATGTTATGTAAAAGCCTCTCCGGGAATAACTGCTGCAAACCAGCTTGACCCAGAAGCTTAATATGCATTACATATGTTCCATGCTATATAACAGTGTCTATTTGAATGATCTATTCTGTCTTTGTTAAATAAAACAAATAAGGAGAGTACAAAATATCTGTGTGTTGTTTGAAGCTTTTACTTTTGATCTCTCTCTAACTCATTCACTGGTTTGTTTATTGTGTCCTGCTTTGTTTTGTAGTGACAGATTTAGAGCAATTGTGAGAAAGAGGTAAAGAGAGTGCTTGTATTAGTTGTTCTGCCAGCGGTATTGCTTTTTTAGTAGCAGGGTATTTTATGAGTGTGTTTGCACCTCACACCCAGTGAGAGCACAGGAGATAGTTTTCTCATAGACAGAGAGAAGGAAAGCTATTTTTAATTTAAGCTCACAATAACCTTGTGATGAGGCCTTGCGGCGTCTCATCCTCAGATAAAAGAACAAACTGAGGTCACGAGATTCAGGAGATATTTAAAGCGTAAAGGTGACGGTTAAGGCAACAGCGCAGAGCTAACTCTAAATCTACAATTCTACATTCTACAGATGCTTGATTCAGTCAGTCAGCTTGTATGCATCCTTTTGTGTCCCTAATGTGAGGAGTAGAGTTGTTGTTTTTATTAACTTAACCTAACCACCTTAGATCCTCAGCATATTCATGAGAGCTGCCCATAATAAGCTTAACATATTCATGACTGCTGGCAGGTTAAACCTATTACATCCTTAAGGGTCGGCCTTTGGAACACAGAGGACGCCTGAGAATCAAATAACCTCCCCTCTTTATAGGATTTGCAAATGGGAACGCACACACACACACACGCATGTTCACACAGAGTCCAAATATGAACCGCATTTATATCAATTTCCGAGGGCAGCCACCAAACCGACCCGTTTTCCGTTTGTGTACAGTAAAGCGCTCATTCTGGGACGCCAAAACAGTGACGTAATGTTTTCATATGAAGATAATTAGGCTCTCCCCCAGGCATGACTCACCACAGTTAGTCACTACAAAAGTCTGAGCAGTGTATTCCACGTCCATCTCCAAAGCCTTCGTCAGTGCCATGAACAGAACAAGCTGACACACTCGTGGGTAAGAACGGTCACCGTGGGCTTCCTCTGCTTTGGGAATGTGTGTTCTCGACATTACTGAGTAAGATGAGAAGTTCTTTGTGGAAATACTGCTATTAAATGTTCCATTAGACCTTCCAGCACTTTTCCAACGGCCTTAGAAAATGACTGTTAAACTGCCCACACCCACAATCATAATCTGAGTTGTTTAATGGAGCACTGTGACTCATCTAGAGAGTCTTGGTTAATTGAATCAGCATTTGCTTCACTCCCATTGGTTAAAAATGTAAAACAATGAAGTGTGGAGTCTGCAACCCGAGTGAATCTAAAGTGGCAATATCTCTTTCTTTGTATGTCCTATATATAATATTATGACGGAAATGAGACAAGTAAGGTAAACACAGTAGGCAATCAATACATTATCAACCATATAGACGGCTCCTCCCCCCTTCAGGCCTCTTCTTCCCTTTTTAGTCTGCTTCTGTCCCACTAGGGCCTCAAAACAGCAGCAGATTGATGCATAGAGGGGGGTGGCACACACGGGGGGGGGCATGGGAAAGAGCTAAC
The DNA here is from genome assembly GCF_046128005.1 of Genypterus blacodes. Lineage (NCBI taxonomy): Eukaryota > Metazoa > Chordata > Actinopteri > Ophidiiformes > Ophidiidae > Genypterus > Genypterus blacodes. Next base: position 1,756,179 of record NW_027466902.1, on the reverse strand, counting down.
ATTCTCCCACATACATTGAAAGTAGGATGCACCAACGATTCAAACACTGGCAGGCTTTTACACAATAGCTTTCAGAGTTTTCAGATGGCGGCGCAACCGTGGTGAGAGTTGAAGTATCTTTGTGGCAACATCCATACATCTGTCGCCTGTGGAATATAGTAAATAAATGTGTTAAATTGACTAAAGCATCAGCTGCTGAATCCATTCAGTTAAACAGTCTCTTAGAGGGAAACTTCAAAGGTCACAACACATGCTGGGCTGAATTCACGTCTGAAATGCTCATTTCCACCGCAGCCAGTGTTCGCTTTCACATTACCCTTGGGGTTGCTATGGTTACTAACCATACCTCCTCCTCCTCCTCAGGTCTCCCTTCCTGTGCAAGTTGTGGCACCACCGGAGTAAATCGTGGGCGGCGTCTATGTATATCTACAGGGACCTTTTACCTCCAGGTAGAGAACAGAGCTGAGTGTGTCTTGGACTAATGGTCTTTATTCTGTTGCGTCATGCTGTGGTCTTTAATCTCTTCATTGATCTTAGAAACACAAACTCATAAGAATCACTTGCCAGATATGAGATTTAAAAAAAAATTGATGGAGACGCATCCATCACTACAATAAATCATCACATCCTGGAGGTGATACAGGAAAAAAAACGCAGACTGATGTAAAATCACATCATAGTTCATAAGCTCCTTTCCTCCATTCTCCCTCTGCAAACCAGTGGTGCGTGCAGCTTTAAGTACTATAAGTGTGGGGTTGCATAAACCTGACAAATCTGCCAGATCAGACACATAGCAAGCCCTTTATGACAAACATATAGCTTGAGAAGCTTTGCATAATCTAAGAAAGAATTGCCTCTACTTGCAATTATGTCTAAACCCATTAAAACAGAGTGGCCTAATACAGATTGAAGGTGTGCTTGTGAAAGACTAAAACCAGTGAAAGGCCTCTGTTTATCCTCTCAAGTGGATTGTGTTAATCTACTCATCGTAATTCCATTTACATAAATGCTTCAATGCAACAGCAATCAAGTAGTTACTCCCCCCATTTCCTTTATTTCCTCACCCTCTGGTAATAAAATCCCACTCCCAGACTTAAACGTCCCTCAGTCTTTCCCCGGTGGCCTGTTGTTTATCCTCTTTGAAGTCCTATCCTCTTTGTTTCCCTGTGTTCATGGCAACAGGCTGTACTGTCAGCTAAAAGCAGCCCGCCAAAAGTACAAGTCTGTATGGAACTGTGACACTATTTGCATTTAATCTACAACCATGCTGAGTAAACAGCGAACAAAATTATAGCATGACACAAAAGTGCTTATCATACTGCACACATAAGAACTTTTTGAATCACAAAGACAACTTTTATTGAAAAATGTATGACCGATTTAAGGTCAAAACCTGATATTGCCAAGATACAATACTTTTGAAGTAGTAAAATGGTCACAGTAAACATCACAACACTTCATACACTGCCATCTTCTGGTCGAACAATGACATTACTGTATTGGAGCCAGGAAAACAAATCGAACAAAGATGAACAAAAACAGAGCAAAGAAATATCTGAATGAATTGTGAAAAGGAAGGCGTGATTTTAGGCATCTTTTAAATATGTGTTGTTTGTTGCGTCAAAGTGTCATAACTGTTCCATAAACGACATTAAAAACAAAATCGTTCGGGTACAAGATAAGCCCTTTCGACGGTCGATTGATTTGATTAATTTCGGCTTTATTCCTTCCACCAATCACATCACCCGTAGGTTTGCGAAGGGCCGCGATTCATCCAATCACAATCCGCAAAATCTAAAGTGGGCGTGTTGGTGGAGCGGAGCAGCTGGGGGACTTTTGCGTGCGTTCCACCAGTGTGAGTTCGGAGTTTTACCACGGAAACACAGCAGATGGGTGGATGAATGAGTAGAGTTTGAATAGAAAAGAAAAGCGAAACATTTCTGGAAGCGCTGAGAGGCTCAAACACAAACTGGTGCTCCGGCCGCAAAGGTGAGCGGACAACAGCTGTGTTTGGATCACGTACATGCTAGCATTAGCACCAAAACAAACCCAAATGTCCGTGTCAAAGTGTCAAAATCTGTCTTGTTACGTAATCCGCCGTCTGGCACGTTGTAGACATCTGGGACGCGGTAGTTTCTCTCGTGTTATTACCCTTTTATACGCACACTTTGCCGGTTTAATCCGTGCTGTTACAACACGATCCAGCTGGAAAGAAGGGGGATCCTCTGAAAGCAACAGGACACATCACGGTTCCAATTCCACGCACGCCACCTCAAGAGTGTCACCTTCTCAATTTAGCTGCCCCGGGCTCACTGGATGTCTGGAAATAGTCTGGGCCCCCAAAACCCAAAATTAGTATCTATATATAGTATCTATATATTACATTACATTACGATCATTTTGGCAGACGCTTTTATCCAAAGCGACTAACATATATATATATACACTATCTGCCATATGTTTTACAAAGCTTTAATCTATTACATGTTTACTCTTCAATCCCTGCAGATCAGCGTTGAAAGATTGAGATTGAGATTGTTATGTGTCTGTATCTGCATATAGATGAGTATTGTTTCATCTTATATTCTTAAATACTCTTGGATGAAATGGTTAGGCTGTAATCTTGTCACTCAAAACATCACAATACAGTGATGCATGACTATGACTATTATTACCTAAGGTCTATAAGAGTTTAATTGTATTGTGCAATATTGTATGCTATACATCGTGGTACTCTTTTTATGTATTGTGGGCTCATTGGACAGTGAGATTTGAGCGGCTGGAGGTTGGGATGGAAAGTGAAAGTACCTTGTCAGCTGTTTGTATCTGAATGTGTCCACTGTCCCTTCTCTCTCCTTCTCCTGCTTCAGTAAGGTTAGGCTGCTGCAGCTGTTTGCCTCCTTCACGCTCTTACTGCCTATTTAAGTGCTACAGGTTTTGAATGTTTGGTCCCATTCTGTCTTTCAGTCATGGACCCGTCGCCTTTTGGCTCCTCCTCTCCCTCCATCGCAGGGCCTCGTCGTTCCTCCCCCGTTGCATCTCCGCCCGCCAATTATGCCTCACCTGCCCCGGCCTCGCCCCAGCCTAAACCCGCCGTGCCAATGACGCAAACCTCGCCCTCTCCCATCCTCTCCGCCCCCTCTCCCGCTCTTTCCACGCCGTCTGCCTCCCCTCACCGCCAGCCCATCCGGAGTCCCTCTCAGGTGGGCAGGTCTCAGCTCAATGCGGCCTCCACGGGACACTCGTCGGCTTCGGCCACTCCCACCCCTCCACACACTCCCTCCACCCCAGAGCCAGGTAAGAAAGGCTGAATCAAACTCACCTTTGACCCTTTAACACTCCCTGTTGCGTCAACGTTTCACTTCCCCGCTTCTCTGCCAATCACTGCACCCGACATCCTTAATCTGCTGTGCGAGCTATTGTGTCTCCATGGCAACCTCTGACATTGACCACAACATGTAAAGCAGCCTCACCCACTTTGCTGACGTAAGGAGAAAAGCCTGTCTCACCCCCATGTTTCCACTGAGCAGAGCCTGCAGTTCAGTTGTGAGAATGGGAATATCTGAATTTAATTTGCTTTGTAATCTCACACATCCATTGCTTAGATTGCAATTGATGTGTTCCTTTTTAGAAGAGATAGAAAGGTGACTGCGTTAAGTAATCAGTTATTTTAGGGCGCGGGCGGAGGATTTGGCGTATGAGCCCCATACCAGGAGGATTGACGGGAACCCTGTAGGGGGTGATCGGATCTCTTCCTTTACCCAGGATCACTTACAGCCTCGGGGTGTGTCGAAACTTGGAAAAGTCAAAGGTTAAGTCATCTCTTAGACGCGGTACACACATTTGGAATGACTTTCTCTCACACACGGCTCAGGATCGTGGCCTTTACCGGAATTAGACCCGTCTGTCTGTGAGGAGCCCAGGCTGGAGGGCAGGGGGCCTGGGTGAGGAGCAAGAAGTCTTCAGCTGAGATGAAGATCAGTAAGTCAGCAGGGTTCAGCCTGGATGTCTTATCAGGACAAGGGCAGCTCTGCACACGGGCTCGTGTTACAGGCTGGCAGTCTGAAGTGGAGACATGCCTGTTTGTGTTTATCAGGACAGTGTGTGCAGACTAAGGATCAGTAAAAACAACTGGGTTTGAATACTCAGATTAAATGAAGTACAGTACAATTTAAGCTCCAGGCAAGAAAAAGGTAGTTGATGCATTTTCAGCAGGTTCAGTATGAATCAAAGCAACTGGATGCTTTTTAGTGTAAAGAGAAGGATAATGTTCACTCACAACAGAAAGTGATACGTGTGTGTGTGTCACTGTCCTTTTGTGTTATCGTTCAAAGCGTTGTCATGCACAGTTTCAGCCTCACATCTCGCTCAGGAGCAAAGTTTTGCTCCGTCAATATTGATGTGTGTTTATTTTTGGAGCCTTCCAATAACACTAATCGTTTCCGTTCCCGTCAGAAGAACCAGACGAGGCGACCTTTGAAGAGCTGGAGGCCAAGGCGAAGTCGGGAGACGCCAAAGCACAGACGAAGGTGAGCAGATGTTCTTGACTGTAGTGGAGGCATATGGCGGAGAGTGAACCCACTGTGTCAGCTGGGGATAGATGTTATTATAGAGCGGATCATGAGTCAACTAACTGGCAGAAATGCTTGTTCATGCACTTTCTGCGTGTGTCCAGATGGGGCGTTACTTTCTTGCGCTGGCAGAGGAGAAGGACGAAGAGCTCAACAGCTGCACGGGGGTCACATGGTTGATCCAGGCTGCCAAGCAGAGCCGCAAGGACGCCGTCAAAGTGCTGCAGCAGTGCCTCACCTCCAGAAGAGGTACCCAGAATGTTCCACACGCTCCTTCAACGTCTGACAAAGACCTTCAACAATGAGCCTTTTATTACCGTATTCATGTGCCCACTTCTTGTTCAGGCATCACTTCTGAGAACTTTGAGGAGGTGAAGAAGTTGTGCACGGAGACGCGTTTCGAGAGGGGCGTGAGGAAAGCGGCGCTGCTCATGTACTGGAAGTTGAACCCGGAGAAGAAGAGGGAAGTGGCCATTTCTGAGATGCTGGAGAATGTGGGACACGTTCACGAAGAGCCGGGTAGGAAGAGGGGGGGGAGGAGGAACGTGGGGATGAAGGAACTGTCAATGTTCTTACAGACTCTTACCTTCTCCACAGGTAAACCGGCCTTCCCTGGTCCACTGTCCAGCTCGGCCAAGAAACAGAGGAGAGTCCTGGAGAACATGGTCACCAGCGAGGGTAGGTTTGGTCCAAACACTTCACTTCAGATCCTTCAAACAGAGAGAAGAAATACTTTAAAGTGTACACGTGTCTCATCTTCCTCTCTAGCCAGCTCCCACGTGGGCCTGGATGATTTTGTGGAAATGACCAAGAAGTACGCGAAGGGCATCACACCTGCGCCGGTCATGGCCGGGGCAGGAGATGACGACGATGACGACGACGACACGGTGATGAAGAATCCAGACGCCCTGCCGCTGCACCAAAAGGTGTGAAGGTCTTTAGAGTTAGAGAACAAACCCCTGGTCCCAGAGATGGTATTGGGTCTTGTTTGATGCATGTACTGACTCCTCTTCCTCTCCCTCCTTCCACACTGGGACCAGCTGCTGAAGTTCCCCCTGCACGCTCTGCTGGAGATCAAGGAGCACCTCATCGACTGGGCGTCCCGGGCTGGCATGCAGTGGCTGAGCGCTCTGATCCCCACGCATCACGTCAACGCGCTCATCTTCTTCTTCATCATCTCCAACCTCACCATTGACTTTTTCATCTTCCTCATCCCTCTGCTGGTTTTCTACCTCGCCTTCTTCTCCATGATCATCTGCACGCTGCGTATCTTCCAGGTTAGTGGTCACTAACGGGGGCGTTGGAGGCAGTGGCTCAGTGGGTAGTGCTTCCGCTTGGGAACCGGAGGGTCGCTGGTTCGAGCCCCTGCCGAGGTGCCCCTGAGCAAGGCACCGAACCCTCAATTGCTCCCCCCTCTGCAAAGGGTGGTAATGAAATGTAAGTCGCTTTGGATAAAAGCGTCTGCCAAATGATCGTAATGTAATGTAATGTTGCTAGGCGACGAGGAGTTATGGGTCTTAAAAGGTTTACTGAGCATCTATTTCCGCAGAATTCCAAAGCTTGGGAGAACTTTCGAGCGCTGACGGACCTGCTGGCTCAATTCGAACCTGGTCTAGATCTGGAGCAGGCAGAGACCAACTTTGGGTGGACGCACCTGGAGCCCTACCTGTACACACACTTCAGTTTCTATCCAGATAAATGGACACATTGGTGCAGATGTTGTTTGGCTTTGTGTCTCTAAGTTGCGTCTCTGTTTCGTCAGGTACTTCCTGCTCTCTGTGATCTTTGCGGTTTTCTCCTTCCCCGTGGCTGACAAGTCCTGGATCCCCTGTTCCGAGCTGTCTGCCATCGCCCTCTTCTTCACCGTCACCGCCTTCCTCAGCCTTCACGCCTCCGCTCAGCTCTTCGCCCGTAAAGCTCTGCTCACAGAGGTCCTGTCAGGAGCCTCCTCCCTCACTTACCTCCTGCCGGACTCCATGTGGTTCCTGAAGCTCTTTGGGACGACGTTCCTCTCTGTTCCTCTAGGGGACGTAGTGGTGTTGAACCTCGGGGTGCCCTGTCTCCTCTACGGGCACCTCTTCTTCCTCCTCTTCAGGATGGCCAAGTTGAAAGGCTTTAAGGGCACGTACCTTTGCCTGGTGCCCTACATGGTGTGCTTCACCTGGTGCGAGCTCTGCTTGGTGTTCCTCAACAACGCCTCTGCCATTGGACTCATCCGAACCAGCGTGGGCTACTTCCTCTTCCTGTTTGCTCTTCCCATACTCTCTCTGGGTTTGGCCGCCATGCTCCTCATCCAGCTCCTGCAGTGGTTCGGCGCCCTGGAGGTGACCAAGATGATTGTCACGCTGACCATTTGCTTCGTGCCTGTAGTGCTCAGACTCTGGACCCGGTTCAGCCTGAACCCCATTAGGGTATTCCGCTCACTGTCGCGGAGCAGCATGGTGAAGCTCATCCTGGTGTGGCTCAGTGCGGTGCTGCTCTTCTGCTGGATGTACGTCTACAGGTCAGAGGGCATGAAGGTTTACAACTCCACCCTGATGTGGCCCGAGTACAGCAACCTGTGCGGCCCACGCGCCTGGAAAGACTCCAACATGGCCCAGACGCAGATCCTCTGCTCTCACCTGGAAGGGCACCGCGTCACCTGGACAGGACGCTTCAAATACGCCCGCGTGACTGACATCGAGAACGGCCCGCAGTCGGTTATCAACCTGCTGCCGGTGATCTTGGGTAACTGGATGCGTTGTCTGTACGGTGAGCCGTATCCGCTGTGCGAGGAGGTGCAGAACGCCACAGCGGAGCCGCAGCCTCTGCCTGCCCCGGCGCCTCCTGCAGACGCTCCCCTCTGTAAACTCAAGAGAATGGCCAAACACGAATGCCACGTCAAACGCTTCGACCGGTACAAGTTCGAAGTAACAATGGGAATGCCGCTGGAGAGAAAGAACAGGAACGGGGACATCGTGGAAGACGAAGATGCGACCAAAGACATCGTCCTGCGAGCCAGCAACGAGTTCAGGCCCGTGCTTTTACACCTGAACACCGGGAGCCTGGTGGAGTTCAGCACCATCCTGGAGGGCCGTTTAGGCTCCAAGTGGCCGGTGTTTGAGCTGAAAGCCATCCACTGCTTATCCTGCAGCGACGCCAGCGTGCCGAGCCGCAGGCAGTACAAGATCGAACACGACTGGAGGCGCACGGCCCAGAGCGCGCTGCAGTTCGGCTTTGACTTCTTCTTCAACCCCTTCTTGACTGCCCAGCTAAAGCATGACTCGGAGAAACAGACAGAGACAGAGACTGTGACACCGGGGGCAGCATAACGGGAAGAAGAAGAGAAGGAGGGAGAAGAAGAGCTGCTGCAGACAGGACTTTAGGTTCTACAGTCTGAACTTGTCTGAGCGGCTGTGGTCAGTCAGGGCAGTAGTACTACACTGGGGGAGATGAATGTTGATGCTCGGGTGATAAAACGGCGGAGAGGCTAACAAAATCTAACCGTAGTGTCGTCCAGCTTCTTCAGAGACCTTTGAGTGAGTGAGTATTTGTGTTTTTATAGCTTCTGAGCCAAAGTGTGACAATACAGAAGCCACTAAACTCTAATGTATTTATAAAAAAATGTGTAGAAACACAAGTAGCAATACCAAGTAATTTAATTCAGCTCCAAATGTGAGAAGCTATATTAAGAACACACACTCAACCTCCTCAGCCATGGTCAGGTGTGTGTGTATTATATTTAATTTAATGACAAATTAAGCTGCAGTGACGCTCACTACAGTCTGTGTCTGTCTGTCTGTCTGTCTGTCTCTGTGTGTGTCTCCTACATATTGATCTGCTGTCATGAGTATTTTGTAATGGAAATCCTCAGTATTTACATTTCACAGCATCCTTGTCGTTTCAATAACGCGTCACTAAGGCTGTAATCTGACCTGTGGCCCGTTTGGAGCCCTTACTCCCAAACCGGGAGCGTTTACCCCCCTCTAGATAGTTCGTTTGGGCATGTGTGAACAACGCAATCGCACTTAGGTCCAGACCAAATCAATCGAATTGCATCACTCCACAGAGCTGACTGTGAACGCAACCGACTCAATAAACCGATACAACTCACTTGCTGTGCTGTCTATGCTATGAGAGTTTGTTGATAATACGTATATAGGCTCACAAATGTTATAAATATATAACCAAGCTTACTTGAGGCCTCTTCAGAAGAGAATATTTGGTTGTTTTCCTCCATCAGAGCGCATCTTTTCCCTACGGAGGTGACTTGAAGCATCAACACATTGTTTTTGAATTGCAGTCTTAATACTCGCTTAAAGTGAATACATTGTCGATGAACCTAACGCTGTTCAATCAGTGAGATGAAAGCGCGCAAAGCAATGACGCACATGTGGTACTGACGCGCCATTTCCGAGTGTGTGTGTGTGTGAGTTTGTCTAGGTGAAGAAGGAAACGTTTTTCCAGGTAAGGGGGCGGGGTCACTTCCTGAAATCGCGAAACAGCTTTCTAGCGCGTGGCGTTTGTTTACAAATGTTGGACCGCCGGTGAATGTTTACGTCACATTATTCCCCGAATCGAAATAAAGCAAACGAGCCACAGGTCTGAGTTTAGCCTTAGGCTCCGCTCTCTGGGGCCTGCATCACGTTTTACAAAGAAAACTCATTTTTATTTTGTGAAATGCTGATGTGAAGAGGTTTTTGAGACGATTTAGAGCTCTTATCATTTCGGCGACATTGTGAGCTGAGAGCGATTAGTTTTTTTATTAAGACATTTCATTGATGATGTGATATTTGTGATGAAAAGTATCAATGACTTAAATACATTTGTTCATCTTGCCTCTAATCAATCTAGTGTGTCTCTCTGTTTATTTCAGTGTGTAACGGGTCAGAGTGGCTGAATCTAATTGAACGCACATTATGAATCAGCAGCAAACATTCTGTCTGAAAAGCACAAACCGTGACAACAAACGTGATGATAATGAGATGTCAGTCAGCGAGATTCAGAACTGATGTGTGTGTTTGTAATTGAGCTCGTGTTCTGTCAGAGACCAACAGACAACAAGCAAAGCTCCATCAAAGCTGACAAATAAGCACTGACGTCTGTCACAACCACAATCAGACCAATATTACCGGCAACATTCACAAGAACAACTTCAAAGCTGTGCAGCTACAAAAAGTAGTTTGGCCATAATAAGCAGCTTCGTAAATTAAAAACATAAAATAAACGGACAGTTAAATCATTAACACTAGTAAAATATTTATCTACAAATATATTTAAATATGTAAAAGTTTATCAGGTAGAATCATGATAAATAATTTGAGAACTAAAATGACCGGAAATGTACATGTAAAACGATCTCATAAATCTAGCCACAAAAGTTATCATAATCATTATTAGTCGAAAATGATGATAATAGTAATAATAAACATTCACTCTAAACATCAAAGCTCTATAAGCAGGTTCCACTTATTTATTTAGAATTTACAGACGTAAGATTTCAGCGGAAATGCCACTTATGTGTCGTGTCACCGGGTGTATTAAACGTATCTCACCACTAGATGGTGCTTCAGTCCACAGACTCTCCCTAACACGATGAGCTCTAAACCAAAGGATGCACATGTACATGATGGCGCTGACAGTATTCCCACTCTGTTGCAATTAAGGTCACAGCTGCACGCCGTTTGGATGCAATTTCTTGAAATGTTTATTCAGAAAAAAACATATTAACATTATTTATAAGTGTCCCATTTTGACATTTTGGTCATCAAAATACGTAAACACAAAAATATGTGAGTGGACCTTAGCTGGGTCAGGATGTGGAATAAAACGGACAGATGTTCCAAAAAAGGACAAATAAAAGAATAAAGAGTTTTTCTAAAAAATAAGATTCTTCCAAGGCTGAAAAGATTTAAGTGTTTCATCATCCACAGTCTGTTTATGGATGAAAGTTTGGTCATGTTAAAGAAACAAAACCGTATACATGTGAGGGGGGGAAAGAGACATATGATATATACAGACACCATTTAGGCCCTTTGAAAGCTTTTTTCTTTTTTCATTTAGAATACAACATCAATCAGAAACATTCCCCATTCCTCTTGGTTCTCAGTTTCGCATTGGCAGAAACGGATTCTTGGGTGGCTTCGTTCAAAACGTACGTGTATGAACCGAACACAGGTAAACATGCTTTCAGTGTCCCGAGACACAAATAAAGTTAGAGAGAGAGCGCTCGGTCGTTTATGCTTTACTAGTGCCGCACGGAGCTCTGGGCCCCCGAAGCCTTTGTACAGCCGGGTCGAAACGGTTAAGAAGGCAGCCAAGTCAGTCAGTCAGTCAATTTATAAACACCTAGAATACATCTGTTTGACATGCAGCATCTCTTTTTTTTTGCTTTGATTGTTGACGTTATTTACTTCTTTACTTCTTCTTCTTCTTGTTTTGCTTAATTTTGAGTGTGTTTAGCACATGATGCAGCACCGAGACCAGAAGCAGAATCACAATCGGAGAAGTCGAAAGACCGCAGCACGACGTTTAAGACCAAAACAGATACAGAGTGAGTGTGTGTGTGTGTGTGTGTGTGTGTTTGTGTTCACGCAACAGGCCGCAGAGTAATATTGATTAAATTCTGCTTCGATCTGAAACACTGGAAATGTTTGACTTCCCTGAACACAGCCCAGTTGTACGTAGTCTCACCTGAATCAGGGAGGCCTCAGAGGCGTCTGGGGGGGTTCTTGGGGGGCGGGGTTAGGGTTTAAGGGGAGGCTCCCGAGTCCATCCTTGCACATCACACATCATTTTAATTGTCATCATCATCAAAACTACCATCAGTAACATCATTTTACAAAAAAAACAGGAGTGGGTTAGCTGAAATGAACAAGTTACAGAAATGCCCCGTTTTCTTCGGCGGTGCTAGACAACACGGAACAAAGGGGGGACAGAGGGATAAGAATGGGATTTGCTCACACACATGGCCAAACACGGAGAGGAGAGGAGGAAGAGGAGGAGGTGAGCAAAGCAAAGGGCCGAAGAACAACAACAACAACGGAGAAAAAAAAAGACAAAGGTGTAAACATCTCTCTTTGTTTAAGGGATCGTACTCCTCTGAAAATGTTTCCAATCCTTCACGTCATCGATCGCAAATCCATGGATTCCATTGGACAATTTTTGCAATCCGCAATCCCGGCCTTGTTTGTTCCATTTCTGGCTTTTTTTTTTCTTAGGTCCTTACAGTTCAGGAAGGCCCAAGAGGAGGCGAGGGAGTGTGTGACTGTGTGTGTGGGTGTGAGTGTGTCGTCTTGACTTCATCCGGGCATATTCCTGGGAGTGTAATGTGTGTGAGTGTTTACATTCCGGCATAGGTGTGAGTACAGATGTAAACAAATCCGCCGCCCGCCGCCATCCGTTCACTAATGCATCTCAGAGTTGAGTTTGTCCTGGAAGATGTATAGATTGTTGGTGGCGGCTATGGCAATGATGTTCTCTGTGGGGTGCCAGGCGGTGTGGAGGATCTTCTTGGTGAAGTCCAAGCTGTCCACGCTGATGTCGTCCTTCCGCCGCTTCCCCCCGGCGGCGCAGACCCTCCGCGGCTTGAGGACGGCCCGGGGTTTGCTGCTTTCCCGCGACGCCTCCAGGGTCACGTCGCGTTTGGTGTTGCGGTCGAACATGCGGAAGAAGTTATTGTAGGCTCCGGTCATGATCACACTGGGTGGGAGGAGGGGAGGAGAGGAAAGATCGAGTTAAACTTAATCTTCTCTATAAAGCAATTAACTTCAATGTAGATGCTCTGCTGTGACTCCAGGTTGATCACTTTGCTGTTATGGGATGAGGCCTTGCAGCTGCAGCAGATCTCCTCTGGCCAGGAAACGCTCCCTAATATGGAGAACAGCAACATTTGGGCGGCTGCTTTTGTGTAAAATGGCTTTTCAAACGGTTCTTTCAGTGTGTTGATTGTGTGAAATGCGACAAAAAATGTTGTTTGAAGAGAACGACAGAGCTTTAAAACTCCAGAGGAAGTGAGGATCACAGAGGATGAAGCTCCAGATGATGACAGAGCTTTGAAATGTCACATGTCAAATCGCAAACAACATCTTAAACTGTTTTGACATCTTTCTTATCAACACACACACACACACACACCGCATTTACCTGTCTGTGCCGTTCCAGGCACACTCAAACTTGTCAAAGATGCAGTCGTTTTCATAAAGGGAGCACAACTTGCTGCGGAGGTAATCGTGGACCTGGAGGAATACACACACACACACACACACACACACACACACACACACACAGACAGATTTGATTAAAAATTACTCTAACATGAACATAAATAGAAGACGAGCAGGCAGAAAAATCCCTGGCACAACACGCACACACACAGACACACAGACACACACACACCAAGGACATTAAATGTGGGCAAGCAGTAAGAGAAGCCTCCCTGCAGGCCGGACTAATCAGACAGCAGCGCCGGCTCTCAGGGTTACGAGCACCAGGAGCACCGTTTCATCTAAACTCCTTCTGCCTATCACCAAACCCATTAACATTCAGCTCTGTATTATCAGACCAGGCAAGGGCGAGATAATAGAAACACACATGAACCCCCCCCTCACACACACAGACACACAGCTGCCTCTGTCCCCCGGTGCCTGTGTTGGAGCCGGCCTGTGTCAGCAGCAGCAGCAGCACCTTCCTCCTGCAGCCACACTTCTCTCTGCATTAGCTCCCGTTTTCACATTCTGCATAAAGTCAGCAGTCGACCGCCTCCTCACGATCAATAACCGCTCAAGCTGAGGTCGGCTCCTGGTTGTACATCAAACTCACTGACATTTCTGTTTTCCCTCATGGGGGGTCTCTCTACACGGAGGGAGGGGGGTACAGGGCCTGAGTACACAGTGTGTGTGTGCGTGCGTGCGTGTGTGTGCGTGTGTGTGCGTGCGTGTGTGTGTGTGTGTGTGTTATGCATGATTTTCACCGAATACAAATATTTCTATTTAACTCTCCGAACCCTTTTCCCTCTTCTGCCACTCTCACTTGTTTCCATCTTTAACCCTTAACCTGCCATCCTCTCCTCCGCCAGCTCCCTGGTCTCTCCCCTCCTCACTCCCTTCTCTCCATTTCTCATGCCCTCACCAGCCCTCACCCGTCGTCTCCTCCCTCCCCTCTCCTCCTCTCTCTCCCTCTCTCTCGCTCTCTCTCTCCCTCCGTGCTGCATTGCAGATCTAGGTGTCGGACGCTGTGTAAGGTATCCCTCCTTCCCGCTTCACTTTATGAGTGGAGGCTCGGCGCCTATAAATAGCAGCAGTGCGTCTTCTCCTCCCACTCCTGGCTGCCTCATAGGACCTTACACGTCAAGTAGACACATACAGTACAAACACACACACACACACACAGGTTTACCCACGCAGAATACCCAACGCATATTTTAAAAGATAGAAGTTCCCAAATAGTTTTCCTGTGCAGAAACGTAGATGAAGACGGCACCTCGTCTTGTTGTAAACACAGCTGACATCACACATAGGAAACATGTACTCAATATATTGATCACCTGCAACCTTTTCTCTCAAACAATGACTTCAGTCGATCAATGATCAGGTTGTGCCCAATAAACGCTGGGATTGGCTCCAGCACCCCCGGCAAGTGGATCAATCTATTACATCTCACACAAGCATTTATTTTCTAACATGGAATCAATCTAATTCACCTTAAAAGGTTTTGGGGAAAAATCTAATCACGCCTAAGTACCGCGACTGTGGCAGATCACTTTATTCTCCTTCCCATGACTCACTCCGTGTCTGGGATTACGTGTTTTCCACCATGACAATGAGCTCTTTTAGTAAAGGCAAGCTGAACGGTGAATGTTTGCCACACTGGCCAGAATGATGTCATACATAGAGCATCAGTGAAAGCTCCACTTCCAATTTACTGGTCGGGGGAAATTCCATCTTTGCTTAAAGTTGTAGAAAACGTTTAATTATTTAGAAGTCTGTGATCTGAGGATTCAAAATCACAACAAATAAAACGGCTCACATTAGTGCCTCTGCTATTGATCAGTGTGGCATTGAGTACTTTGTAAGCAGGATAGCTTCATCCTGGGGTTTTCCCACTTTGCAGCTCCTCTTTTTTGCTTTTCACACACGATCACACACACACACACCTGGTACGTCTCCAGGGGTTTGCTCTCCATGTTGAGGTCCCAGACTTTGGCGGTCAGGTAGTCTCTGGTGAGCAGGTAGCGGCCGCTGTGGCTGAACTTGACATCGGACACAGAGGAGATGATCTCAGAGAAAAAGGAGCGTGCACTGGGGTCCTCAGGCTCCTCGAATACTGGGGACGATAGGAGAGAGAGAAAGAGAGAGAGAGGGAGAGAGGGAGAGAGAGGAGTGATAAGGGATGAAGGGAGTTGGACATGGTGTGTGTGTGCGTTAGTGTGTGTGTGGTGAAAGGTGAGCTGAAGGTCTGGAAAAGCCTTTGGCAGTAAGCGAGTGGGGATGTTGGCCTCTGTGTGAGGACCCTTCCACTTGTGTGTGTGAGTGTGTGTCAGTACACAGACTATATCACTGTAGAGACACACTGGTGCTGCATACAAGTACAAATATCTTATGACCAAATATAAATCCTGTGATAAAATCCTACTTGAATAAATGGATGTTAGAGTGTCCTTGAACGCACCGCAAGGAAGCGACACCAGACTTTTGGTATACTTACAATAAAAACAAAGTATTTTCTGAAGTAATTGCCAACCATCATCCTTTAGCCCCTATTCAAGAGAACTGATACTTTGATTTTGAATGTAACATTATTTCAAACGATTAAACAAATGAACACGAAGAGGACAAAATGACTGAAAGCCCTCATTAGTGATAAGAAATAGAGTACATTTTAGCGATATTTTTAGCAGACTGACTCTTATAATCAATAATTCAGTCTATTAAAGACCAAATGCTTGCTGTGATAAATGACTTAACTTAAAAACATCTCGAACATCTACAATATAAAAACCCTCACATTTGGAGTGTTTGTCGCACAGCGCCGCCTCTCTCATGTCGCACAGGCGCAGAGTTCCTTTACTGCTGCTGTACACAAACAGGTTACAGTGGTGGGGATGGAACTCGGCCGCCGTGATCACCTCAGTCAGATCCTCCATGTTGGCCGGCTTGATGTCAACGATGTCTGATAGAAAGCAGCACCGCTCAGGGAAACGACCAAAGAACAACACGACACACTTACACTTCCTGTCTCACTCATAATCTAACTCCAATGATTTGTGAATGTTTGTGCAAATTCACACAGGCACACAACCTGAAAACAATATATCAATATGTGTATGTAAATGATCTAGCAGAAAATAAAGCGAGCCAATGAATGAATGTCTTGGGGGGGCTTTGGTTGCTAGGTGTCGCCGTGTAAACGCTGTCTGGGTCCGGATGCGACTGTAGAGGTGGATTACAACTCAGAAAGCGGCTGAAATATTTATGCACGCTTTGAATTATTCATTAAGCCACATTTTTTCCCTCCGCAAGAATAATAATAATCCCCTCCCCCAATGCTCTGTGTGTGTGTGTGTGTGTGTGTCTTTGTGTATCTCCTTACGCGATAAATAAGTGTGATTTAAAATGGGTGAGGGTGTTTGTGAGAATGTGTGGACAGGAGCGTGTGTGTGCGTCTACATGGTGATATATGCATGGATTATCTGTGTGTCCATGAATATGAGCTCTAATAAATCTCCCCCTCGTCCCCCTCCTCCTCTTCCTCCCCCTTGTGTTAACACGTGTGTTTGTTTGTCCTTAACTCGCTAAGAATGCGTTTGTTTCAAAGGCCAAAGGATACTAAAGCTGCGGTCGGTGATGTCCAGGTGCCAGAGGTTGATCCTCAGGTCGTCTGCCGACATGTATGTCTCGTAGTCCGAGTTGACGGAGATGGAGTTGACATGGTAGGTGTGGGCGTTGGCGAAGACCCGCCGAGGGCTGACCTCAACCATCAGGTCCATGGGCTTCAGCACCGGCACCTGGGGGGGAGAGAGAGAGAGAGAGAGAGAGAGAGAGAGAGAGAGAGAGAGAGAGAGAGACAGAGAGACAGAGAGACAGAGAGAGGGAGAGAGAGAGAGAGGGGAGGAGGGGGGAGAGTGAGGCTTTTTTTTACTGAAACACAGATTCTCGTCTGCGCACACACACACACACACACACACACACACACACACACACACACACACACACACACACACACACCCCCCGCTGCGTCTACCGTGTACCCATCACCATGAATTAACCACGAATAGAAACGCTGATGGTTCGGAGTACAGATGTGTTGCTGTCTCGCACACCTGGCAGGAATGGATTCCACCCCACCAACTACCCACCCACCCACCCACACACACACACACACACACCCACATACACACACACACACGCATGTACACATGCACCTTTGTGCCAGTGACCCACTTTTGCACAAGCACACACACACACACATCCGCACCTACTGACCCAGATACAGTATCCAGCCCCAATGTGCTGCAGCGTGCAGCGTGTGTGACAGACAGACAGGCAGGCAGACAGACAGACAGACAGACAGACAGACAGACAGACAGACAGACAGACAGACAGACAGATACCTGTAGGGAGGTGACAGTGGACATGTCCTTGATGCGTCCCTCCTCATCCTTCAGGTTGTATCCCTCCGGTCTCTTATCTCTCTCGCTCACCTTCCACAACTTAATAGTTTTATCTGAGAGACAGACAGGAGTGATGAAATAATCACAAAGGATTTTAGGCCATTCAGAACAGAAACATCTATGCTTAGCTGCAGTTTAGTGAGCAATGGGGACTTGAGATGCAACATAAAACATTCAAATAGAATAATAACATTGATTTCCACCACAGATTGGAGGATTGCAGCATGAAGACACACTCCACTCAGACAGACCACAGCAGCCTGAACACTCCATCTCATCACAACGCCCTTTAAAATCAAGAGCATCTATAGCAAATCTATGGATCACATTGAATAAATCACAGCCAAGCGCCTCAGCAGTGGCACTGCCTAACTAACGACCCTAATGCTGAGGCAGATCCTCCATTTTTCATACTCCCAATCATAAATAATACAGTGCTTATAGAAATCAATAATAGCGTGCTCAGGGAAGGTCTATAGATTTTCCTATATAGTCATAAACTTAGAGTCTATGCTGAGGATGAGCTCTCTCCTCCTAATGCACTACAGAGAGGCCAGGCAAGTATTGGAACCAAGAATCTCTCTTTACACAAACTCAAATGTGTGTTTAAGGCAAACTGCTGGTATCGACCTCACGTCCTTCACTTTGCACAGTCCGCTGCTATCATATATTTATGAAGGGATCAGAGCTGTAAATCATGACGCGCTTTGAGAGAACTTCACAAACCGCGACGTCAATGGTTTGTACCCTCGTGATCGCGTCTTCTGCGATCTCTCACCATTGGTGGAGAGGAGGAAGTGGGCGGCGTTCTGCTGAGGCAGCCATCGGATCTTGTTGATCTTCTCCTCGATCTCCAGACTTTTAAGGTAGTCAAACTCGGGCTCATGGCTCTGGAAGGTGCTGTAGACGTTATATTCTCCCTGAGAGAACGGCTCGGTCTTACTCTGCAGGAGGGGGGGAGAGGGAGAGAGCAAACCACATGAAGCTCACACAATATGAGACTCTATGGGGAATTGTTCTGAAGAGAAAGGTACAGAATCTGTGTGTGTGTGTTTGTGTGCGCCGACCTCAGGTTCTCTCTGAAAGATGACCACTCGGCCCCCCTTGTCCCCTGTGGCGAGGAGCTCTCCTGTATGGTTGAACTCAACAGTGGAGATGATATCAGCTGCAGAGAGAGAGGGATAGAGAGGGATAGAGAGGGATAGAGAGAGAGAGAGAGAGAGAGAGAGAGAGAGAGAGAGAGAGAGAGAGAGAGAGAGAGAGAGAGAGAGAGAGAGAGAGAGAGAGAGAGAGAGAGAGAGAGAGAGAGAGAGAGAGAGAGAGAGAGAGAGAGACCCATTAACTAATGAACAAACATCATCACTCATCTATATAATCTGTTCATGTTCACTTTCCTCTATAATATCAATATTATCAATCAGGTTAACTGATTACACACGAACATGTAAGTGTATTAAATTATGCAAATCAATGTAAACAAAAAACATTTTTCATTATTGCCAGTGTTCGAACAATCATGCGCTTGAGTTAATAAAGTACACACAGCCTGGAGGGTAACACAAACTAAACATGAAACACACACACACACGCTGTCTAGCATCAGGCGCAGGTGTTTCCTATGCCTCAGTCTGACACATTTCCATTCCAATACGACCCATTATGTCACTTCTGAGATCATCACAACTGCTGGCGTGTGTGTGTGTGTCTGCATATGTGTGCGCTGGTCATGATTGTGTGTGTGCTCCATGACGACCTCTGTTCTATCCCTCATCTCCTCTCTCTTCTCATCTCTCTCCCCTCTCTTAAGAGTATATGAGTGACATGTGTCCATCATCTGCTCACACACACACACACACCGACACACTCTGACTCAGACGCAGTAAGCCTTCAAAATGAGACCTGACCACATTATTATAATTATCATCATGATGATTAACACTTTGACTGACTCAGTAATATCACTCCTGCATCACACCACACACACACACGCACACACACATTCACACACAAAACAAAACACAAGTTGTTACTGTCAGCTGCAGAATATGTAAATGTGACATCTGAAGCTTCATTCTGTTGCATCATCGCTCCTTTCTGTCTCATGGGCTGTGTGAGAGGACGAGGGAGGGACGGACGGACGGACGGACGGACGGACGGACGGACGGTCGGCGGGTTTCCTGACCACCGTGACGCGGCTTTGGCTGATAATTCTTCAGCCGGGGCCATAATCAGCCTCAGTCATCACAATCACAAAGAGCCTTTCTCACAAACTGGGTTGTAAACCAATAACATTAACAATGGCTCCTTTCCAGCCACGTCTGCTCTCACACTGACACCCATAAATGAAATGTAGCCCGACCGAGGCTCCATTTTATCCTTTCTTCATCGTCCTTGAGTCATTTTGCGTGGAACATTGCGCTCCGACAAAAAACTGTCCGCACACACAGTTCAGTCGGGAGTGTACGAGGTCGTGAATATGAGGCTGAGGCTGATTACCTCGCTTTGTGTTTAAAGCTGAGTGGAGGTACGAGGTCACCGTACTCCTGCTGTAACTGGGGTACGAATCTAGCGGGAGAGCGAGGGAGGTCGGGGTGGGATGGCAATCATGGGGCACAGTACGTACACACACAAACACACACACACACACAAATAGAGTATGTAAAAGCTGTACGTAACCACCTGTGTGAGCTCTTAAGTCCCTGACCCAACACAAGGATCTCCCTGTGCTTATCAGCCTCTGAAGCCATATTCAATGACCAACTTGTGACGAATGTGTACACACAATACACACTTTAGACATTCTACTGTCACTTAGGGCAAAAATAAAGCTGAAATTTGATTTGAAGCTCACATTGAGTGACATTAAAGGCCTAACAGAGCGTCCTCAGTAATAAAAGCAGGGCAGTGTGTGTGTTTCAATCCTGTGGCGGCCTTGGGAGAGCGTGGGAGGGGTCAGAGACCAGCACACACACACACACCATCCCCATTCCCCCCTCACCTCATCTGCCACTCCTCACCTTTTCTCTCTTTCTATCATCTTTCCGCCGCTCGTCTTTTATTACAACCCCTCCCTCGTTTCTCTGTATCAAATACGTCTCTCTATTCCAGGTCGCCGCTCGCTCCCTCCCTCCCTCCCTCCCTCTCCTTTTCTCATCTTTCAATCTCCCCCCTAGTTTATCTCTTGCCCCATTTCGCTCTCTCATTTTCTTATTCATACTCATCCCCCATTCATCTCTCTCTTTTCTATCTTTCTCTCCTTTTCTCGCTCTCTCTCTCTCTCTCCTCCCCCACCGCCTCACTGCTGCTCGGCTCTGTGCCGTACGTACTGTACTGGTGGTTCTGGTGGCAGAATGGGAGGGATGGAAAAGGAGGTGGAGGGAAGGAGCGGCGGGGTGGGGTGGGGGGGGTAGTCCTCCAGTGAACAGGGGTAGCCATGGTAACAGGCTGAGCCAACCGGCAGCGGCGGTACTCGTATCTGCAAGCCATATATAAAATTCAGAGGAAGGAGGAAGTGGGATTCATCAATCCAATCCTCCCAGGAAGAAGGAGCAAGGTAAAACGATTACTGGTCGCAGTTTGTCCAGTAAACAGGGCGTTGTTACCAGGAAATACACACGACACACACGACACACACACACATACACACATCAACACGCAGCATCCATGCACATGCAGGCAAATCCACACAGAGTTGTAAACAAGAATGCAGAAATAATGTAGAAAATGTGAGTAGGTGAGCTGGACTGTGTGTGAGTGTGTGTGAATGTGTGTGTGTGTGTGTGTTGGGTTTAGTGTGGGTGCGGACATCCCCACTCAATTTACACAGAGAAAGAGCCAAGCTAAGCAAAACCACAGAAGCGGCACATAATATAGCTGAATAAACACACACTCTCTTCTCTCATCATCCCTGTTTCTTCTGCCTCCTCTGTATCTTTCTGCTTACACACACACACACACACGCACACACGTGCACACACACACAAAGCGCTCTCTCAGCACTCAGAACAGCCACTATAGTACAGTATAAGCCACTATACCATATAATGTGAATGTGTGTGTGTTTACTATTAGGGGTCAAGCTGTAAGTAGCTGTGGTAGGGCATGTGTGTGTGTGTATGCGTGTGTGTGTGTTTGTGTGGTCAACAGCGAGCTCACTGTGTCTGTGACAGTCCATTAGCGTCAGCAGGTTTGTCTGACTCATCGCCACACTGCAGGGGCAAAGGGTGTGTGTGTGTGTGTGTGTGTGTGTGTGTGTGTGTGTGTGTGTGTGTGTGTGTGTGTGTGTGTGTGTGTGTGTGTGTGTGTGTGTGTGTGTGTGTGTGTCTTTCTCTATTTAAAAGTGTCAAAAATCAAAGACCTGATTGATTTTAGACAGCCATCACCCAGCACTAAACTAACTAAAACCTACAAATAACTCCTTTAATGTTTGGACAAAGCAAAGATGGACGTTCATAATCAGCAGGTCTTCAGGGGGGGAGGATGTTAAGGTTGTTGTTGTTCTGATCATCTTGAGTGTGTGTCTTTTTATTGTCTCACTCTTGTTCTTACTGTCTGGCTGCAGGTGTTGGGTTCATTTGTATCTCTTGTGTTTTTATTGGAAAACCCTGGCTGCAAACCAAATCTCCCCTTGGATGGACAATAAAGATTTGTGCTAGCGCGCGCACATTTTGTTACATATCTAGAGACACACGCACACACACACACACACGCACACACACACACATACACTCTTATAAAGCGATGCTGGGTGGGAACAAAGGAAAGAAGGCAAGCAGGAACAGAAATATAAATGAAGTCAATGACACAGAGAGGTGTGAACAGTTTGATGCACATCCAACACACACACCCACACACACACACACAGGAGAAAAGCTCCCCATAGATCAAAGACTAGGGTTTTAGGAGGGTAGAGGAGAGGAGATAGGGAGGGGTTTCTTTTTTTGTAGGGCAGCAGACGGGATGGAGATGGGGGAGACACCCTGCAGCCCCAATTATAGATTTCTGATGTGTGAGGAAACATGGATCATTATAACTCAGCCAAAAACACACTCGTTAAAAGAGAGGACAAACCACCGCCCAGCAGGAGGCGTGCAGTGTGTGTGTGTGTCTGTGTCTGTGTCTGTGTCTGTGTGTGTGTGTGTGTGTGTGTGTGTGTGTGTGTGTGTGTGTGTGTGTGTGTGTGTGTGTGTGTGTGTGTGTGTGAGCGTGAGCGTGCCGCAGCTAGAGCAACCCATATTTCTTGCGTACGTGTGCACAAGTGTGTGTACTCAATTAGAAAATAAAGGGTTTGAGGGAGAGATGGAGGGGGGACTCTGCCCGGAGGGAGGTGTTAAATTGATCCCCGTCCAGCAGTTTTGGAGTTACCTTGGACAAGTGTGTGTGTGTGTGCGTGTGTGTGTGTGTGTGCGTGTGTGAGAGAGAGAGAGAGAGGACTAAACCCGACACACAGCGGGGATTCTGCCATTTCTCCAAACACACATCAGCACAATGGAGCAGAGCTGGTGTGAGCCTAATGGTTATAGACACAAACAATTAGACTCACACACCGAGCCAATATGTCAAACACACACATAAATCCACCTGCAACAACAACAACGACGTGATCCTTTTTTATTCAAATATAAAATCTGACCGTATATTGGACGGATCACATCAAAGAATTTAGGAACTGAACTGAATTGAACTGAATCCTATATTCTGCTGTGTGTGTGTGTGTGTGTGTGTGTGTGTATGTGTATGTGTATGTGTATGTGTATGTGTATGTCTGTGTGTGTGTGTGTGTGTGTGTGTGTGTGTGTGTGTGTGTGTGTGTGTGTGTGTGTGTGTGTGTGTGTGTGTGTGTGTGGAGATTGAGTAAGTACAGATGCATGAAACCAAGAGGCGAGTGTTCAGTATCAGACAGAAGAAGTAGGGCGGCTGTGCTTTGAAGGAGACGGGACATCCTCTGGTTTGACTATCTTAAGGAAATCTATTTAAGGAAATCACACACACACGCACGCACACACAACCTAAGCAAGGCAGGTAGACAGACGTAGACAAAAACATAGTTGCAGAAAAGATGAGATGAGACAGTATGATTGATGTTTATGCCATTCAGGTTCATTCATCTGACAATCCACACACACACACACACACTCAAACAAAACACGCAGCCAGATTACATGGGGGTGTGGCAGGGGGTCGGGGGGCAGCACGGTGCAACTGTGCATGACATCAGTATCACCTTAGAATAGGTTAGAGCACACACCTTCAGTGTAAGAGGCAAACGGCTCGGGCTCCAGTGAAAGGGTAGTGATGTCGGAGCACAGGACCTGGATGGGGCTCAACATCCTGGGGGAGGAGTCCAGGGTGGAGAGGGGTGGACGGGATGGGCGGAGCTCTTCAGGCTATAGCCAGGAGCAGCCCTGCAAGAGGAGCAAGGAAGGATGGAGGAAGGAGGAAAGGGAGGGAGGGGGGGAGGGAGGAGGCACCGGGCAGGGTGGGGGTGGGGGTGTGTTTGTTAGTGGTGTAGGGACTGAGTTACTGCATCGCCACTATCAACCAAACAAAATCCATATATCTGTGTGTGTGTGTGTGTATGGGTTTGACAGGAGAGAACGCAAGCTGTGCAGTTTTTCACGGGGCGCATCTGTGAAATTAAGTTGGTTGTTATTGTGCTTGTTGCACTTTAAGACAGGAAGTAAAGCAAGGAAGCACGGAAGGGACTAAGGAAGTCATCAGGAGCGACTATGGAAGACAATTACTGACAACAAAACACCTGTTGACTGAATGTTAAGATGTGTTCTGCCCGCTTTACATTGGAGCTCGATCCAGGTACAGGGCTCAGGTCCAGCTTTGATTTCTGAGAATGATTTCAGTCGAGAGCATTCATATAGATTCCACACTCATGGGGTCGAAGTTCATTTGCGGAGCTTAATAGATCTCAATCACTAAGCTTGTAGGCACTTTACTTTCATCCATCCTTGAACTCAATGCCACTCACTGAGGATGAGCGTGAAGACAGGGGGGAGAGAGAGAGAGTGTGAGGAGGGGAGAGGGAGGAGGGAGGGGGAGGGGAAGGGGGTAGGAGGTAAGGAGGAACGTGAGGGTGCAGCCAGGTTAAGCATTCAGCCCGGGTCAGAGTTATGGGGCAGGGGAATCCCCAAGGGAAGATCTACAGACACACTGATATACATGCGCACGCACACACACACACATCCGCTCAGAAAAACACACACACACACACATATTCCAGCACAAACAAAATGCATTCAGGGACACACACACATGAATATGAATGTAACACAGAGCAAAATAAATAAAAGGTGAAAACAAGCAGCAGGCATTAGAAAGACAGCATCTCTCTCTCTCTCTCTCTCTCTCTCTCTCTCTCTCTCTCTCTCTCTCTCTCTCTCTCTCTCTCTCTCTCTCTCTCTCTCTCTCTCTCTCTCTCTCTCTCTCTCTCTCTCTCTCTCTCTCTCTCTCTCTCTCTCTCTCTCTCTCTCTCTCTCTCTCTCTCTCTCTCTCTCTCTCTCTCTCTCTCTCTCTCTCTCTCTCTCTCGCATACACGCACAGAGGCACATTGTGTTTGAGCCGTTCGAGCACTGTCGGGTAATTGTTTGGCAGCCGTGCCACTTCAGCACCGGGCAATGCTGTGAGTTGCATTAGAGGTCTGATGGGGAAAAAGCGGGAGGGAAAGGAGGGAGGGGAGGGGAGGGGAGGGAGTGGGGGATGGAAACAGGGAGGAGGACGGGGGATGGGGTGAACGTTGAGGAAAGGTGGCGGGAGGGGTGGAGTGGTTGGAGAGGAGGAGGCAGGTGATGAATCAAATTGTTTATTTGTGACAGACACTGATCTTCTCTGGTCATTAGGGAGAATTCTCATGAGGTTGTGCTCAATTTCTACTCATTCCTAATGCAGCTATCTATTTCCAGGCTGGTATCCATGTGTTGCACAACCCCTTCAGCCTAATAGTGTGTGTGTGTATGAGTGTGCGTCCAGCTTGATTTGGGCTCATCACCAATTCACCCTGAATAATGGCGTGTGTCTGCATGAGATGTGCAGAATAATTAATACCGCCATTATTGGTGGGCGGAGACACGCTGTCAATCATACATGCCCTCCATGAAAAGCGGCCGTGTTTATCATCACAGGCTGTTGCTATGGGAACAGCGGACGATGGATGGTGATGGATGTTAACTGATTTCCTGCCACTCACTCGTCAAAGTGCTCTTTTGAAATGGCAAAGGCACGCACAGGGAGACGCACTCGCACAAGCACTCGCACTCCAGCAACACGCAGCGACACAATGTCTTGAACGCACCCCGAAAAGCTTTCACACAATCAACAGGCGAAGCGGCGTAAAATGCTCGGGGCGGCAAACCTATAATTCTCCCTTTCTGACGCGTTTATAAGAGTTCTCAACGCGCTCATGATCCCCAGATGATGATCCACCGGTCTGGTCTACGAGGTGTGGCAGACAATGGGCGAGCCAGGATGCATATGGGGGAGCAGAGAGAGAGAGAGAGAGAGAGAGAGAGAGAGAGTCCTGGTTTCTAATCCATTTTAAGGGGAAAACAAAGGGATTCAGGACTTTGTATGACTTTGCATGACGTCCCTAAGGCCTCTGATCTGATCCACTTTACATTCACTCGGACATCTAAACCTTGTTACATTATAGAGAGACTACTGTCCATCCACTGTATCTCTGTGATCGTGTTACTATAGGAAAGGTGATGTGTAATGCATCTGCCAGCCAAAGGTGAGTCCAACATTTTGCTTCTCACTCTCTATCTGACGTAGAGACAGAAACGGAGAATCACATATAAATACGACCACATGCAGACACAAGGCCGGTCAACTCTCCCTGCTGTGCCACAACATAGCTGTTACACAAGCGCCTAAGAAGTGCTTACACAATCACAGACGGCAAGAACATAGAGATGTAATGGAAATGAGATGAAGGAGGAGAAGAAAGTTG
>NW_027466902.1:1715000-1725000 GCF_046128005.1 Genypterus blacodes | reverse complement strand
CAAATGACCCGTCATCCTCCACACGTCCCAGACGCCCGGAGCGTGTGTGTAAAAGGCCAAAGCGGTGTAGTAGCAGCGTTGTAATAGAGAGGAAACCTGCAGAAGCAATTAACAGAGAAATCCCAAAGCAACAGTAACATAGAGGCCAGTGCGAGAGGAGATGCAGGGGGAGGAATATAACTACACACACACACACGCTGGGGAGATATGCTGAGACTGACACACATGCAAAAATCAGGAGGAAACTACAAAGAACACAGTTAAATATGCCGACGTTCCAAACATCTGTTCCAAACGTTGTCCATCTCTCTGTTGTTAACACCGCCCCCTGGTGTTTGATGCAGCGTATTGCAACATTGTACTCAACATAAACATGCCGGGAGAAATACTTTCACATGAATATACAGTTTAATTTCATTTAGCTTGGACAGAAACAGGGCACCACTCTGCTTTATCAACACCATGGTTTACTCATTCCAATAACAAACATACTTATATCACAATATAGCTCAAATCAGAACTCAAGTTGGAGAAGATGTGGGCACAAAGTCAAGGAAGAGACACGCTATCCTACCTCTGCATGCCACAGTAACACTAAGACTACCAGTCTTTCTATATGAAAGACAACGACTGCAGGGGATTCAACTCAAGCAATAAATATTTCCAGATCTGCTCAGTGATTTTACAAAGAGAGAAAAGAATGAAACAAAGCTTCATCCTGGAGGAGAAGTGCTGCTTCTGCATCAGTGGATCTTATCTTATTATCATTCAGAATTACATCTACTGCACCATGGAATACAAAGAGCTTTATTGGTACGAACGCCTTGAACCAGAACCGGAACCAGAATGCTATGATTTTGTTTACGAACAAAAGTAAAGTGCAGAATTCTCTCTTCCTTCTCTCTTTCAGATGGGATTGGGGCCGATGTCTGGCTCCTGCTGGTCGTCCATGTAGTAGGGGTCCCCCTGGTGGACTCTGTGGTTGTGCACCCTCAGGTTCCCCCTGTGAGCGAACCTTTTCCCGCACTCGGAGCAGGCGAAGGGCCTCTTCCCCATGTGGACGTCCCGCTGGTGAGCCCTCAGGTTCCCGCTGCGGGCGAATCGCTTCCCGCACTGGGCGCAGCCGAACGGCCTCTCGCCTGTGTGTGTGCGGGTGTGTACGGTGAGCTCGGAGGGCGTGAGGAAGCTCTTGTCGCAGAACTGACAGGGGTGCAGCCGGACACCCGTGTGGCGTAACAGGTGGCGGCGCTGGTGGGACGGGTAGGTGAAGCACTTGGTGCAGTACGGGCAGGTGTAAGGGCGCCCGCTCCCTCCGCCGGGAGCCGCCGGGTGGTTGAGGGTGTTTGCGTGTCGGAGGGTGAGCGACTGCGTGTTGGACTGCGGTCGGAGAGGGTCCCTGTTAGAGAAAGATGTAGTCCTCCGGCTGTGAGGAACCCCGGCGCCCCTGCCGCCCCGTTCCTCCCTGCTTCTCCACAATGAGTCCACAGACGGAGCTTGAGACGGGTCATGCCGCTGTCCCGCTCCTTGGCCCTGCGCCGAGTTCTGGTCAGAGTTCTGGTTCTCGGTCCCCTGATCCAGGAAGGGGAAGGAGCCGCCACCGCCGCTGCCGTCGTCCTCGTTGCTGGTCTCGTCGGAAACGAAGCCGGGTCTGAAGCAGGGCGCGTCTGTGCTGGCCGGGCCGGAGCAGTGTGTGCCGTCTGCCTGGAGGTTCTCCAGGCCAGACATACTGCCTCGACTAGGGTCCAACCCCGGTAACCAATCGCCTGGCTGAGCCAAGCTGGGGTCCGGCCTGGGGGAACAACGTCCGCTCTGGGAGATGGAGAGAAAGGGGGCGGAGGCCGGCTCCTGGGGGGCTTGGTGGTCCGCGCTACGACTGCCCTGATCCCAATGAGACACTGCAGAAAAGACAGAGGACATGATGGACGACTCAACACATCACACACACACACACATAATAGGCTCATGACAGGGTTGCCCCTCACATTTGGCCTTGGCCTGTGTGGCACACAGTGGGTCCACAGCAGCAAGGCTTCCCTCAGGGGTCTGGACCGCCACGGACCCCAGGGTGGGCCGAGATCCTGAGCGCTGTGGAGAAGAGTAACAAATCTGAAACATGCAGGAAAGCAACGAGGAGAGCGTGTTGATGTCCTGTCATGCTGCTCTTTCTGCTGTCCACAATCTTATACAACTGCTGAATGATGGAGGGATTTGTTTGTTCAGACCTCGTGCTTCACTGAGGCTCCATCCTGGACTGTGGCCTCCTCCTTCATCCCAACCAGGCCTTGACTGAGCCCCTCTACTGGGTCAGCGTGAGGGGCAGGGGCCTTCCCAACACTCTGTCCTGCAAGAATAGAGGCAGATAAGGTCAGTCTGAGTCTCTAGTGACAGTTCAGCAAGTTAAAGGACTTCATCTCACAACAACCTGGAGGTCGAACACACACACTCTCCCTCCCACACTGAGGTTCCCCGTCTCACCTGATCCCGTGTGGCTCTGCTGCCTCGGCCTGCTCTGTCCATCTCTGTCCCCTTCCTCTCCAGCTCCTCCGGCCTTCACCAGGAGCCTCATCCTCTCCACTTTCTCCAGCTTGCCTCGGAGCGATGAGATCTCCTGCGTCTTCTGCGCCAGCTCGGCCTGCTGCTCGCACAGGCTGCTCTCAAAGATCTTGGCAATCTCGCACACGGCGGCCGCCAGCAGCGAGTCCATGACGGTGGCCAGCTGGGCGTGGAAGGCGCTCCTCACAGCCTCCATTGTCCTTTGTTTCTCTGGCGGCGCTCTCTTGGTGCTGAGGATGGAGTGGCACCACTGTGGCTTCCTCACGCCGGCCTTCTGAGAGAGCTGAGGGGCGTTCAGGGTACCAGTGTAGTCTCCCCTGCACTGGTTTCTATGGACTGCCATGAGATGATGTCATGCTGGGAGCCCACCTGTCCCCAGCGACCACTTCAGTTAATCTTAAACGTTTAAATCCACTTTAGTTGCGCTTTAATTAGAGTTTTGCACGCGTTCAAGTTACCTATGATACCTGGAAAGCTAATGTTACCTGCGGCTATGACAGATGATGGGGTGTAACACAACCGTTTGTACAGTATGATAATAACGCACAACACATGTAGGTTATGTATACACTACCTTAAACAAACAACACACGCATGTATGGATAAGCGCATGTTGTTTGTAAACTAGCTACATCAAGCTAACGTGTAAACAAGGGAGCCAACGAAGCGTAGCCTGTTCTGCTAACCGTCAAGCTAACGGGCTAACGGTAACTAAGCAACCAGGTATGCAAGTCATAAACAGCTTCTGACACTCAATTAACTCAGTTGGTCTTAATGCAAATAAATCTGCGCGCATACCCAGCGGTCACGTTCAGGAACAGCCGCTCGTCGTCATGCTAACAGCGCCTAGCAGCTGAGGTATGTATTTGTGACGTGATTCTAAATGGTAAATCCCGCGATATTTGTGTCACACTGCAGCGTAATAAATCCAACAGGAGAGAAGAACACGACGATGCCGCCGATCATTTGATCTGCATTTGCAGTTTTTAATGAGATTTAAGCCAAGTGCAAGATTATATTTCTTACAATAATGTCAGAAAATAACCGCGTAGTGCTATAATAAAAAATAAAAAAAATGTTCAGCTTCACATTAGTAAGGACGGATTCATAATCAACATATAAACAACTAAAAAACAACAGACAAGAATCAGTTAAAAGACTTTACAAAAAGCCTGAATATCCCAAAATGCAGGAACCACAGCTGAATGAAATGTTTCAGATATCAGAAATGAACTGTTACAGCTTTATTTAAAAATGCATTGATCACTGTTGTAAACAAACAGCAGTAAGTCAATTAAGAGGCCGTAAGCTGCGATCCTGTTTAGAATTTTATACTTTATAATTTATTACATATCTCACTAAATTAGAGACTGTGAGACTGTTGTAATAAAAAAAAGTCATACTTTACACCTCAGCACTTCAGATAAATAAATAAATGTGATACCACATCCAGATCGACTGCAAGAGTTGATAAAGACCAGACGATCGCCAACAGAACCTCAGCAGAAAGTTTAAAATGAGTATCCTGTACTCCTGAAGAAGCAACAGGTGAGTCTAAAAAAAAACCTACAAAACAAAACGACATTATATTAAATTAAATAACATCAAATGTTCCAGAGTTCAAATAATTAAACTGTAACTTCTATATTGGCGTTGGCATGTAAACGCTGGTTGTGGCTCTGGAGGCGTTCTGCAGTAGAGAAACCTTCGCCACACAGGTTGCAGGTATGAGGCCAGATCTTGTGAAATCTCAAAACGTGCTGTTTGTGGCTGTTATGGCTGCGTAACACCACTCCACAATGCTGACACGGCACCTTATCTGGGGTAGAACCATTACCAGACACCAGACCTGTGCACGGTTTCTCCCTTTCGTGAACACGGAAATGTCGGGTGAGTAGGAATTCGGTCTTCACGACCCTCTTACACACCGAGCACATGAACCCTTTGGAGCAGCGGGTCCCCATTTCTTGCGGTTTCCTGTCTCGTTTTCCAGCGCGTTTGCTAGAATCCTGACTGTCATCTTGGTTAACGGCTTGGTTAACGTCTTTGCTGGGAAAATCAGAATTCTCTTGGATTTCCTCTAACCCCTCTAAAGGCCTGGTCCAGGACAGCTCTCCAATAGAGTCAAGGCACCTCATTTGTGCTTTGTGCATTTTGGCTTTATGCTGTTTGAGTGCCGTTTTTGCCTGGAATTCCCTCGGGCACAGGTTGCACACATACATCGTGTTGTCAGATGTGTCTTCTGGTACAGGTAACGCCTCGTGTTTGTTAGAGCTAGGGCTGCTTTTCTTGGTAATATTCAGTTTCTCACTTGGTTGGCTTTGGTTTGGTTCTTCATGGGTCTCGGGAATTTGTTGTGGAAGGCGAGTGCTGTATTTTGCGAGCGTTGTCTGGAATCTTTTACATGACCTTTGATGATATCTAAGAGCGCTTGGAGTGGAGCACACCTTTCTGCAAGAAGTGCACTTCCGATGTGACCGTGCATGTACATGGAGGCCAAATTCTTTATCAAACACCCGTGGACAGGACTTGCAGGGGAACATTCCTTTGACATCAGATGTCACCGTCTCCTTTTCAGTCTCAGGTTTAGCTTCTGGATCAATGTCCCTTGCCCGGCGCTTGCTTCGTTTTCCTTTTTCTGACACCAGTACATTTCCCCCTCTCAGTCTACGACCCAACGTGACCGGTACGTCGGCGATTTCTTGTTTGACAGCGTTTTTTTGGCCATAACTAGGTAGCTGGGAGGATCTGTCGTCATTGCCATGTGCCTAAAATACAAATGTTATTGTTACATCACCAAGAATGATGTACTTAGGATCCACTTAGGTGATCTACCTAGTTGATCTACCTATAGAAAACATCACATACCTTGATCGGGATGTGCCACAGCGGAATAGTGAGTGGGCGCAGTGGCACAGAGGGACACACAGCATGTTCTTCCTTGGCCAGACTCTCAGAGCCCAGGGGGGCACACCAGTCATCAGGTTCTGCACACAAAAAACAAGGCAGATACAGGTACCAGAATTCATTTAAGGAAAAGGGTATAGTAAGTCAAGTTTTCTCAGGGGTTTAAGCGGGAATATCTCTCTGCAAACATTCAAAACAAACTGTTTGACACGTCGATCGTTCCATGTAAACACTGTACCTTCAGATTCCATCTTGTAATGTTCAGGGATTGGTCGATATGGAGACTGGACATCTTGAGAATGTGAGTCTTTCTTCTCTGCGCTCACGTCGTCGTCCCCTCCGTCCCCCGTGGCTCTCAGCTTCATCTCTGCCTCCTGTAGCTTCACCCGCAGCCTGATGATCTCCTCTCCTTTCTGCGACAGCTCCACTTTATAGTCCTTAAAGCTGTTTTCAAATATCTGGGTGACTTCGTGCACAGTCGCCCTCATTATGGAGTTAAAAGCTGTGGTCACCTGTGCCCTGAAACACCGTGTGAGGTAGTCCGACATGATGAAGGTGAGCGGATGCAGCTTACTTGCCTGCTTTACCTGAATATAAAAGGTCAAAGTTCAGGTTTGTGATCAGTATTGAATTAAGATTTTACAACAAGCACCTAAATCTCCACATTTCCAAGCTCAAAGTTAAGAACCAGTTTGCAAACATCATCACAATGAACCGGCAGACGCACCTTTAACTAAATATTACAATTAGACCACAGTTACTACTCAGAAAACAACAGTAAGGCCTTAAATTCCCACTTATACCAGATAGAAACGCAGCTGAGGTGGCATTTCTACCTTCGCCCCTGTGTTAGCTAGTCTTGGCTTTATAAAAATAATAATACATGTTTAAAAAAAAACTACTTAATTCGTGTTAATTAAAACAGATTTGCTCGCGTTGTAAGCGTTAGTGAGCGAAGTTACAGCGGCTAAACAAACGTCAGGACGTTTGACAGATGTGCTTACCGAAGAGGAGCAACTAGCAGCTAAGCTAATAAGGCTCCGTGTTCCTTCACTCGTGGAATGACAAGCGCATTGTTACGTTAAACTTACACTTAAAGCCATTTCTTCTACATGACGTGTACGTTTTAGCTAAAACGCCTACGAGAAATTTATCGAGAGCAAAGACGGCTTCGCGCTTGAGACAGGCAAGGCGCTTAACAACTACGTCATCTTGCACCGACCTAATATTTTTTGTAAAGTTCACGGGATTAATCGGTTAATAGCGCCGAATACCGAGTTAAAGTGTAAATATAAAAGGAAACTAATGGTCCAAATAGGTGTTCGCTTCCTTTTTGTAAGCGCAGAAGACGTACAACCTCAACCCCTGTCGGTTACCATAGCAACACACGTGGTACAGCTATGCCACTAAACGCTCAGACGATGTAGAAACTATGCCCAAAAAGGCTCGCGCTGATGACGGCTTCTCGGCTCAGCCAATCACGAAGCTGAATCCTGGCTCAAGGTAAATAGTTTAAAATAACATCTATATTAGTATTTGATCTTTGCTGTACACCGTAAAACGTTATAGATGTTATAGTTGAAGCACTTTTGGGAGATTCATTCTAAAGTTTCAGCTTCATAGATGTCCAAAGCCAAACGGTGTGGATTCACCATGACCTTCATATGAACTTGGCTGGACCTGGGCCAGTTTTGTAATTTCACAAAAGTCAAGTTTCAGTCTGAATGAATTCAAACAACAGTATGCAAATCACTGGAAACAAGTAAGGAAAACAGGACAACTTGGGATCTAAATGTGCTTTATTGCATTTTAAGTTGACAGGTTCATTGCAAAGCAAAGGGAGCCAACTAAGTGATCTGTATGATTTCATGATTTCAATCTTCTGCTTAATTTTGCCAATTGTAACTACTGTATATGCTCATGTTGGGAAATGCTGGAATGCTTTTATCGTTTGTGTGATGTCATCCGACTCAGCCAAAGGTGGAGTTGTTCCAGGCCACGTTGGCTCCATCCATGTCTATGCAGTTAATATAAATCCTGAAAGAGACAAACAGACAAACTATTAATGAGACTGAACATTAACAATGAGCATGTCATGTTGATTCACCTCTACGTCTCCAAACACACCTTTCCAAACTGGCTTATCCAGTTTGATCCTAACTCTAATTGTTACATTGCACCGACATCTTCTTCCTTCCTTTTCATTCCATTTATGAAATGTTCTCTGTCTTGTTTGATGTCATAATACTTTCATATAATTATATATAATTTATATAATTCATATAAAATGCATTGTTGTTATTAGTATTCCTACCTGTCAGGAGAGATGCCGAGGTGTTTATTGAGCAGCCCGCACAGCAGTTTAGAGTACTGCTTGTTCTGAGCACCGCTGATCTTGCCAATACTGCGGAGGCAGCACAGAGCGCAGGGATCTCCCTTCCCTCCGAACAGCATCACTTGGTCTGGGTTGACCTGGACTGCTATGTACTGGTGGTATATGTGAGACAGACAAGGGGGGGGGGGGAACTGATGTCAGCCCAGAGAACGCTCAATCTCATTATTACATTATCACATTAAGCTTTGCCAACATGACCCAGACAGCTCAGAACGCAATCAAAAATAGTTTGCATATTGGAAATTAAGTGTCATTTTCCTGTGCAGTGATTTGTGTCACTCTGCCTTGTTTTCGACACAAGGAAACTTCTTTGTAGTAAATTCTAAAAATATTGTTTTTGTCAAGTCAATTTTATTTGCACAGCCCAATATCACACACAGTGTCTCAAAGGGCTTTACAGACCCACAACGGCAGGAAAATTCCAGACCCCGCCCACAGCTCTCAAGGAAACAGAGGAAAAACTCCAGAGAAGATCTTAATGTAGGAGGAAAAAGGGAAGAAAGCTCCAGAGAGGCACTTCCATGAGATTCCCTCACCACGAATGGGTGTGTAAAAGGAACTTCCAGTGTGATATACAGAGGTACAAAAGAAGGAATACACACACAGTCATGCATTAGGAAATAACATGCAAGACAGAGACAAGGGAGAGGGAGGGAGAGAGAGGGAGAGGATGATAAATTCCATTATAATGGAAGCAGACTAAAGAAATCTCTAAAATTTGAATTTTCATGATCTTATTTTGTCTTTCACTGATGCATCAGAGTTCTTTGCGTATAATCAGAAGGTCCTCATGAGAACAAACCGCCCGCTCCTATTGGTGGATGATTTGTTCAGGGTTGTAACGCTGGAATGTTTTGCATGAGGTAATCACGCGCTCAAAACTCAAAGTGATGGATGATGCACTACATTCATGCAGCAAAATGACGCCATATATTATATCAACTAGAGTTTACGCTGCAGCTTACGTTTGATTTCATGATATTACCCAACTACTCGACTCGAACACAAGTAAAGAAATTGGGTAAGTTGAAGAGGTCTATTTACACAATATAGACGTTGCTTAACTTGCTTGTTTCAAAAACCAGACACCGATCAATCATCTACCAAGAGTTAATCTGTGTAAATAAAAGACAGGCGCTTGCATAAGAAATCAGGTTTATGAAAGCAGCAATAACGCGTGATCGCTGCCATGTTAGCTGCTGTCAATCACAAACTGGTGCACATATCTTACTCCTCCAGAAGACAGCGTTTGTTTCTCTTTATTAAACACTTAAAGATGATTCGCCCTCACACCTGAAGCAGACGCGATCCCGGCCTTACGTACCTGTGCAGGTTTGCCCATCGCTTTGGCCAGTTCCTCTGTGGCCTCGGACAGCAAAGCAGACGGCACCTCGCTTTTGGCCACATTAGTGTTTACCACAAACATCGGCATCTTTACCCCGATAGCAGTTATCTTCCCCGTGGACAAATGTGCAAAAGAGAAGAGGCGCAGCTGAGCTAATATCTGCCCACAGGCGGAGCAAGGCAAGTTCTCTTCCTCTCCTCTGCATATGGAATTTGAACACACTGACAACAGCGCCCCCGTGCGTCGCGGAGGACCCAGTTTGAAGCATCTGCACATATGCTCAAACTGTCGCTACACAAAATGCTAATGGCCTGAAATCCACACAGCGGGTCCTCCTTCGTTAAGTTTAATTTCCCCCCCACATTGTGGTAAACTCATCTGGAAATCTTTTATTCGATGTTGACAGTTTAGAGTTGGCGTATGCCGCGCATGCGCAGTACTCTTAAGCATCCTCAAGCATTGCTGAAGGAAGCCAGAAGGAAAACAGTGGAGAGAGCGAGAGAGAGAAGGAGGGCGAGAGAGAGAGAGAGAGAGAGGAGGAGGGCGAGAGAGAGAGGCTGAAGTTGTATGGCGCTTCCCTTTGTCGCTCTGCCTTTGTGCTTACGAGCAACGACTGAGCTCACCCGTGACCCGTGAAACCGCAACAGACTGCCGCCGAGCTCCACTTCAGCCGACCTCGGCTAACAAACGGTGCGTATCCAGGCTAAACTGAGCTAGCACGGACACTCTTAGCCTAACCGAGCCGCTGTAGCTTCTCTTGTACTTTAACGCGACTGTCGAGCGGTATTACAAGTGTGCAA
>NW_027466902.1:1525000-1710000 GCF_046128005.1 Genypterus blacodes | reverse complement strand
AACATTCACTCTGTTATTGATCCAGTGGTTCCCAGATACATAAGGCATGACACCAGTAACCACGTACATCTGCCCTGTGCAGAAAGCTGCCCTTCCTCTCACTTCATGCTCCAGTATATTCCAGGGCCCAGAGTTGGATCCTTTCCGCTGAGGGACGATGTTTGTCAGGGTGAAGGTGGCATTACGGGCAGCAGGGGTGTTTTGGTGCATCGCGGGGTTGAGGTGGCCCCTGGTGTAGCCGGAGTTTATGTAGTCCTGATTCACGGCTTGGCTTTCCTCCAGGTTCTGATCGACGCAGCCTTCGGGGACGTGACTCATCTCTCTGCTGGCACGGGAATTTGCCAGCTTAAAATGTGAGGGGACAGAAAGCCATGTCAGTTTAAAAGTTACAAAAGCCTTTACAGCAAAGAGCTGCAAGTTAAAAAGGCATGGGACTGTGAGTGATCAGGTGATGAAGTTTGGAAACAAGCCCTGTAAAATGCTTCTTTCTATTCTCCCCTCAATTCACAATTTTAAGCTTTTTACATTTACACTAACTATGAAGATGCACGTAACAACACATCGATTGTGCAGAGTATGATTGATTACAAACTGTTATTGCTCCCTCATATCCTGTTTTGTTCTCTTAAAAAAACAAACTCCCATTAACCCTGAATGCAAATGTTGCATTTCATCGACATTGTACAAATCTCAAAGCATTTCTTCTTCTTCTCTCTTCTTACCTGCGGTTCATACATCCATGGGGGCCTTTCGCCGCGAGCAGAAGTGGGAGAGAGTATGTAGGCAGAGTACAACGGTGTGCGATGCTGGCGGTTACAGAGGCTGGCAAAGTAGTACTGATTTTTGTAGCGCTGGCAGATACGCACGTACGGATTTCCTTCGATGACCTGCGGTGGAGTTCTCTCGTTGAAGAAATTGAGGCAGGGAGAGAAGCTGCCTACCTCTCCCAGAGCCGGTCCACCAAACCAGAGGAGGAGAAGGAAGAGGGCCCCCGTAGCAGACTGCAGCATCTTCCTTTGAGACATCCTGCACAACGGAACAGCAGACAAAGTGAAGCCTGTGAACAAAACAGGAATCTGAATCAACTGTGATCCACCTCGGCTCTCCACGTAGAAGAAATGCTCTAGGAAAGCCGTTGGTCTGTATTTGTGTTAACTCATTCAGCAGGAAGTTGTAAGCGACGGTTTCTCACCTCACACAACCGTCCCACTCCCTGATAAACTTCCCCTACTAACGAGCAGTCATGGTGCCTGCTGGGAAACAGTGGCCGTGTCTCTTTGTTTCACATCAGTCAGCTGAGACAGAATCCCTCTTGTTTCCTTTCATCGTTCGGCCTGGAATGAGAGGAGAGAGAATGAGCATCAAACTAACTGACTGAGCTGATAGGAGAGATCAATATCAACACATTCTCCGCTCCATGTGTGGCTCAAGGGTTGAGGAAGATGCAGGTGTTACCCACTTTCCTTTCTCATGTATCATTGCCATCTAGTGAGCAGGCAGAGACATGGCAGCACCGGGGGGTTATTGAACCAAAGACACGTATGATCATGTAGAAACTCGCCCAGAGATGAATAAAGCTGCATTTACTGTCACTGGTGACGAGCTGCAACCCGACAATGAGCAGGAATCAGCACAGTTTTGTTTTACGTTCGGAGAACAGATTAGTGTGTGTTAGCATAAGCCCGTGTGTGTGTTAATGTGTGTTTGTGTCAGCTAGTTTCCCTTCTTCTTCCTGGTTCTGGATCATTGACTCATAAGACAAGAGACAGGGTGTGTTTTTACCTGTTGAACTACACAAACACACACATGCACACAGCAGCTTTGTTCATAGAGCTCCTTCTTAGAGAAAAGCTAAAGAAACTTAGGATCACTTCAAATGAAAGAATGTGATTTACATTGATGAAGTAGTTAAGCCAGAGAACCCATGGTGTAGTAGTAGTTGTCCTCCAATAACACACACACACACACACACACACACACACACACACACACACACACACACACACACACACACACACACACACACACACACACACACACACGAAGTAGAGGAACTTAGGTCGCCAGGTTTGACCAATAAGTGTCTGTTGCAGCGCCACCACCAGGCCGGCTTGTTGCCACTTCACATTGCCTGTCGCCCTTCCTTCCTTCCTTCCTTCCTTGGCTCCTGTCCAGCCTGCTGCCCCACCGAGACCAAGTTCCTCTGAACTGTGGTTGGATCTGCTCGGTGCAGCGTCTTTATCTCCCGCAGCAGCAGGCAGCAGGCCTGTTCGTGCACGCCCCCCACCCCTGTCTCTCTCTTCTTCCGTCTCTGAAAGTATTCGTCCTCCCGCCGTCACACTCAGACCCCTCCCTGTCTCTCTCTCTCTCTCCCTCCCCTCCACGGGCTTGCACGGAAGAGAAAGACTCTGCCACTTTTGACTTTTCCACGGCTCCCCTCCTCGGTATGTACGGATCTCGGGATGGCGGATACCAGCGCGATTGAGGAGCTTCAGTCGGAGCTCACCTGCCCGGTGTGTCTGGAGTTGTTCCACGACCCGGTGATCCTCGAGTGCGGCCACCACTTCTGCCAGGTGTGCATCATCCAGTGCTGGGAGGCCAAAGCCGACGAGCTGTCGAGTTGCCCCAAGTGCAGAAAGTCGTGCGGCCGCAAACTGCGACCCAACTCCCTGCTGTGTAACGTGGTGGACAGCGTGCGGAGAGCCCGGGCCATGGACGAGGCCGCCGCGGGGGGGACGTCGGGATGGGACCTCCAGGGCTCCGTGGAGGAGGCGGAGGAGCGGGAGCGGGGGTCCAGCATGTGCAGCGTGGCCTCGTCCGTGGGCCACTGGCCGCGCATGACCGAGGATATGTGCGAGGAGCATGAGGAGAAGCTGAAGCTCTACTGCGAGGACGACCAGCTGCCCATCTGCCTGGTCTGCGGTATGTCCCGGGACCACAAGACGCACAACGTCATCCCCATAAACGAGGCTTTTGAGAATTACAAGGTACAATGTTATTACATGGTTATAACCTAATTATTACCTTAAAACAAGCACAACTTTAAAACCTAGATCTTTTTAAACGCTCTGTAGTTAGTTATTAAATAAGTCATGTGTTTCTTTGTTTGGGATTTGCTCACTACTTTATAACAACAAAAGCTGCAGTATCACATTGTAACTCGACCTAAATCTTCAGTCTCAGCCTTGCTCAGAAGACAATCCCCTCCTTTGTTC
Organism: Genypterus blacodes; assembly: GCF_046128005.1. Lineage (NCBI taxonomy): Eukaryota > Metazoa > Chordata > Actinopteri > Ophidiiformes > Ophidiidae > Genypterus > Genypterus blacodes. The sequence continues at coordinate 1,706,785 of NW_027466902.1, read as the reverse complement.
TTTAAGCTCATGCACCTTATGTATGCAAAGCGTTCCAAAAACTCAAACATGTCATTCAAAGTCTTTCAGGTCTTTTGTCTCTCGTCAAGATGTCAACATTGAGGCGGGACAAACCAGTCTGTCTCCTCCACAGTCGTCCTTAAAGAGCAGACTTGTGTGTTTGCCCCTCTCCCTCCCAGGTGTACTTTGGGAGTTTGACTGGAATTCGGCGTTCCAGTGTTAGATCTTAACTCCCGGGAACCCTTTTGACCCTGCAGCTAACATCACAGTCTGGAGACACAGGAGGCCTCAGGGTTTTTTTTCCCCTCCCCTGGTGCTGAATTCTTGTTTTTGTTCAAGGGTTTATTTGAGGAAGGATGTGCATCATGTGACTCCCGTTGAAGTTGGCGGTTGATCTGACCCAACCGAATCAAATTAACTAATCGGGTTTAGCAACACAACTAAAGAAATTGGAGTTTGCTTGTCATTGACCCGTTTGTGTGTGTGTGTGTGTGTGTGTGTGTGTGTGTGTGTGGACAGGATAAACTCTCTGTGGCCCTGGAGAGAGTCCAGGCTCAGACTGAGGAGGCCTCACTCTTCCAAACACACACCAACGAGAAGATCCTTCTTATAAAGGTATGAAGGTGTGTCTGTTTGTTTATATTAATTAGTGTGTGTATGTGTGTGTAGATTCTAATGATCAGAACCTAAAATTCTGGTAGCTAAGCAACCTGCATTCCTCCACCTTGACCTAGTTTCCAGATGACTCGTGCTGCCAGTCTGTGTGTGTGTGTGTGTCTGTGTCTGTGTCTGTGTCTCTGTGTCGCTCCGACGTGACGGTTCTCATGCACCGCTGTCGTGATTCACCAATTACAACAGAGTGGAGGTGAACACACACACACACACACACAAACACACACACACACACACACACACACACACGTATTTGTCGCTGCTGCTGTCCTCTGTCAGAGATGGATACATGTTGTAGAAAGACGTACACAGATTTCGAAACTCAAGCACACACACACAATTGCGAATGAGGTCACGCACCGAGTGAACCAATGCACAAAGGCAGGCGATGACACACACACGCATACACACACACACACACACACACACACACACACACACACACATACCACATTGCAGAGAGATAACAACAGCTGGCAAGGTACATATAGGCTGGGTCGCTTTTTCCACTATTGCAGCATTTGCCGGAACGGAAGGTGGGTGTGTGTTGGTGTGATACGAGCATAGTATGTTTGCTGTGAAGAGCGTTCCTGTTGCAGCAGATAAGTACACGGATGTAGTTACAGGTTACTATACGCCGTTTTCTATCCGTTTCTTCCTCTATGTGTGTGTGTGTGTGTGTGTGTGTGTGTGTGTGTGTGTGTGTGTGTGTGTGTCTGAGTAAGTATTTTCCTGTCTTTCTGTTTAACTCAGCTTGTTTGCAGATTGGCAGATTTCACTTCTTTGTTTCTGAGAGACAGAATGACAGGATGTGGGTGAAGGTTGAGAGGAAGTTTTTCACCCCCCCCCCCACACACACACACACACACACACACATATAATAATAATAATAAAAAGGATCACTATTTAGACAAACCTGCTGTTTTGCTTTTACTGGCTGACCGACACAGCGACTGCTCCTTCCTCCATCATAAACCCTGGAAACCACCTGATTCATGCAGCAAGTTGCAGCTTGTGCCTCTGAGGTTCTTCAGGCTCCCTGGGAAAACCTAAAAAAAAAATCACCGATACAGAAGGAGAAGATGCGGGTTGAAGGAAAGTATGACAACTCTGAGTCATAAACAGACTAAACGTTGTCGTCAGATTGAAAGGGTGAAGGAGTTCCACAGCAAGGTTACTCACCCAGCTCTCCAATACAAACCAACTGGGGTGTAACAATGTTACAGCTAAGAGCGTCTCTAGTGCAGGTATAAATGTCATTATGTTCATATCTTATCGAGAATTTAGGTCAAATTGACACACAAACCTCTAGGTTCTTGGACTTTCTTGTGTTTTTCAATTGATCCTCTTGCGAAACACCTTCAGGAAACAGTTAGTTACCCAATACCTTTCCGTTCCGGGATTCCCCAACTCACCACATCTATCTCTGTCATCCCTGCGTTTCAGGAGCAAGCGGGGAACCTGGAGGGGCAGGTGAGCGCCGAGTTCGACCGTCTCCGGGACTTTCTCCAGAAGGAGGAGGAGCGCGTCAAGGAGAAGCTGCAGGCAGAGAAACAGGACAAGCTCAACAAGCTGGAGGAGGCACTGACCAAAGCCACGGAGCAAATCAGCCAGCTGGAGAGCACGGCCCAGCAACTCTGCCTCAAGCTGGAGGAGGACGACAACCCGGAGCAACTCAAGGTAAGAGAAGTATTTTCAATTGTTTCTGAAGAGGGAACGTAAGGAAAACACAGGAAAGTAGAGGAAAGATGCTACATTGAGAACCAAGAGAATGAGGGAGAGAGAGATAGAGAGAAGGCTGAAAGGAACATGTACACCCTGAATACAAATTGCAGGAGTTCAAAGTGAATATTTGCATGTTTGATCAGAGAGCGTTGGACTCAGGCCTGTTTTGATCTGTTCTATTCCAGGGAATCAAAGACTTCATTGGCGGGTGAGTGAAGTAAAACCAGCGTCTTTATCCGCTCTGCTTGTGCTTTGATGCTGCATTTCTACACTAATGTCCTATTGAGGAACTCTCCTCTCTGTTTCTAGTCCACCTACTCTTCATCTCTTCATTCTCTTGTCTCCTCCGGCTCAAGTACTTTGTTGTTCTAAATGTGTAAAGCCACGAGGACAAAAGCCATTTAAGGTGCTTGGATACGTGCAGATAAGGCGATTTCAGTGGTACAATAAGGTCCCGATTGAGTGTTTGGAGGTTTGTTGTAGCTCCCAGAAGGTAAATAAGGGTTTTAAGTGTTGAAATCTTCTGCGACAGGGCTGAGAGTTTGTTTGAGCGCCCCCCTGAGGTGGGTGTGAACCTGCAGTCTGGGGACTTCCTGGGACCTCTGCAGTATAGGACCTGGAAGAAAATGAGCTCTGTTCTTCAGCCAGGTACACACACACACACACACACACACACACACACACACACACACACACACACACACACACACACACACACACACACACACACACACACACACACACACACACACACACACACACACACACACACACACACACACACACACACACACACACACACACACACACACACACACACACACACACACACACACACACACACTCATCAGGCTCCGTCCACATGTGTTCTCTCCTGCACCGACCTGTTCCGTCTGCAGGTGCCAGAGTAAATGTGAATCTCACTGAATCTGTCAACGTACCTCGTCTCATACCGTAGACAGGAATGTTGCCTTTCAGGACCTTTTCTAATCCTCCTGTCTGCTCTCTTCTCTCCCAGCTATGTCTGCAGTGACCCTTGACCCAGCCACAGCCTACCCTTGCCTGTGTGTCTCTCCGTGTCGTACCAGCGTGCAGGTGAGCTACATTCAGCCCAACCTGCCTAACAACCCAGAGCGCTTCACCCGCTACAACATCGTCCTGGGCTCTGAAGCCTTCTCCTCCGGCAGACATTACTGGGAGGTGGCGGTGGGCTCCAAGACGGCGTGGGGTCTGGGCGTCGCCTCCGCCTCCGTCAACAGGAAGGACGAAATCAGCCTCTGCCCCGACGACGGCTTCTGGACTCTGGTGCTGAGGGACGACGGCAACGGCACCAGCGAGTACGAAGCGTGCACGGACGCAGAGGAGAGCTTGGTGAAGCCCCTGCAACCCCCAAGGAGGGTGGGGGTCTATCTGGACTACGGCTGCGGCGAAGTGGCGTTCTACGACGCAGGAGATATGAGTCACCTGTTCACGTTTTACGACGCCAAATTCAAGGAGCCCGTGTACCCGTACTTCAATCCCTGGCCCATCATCAACGGACACAACCGCGAGCCTCTCACCATAGTAACGCCACACTGGCTGTAGACCTGCTGTCTGTCTGTCTGTCAGCCTGGAGCAAACTCTTATCAACACACCAGCATTCACACCGTTGAGCTGTTAGGAAATATTTGCTGTATCATTACAATTGGTACGGAAACACAACATTGCCGAAAACTGGAAATAATGAACAAAAGGACATGGTTCAAGCTTTGTTTTGGCATTTCTATGATAATAAGCAAGAATAAGTCACTTTAATCTTTATGTATAAAAACTAATATAACAATTGTAATGATTGATCTAACTTTTTAGCTTCTTACAGGTTCATTTGTGTTCAGATCACACACACTAAAAACATTGACTGTGAAGTTTTGACAGGATGAGGTTTGTTGTCATTACCTTTGTTTCCACGAGAGGGCGCTAAAAATAAAGATGTGGCTACAACATGCCTGCCAGAACACAGTTGATGAGGTTTCTGGAAGAGTTCTGATGTGAACATGAACCTGGGAGGATTAGTGGTGTTACATTTCAGTACCGACAACAATTCAAGACAGATAATTCATTAGATAATGACTCTCTGGAGGTTATTCTTTAATAATAACGGCATTTATGGAGCTTTTCGCAAAAATAGAAGCTCAACAAACGTAGCTGCTTTCTATCTTATTTTCCTCCCCTGCTCGGATGCGTCTGCAGCCACTCAAATGTAATTAGCAGGCAGATCCACGTAGTCAAGTTTGACTAGTCAAAGGCCAATTTGACTAGTCAAAAAGGCCAAGAGTTAAAGTTTAATGAGCCCCGCTGTGCCAATTGCACAGTGTCGTAATCTGGTCGCTCCTTTTTTGACAAATAAATAATGAGAATTAGTCTGACCCAAATGAAACCTATCTATCACCCGTGTCTGCTTAATGCTTAAGCCGTGGCCTCGCCTATACATTATAAAGCGGCTGTGGCTCTACACCTGTCAGCCTCGTGTCCAAACTTGACGCTTCTCTCCTCCAGCTGTCCTGATCTGTAATTAGATATTATTGACCGGCCCGATCTACATCCAGTAACACAAGCCCTCGCTTCTAAATTACTCCTCGGCCACTCCCTCTTCATCCGCTCCCTTCTGTTGTTTAGTATTGAAGGTCAAGGTGATAAATCTGCAGGGATAAGAAGGCGATGATGATGATGATGTGTTTGTTTTCACCTCATTTCCCCTTTTTCACCCCCTTTCTCTGATGACTTATTTGATCCCGAAACAAAGCCTTCCCCTCTGTTTCACCTCAGCTTTTCTGAAACAGATCCCTTTTCTACCCCATCTCGAGAATTTGCCTTCCCTCCATCAATAATCAATGAGGAAGAAGGATGGGGAGCGAGAGAGAGAGGGAGAGAGGGAGGTGGATGAAAGACGAGGGGGCCCTGTGAGGTGATTAATGGAAACCTAATTAGGAACTGGAGATCTCATCGCATCACCCCGAGTTTGTTGAACAAACTCCGTCATGGTCGCCGAAAGAGAGAAGTTTAATGCAGGTTAACAGAAGAAGCGGAGGGGGGAAAGGCGAGGAGGAGAGGAGGGAGAGAGATGGAGAAGTTAAGGGGTGAAATAGGGGAGGAAAGTGAGACGTTTGATCGGCTTAACGTCGCCAAACTGCTGCCGACGTCCCCCGTATGGTGCCGGAGCCGAGCGCCGTGAGGAGGAAGTGATGGAAGGCGGGGGAATAAACGGAGGGAAGTGTTTACAGAGAAGCAGATGCTTTTAGAGGGATTTAGTGCTTCAAACTAGAGTCATCAACCTATTAGGCTTTAGGAGGGATGCCTGATATAATAACATGTTACCGTTACATGCTCGAGTCAGCCGTGTGTTTGTGGGTCTAAAAATAGAGGTTCACCTGTGTGTGTAAGTGTGTGTGTTCAGTCATGCCTGCTGGATGAGATTATCCACCTATGCGTACAGGACAACATGTATGTGTGAATGTGTTGTCGGGTCTTTCATCATCATCCTCATCTGAGTTTGTATCTGCATCTCTCTCTCTCCTCTCCTCTCTCTTCTCCTCTCTCTCCTCTCTCTCTCCTCTCCTCTCTCTCCTCTCCTCTCTCTCTCCTCTCTCTCCTATTTATTCCAAAACCAATTTTTGTTTGGATTTGTGATTTGGGAGCACAGGGGATTGGGGTCAGATTGAACGAGAGGAGGAAGGAGAGGAGTCACAAAAATAAGGATTACAGTGCCGATAATGAAATGGTGGTGACAAAAAAAAAAAAAAAAAAATAGGTGTGAGGGAGGGATGAAGGTTCTGAGAAAGACAAATAAATTGATGGAGGCCCCACAAAGTGACAACAGGCGAGGCCACACAGCCTTCAAAGAGGAAGAGTGTTTACCTGTGATGAAGGGGGAAAAGGTGGAAAAAGGGGAGGAGGAGGAGGAGGAGGAGAAGGGAGAGGTCGGCCAGTTACAGGTCGATAACGGCAGGGAGGTAAAGGAGGGGGGGTATAGGGTGTCACCTAAGGGCCGAGAGATAGCGAGAGGGGGCAGAGGTGCAGGAACTCAATCCCAAAGCCAAAACACCAGCAGATGATAAAAACCTCCTGAGCCGAGCAGAAGGTGAGAGATATGGACAGGAGCAGGACGCAGCGCTGAGGGGGGAGAGACTCCATAGAGACGGGACGGGAAGATCAACCAAGGAGAGGAACATCTGAGCTATTCGTCCCTGGGATTCTTATCTTTCTCTGGGCTTTTTTGACCGGTTTTTGAGGGGTCTGGATCCTCCTGCGTGTCGTCTGAAGGAGGGTCTGTAAGAGAACTCTCCTTAAACATTCAGCGGGATTTTCTCCTAACGCCAGAGAAAGAAAAAAAAAAGAAATATATACATAAGAATAGAGCAGGGACGAGGGACAGAAAAAGGACGAGGGAGGGGGAGGACGAGTGAGCGAGAGCGCTAGAGTGGAATAGAGAGAGAGAGAGAAAGAGAGAGAGAGGCGGTAAAATGTTCATGCTCATTCGAGAGCCGACTGCCGGAGGAGGCGGTCATGGATCCATGAGCGGAGGATCAGAGAGGTCGGCAAAACAGGTGAGTGTGTGTGTGTAAGTGTGTATTCTCTGTGCATGTGTGGTTGTGTATGATAGTACCAATCGACCAATAGGATGATTTGAAGTTGTAAATACTAGATGGATTTAGTTTGATGAGTCACTTTGGTGTGTTATTCAGTGTGAGAAGTTTATTGTCATCAATGAAGGAATTGTGTTTTTAATTTTCATAAATGAATTCTAACAGATAAATACACAGTTTATGACCATTTGGTGTGTGTGTGTGTGTGTGTGTCATTGCCAGAGAGATGCGGTCAGAATGGCAGAAGTAGGGTTTGTGTTACAATGGAAGGACATGTGAGCGCCCTGATCTGATCCCTCTTCAGACTCTCTGTACCCGTCCCTCCACCCCTCAGGTGCAGGCAGCCATCAAGAGGAAGGTGGAGAAGCAGAAGGAGCTGATGAGGCGCTTCAGCGAGCAGGGAGCCGACGGCCAGGACAACGGACCGCCGCCACCACCTCAGAGGGTGCACGGGCCCGCCCGGAGAGTCCGCAGGGCGCCGCCGCCGCCGGAGGACGAGGAGGAGGAGCTGGAGGCCGAGCTAGAGGAGATGATGGAGGGGTCGCAGAAAAAGGAGGAGGAGGAGGAGGGAGGGAACGAGGAGAGCGAGCACAAGGACCTGCTGCCCATGGTGAACGCTGTGTTTGGACAGGTAAGGGGGGGGGGGGGCACGGCTCATCTGCTACAGTGTGTGTGTGTGTGTGTGTGTGTGTGTGTGTGTGTGTGTGTGTGTGTGTGTGTGTGTGTGTGTGTGTGTGTGTGTGTGTGTCCGCTTCCACTTCCACTCTGAGCATCTGTAAATTCCTCACAAATCATGGTTTTAGCTCTTGTTTGTGAATATGTGTTGTGCGTGCAGCGTGTGTGTGTGTGTGTGTGTGTATGCGTGCGTGTGTGCGTTCCTGTGCGTGTGTGTGCATGTGCTTGTATGTGTGTGTGTGTGTGTGTGTGTGTGTGTGTGTGTGGGTACTGGCGCATCAAGTTCTCTGGGCTGATTGAATGTCTCAAGACTTGATTGCAACCCGATCCTCCAATTTATATTTAATGCCTGACTCATTTCCAGCATTCATAAATAGCCATCTCTCCTACACACACACACTCTCACACACACACACACACACACACACACACACACACACACACACGGGACACTTTTCATGTATTTTAACCATTTTCCCTCCTGATTTAACCCTAAACCCCCTGAGGAAGGGGCGGGAGCAGCAAAGTGTGAGCTAAGCCGGTGGCGGCGGTGGCGGCGATGTCGTGCGTTCCACAGCCTTAAGCTGCTTTACAATGCGAAACATTAGGAAAGTGTAATCCGTAACACACACCGCCGCCGTCATGTAGAAATCTAATGAGCGGCCCCGATCATGGCGGCCACCTCGCCTGCCATTGTGTCAGAGCCGTATCGCATCACGGCCCATCATTCACATGTTAAGCCGCGACACACGACACGGCACAGTAGGGCTACACCATGACAGCATCTGTCACCCTGGGGTCAGGCGTGCGCACTGAGGTGTGTGTGTGTGTGTGTGTGTGTGTGTGTGTGTGTGTGTGTGTGTGTGTGTGTGTGTGTGTGTGTGTGTGTGTGTGTGTGTGTGTGTGTGTGTGTGTATACATCGGAAAAATGACAGATTGCACCTAAGGGTTTGTGAGTCATTTGTGACACACGTCCACCTGATCGGGGCCGGAGCCATGGAGCAAAACAGGAAGTAGATATAAAAAGAAAAATGTGATGTCAGCGGTGAGGCAAAGTCCTCCAAAATAAGAGAGAGACGCTGAGTGAGTGGGAGAGGGAGAGGGAGAGGGAGAGAGAGAGAGAGAGGACCTGACTCAATGCTCTCATCTTCTTAAAGGACCAACGCGCACTAGTTTGTCCTTGTCAACAAGTCATGTCAACAAGTCTAACCCAGAGTCATAAATCAATCATTTCTTCCGTGTGTTTCCCATAATTTAAAACAGATAGCAGCTTCCTACCCTGTGTCCTTGTTCCCTTCCTGCCACCTTTTCCCTTCAACCTTCATTCCTTCAACCTCTTCTTGCCTTTGTGTTGATCGGCATGTGTCGTCACCGGACACCAGCGGAGACGCATCTGACACCAGTACAGCACATGATATACACACACACACACACACACACACACACACACACACACACACCTTGATCAAGTAAGGCATAGACAGTACACAGTTTACCAGAAGCCTCTGATGCATTACCTAATCAATGTCCAACACACAGACACACACAGACAGACAGACAGACAGACAGACAGACAGACAGACAGACATACAGACACACACACACACACACACACACACACACACACACACACACACACCTTGATCAAGTAAGGCATAGACAGTACACAGTTTACCAGAAGCCTCTGATGCATTACCTAATCAATGTCCAACACACAGACACAGACACACAGACACACACACAGACACACACACACACACACACACACACACACACACACACACACACTTACCTTACTGAAGTACAATTGAAAATACCTACAGAAAATGTGACTTGTCTTTTTCCTTCACAAAGTTACGTCATCATATTGAATGTTTCCGTTTGGTAGAATGTTTAGGAAATATCCTGTTTGACTCCATTACATTTACCTGAAGCCTGTAGTTTCGCTCTTTCTCGTCTCTCGTCCGTCTTTCCTTCATTTCTGTCTGAATGTGTCAATATTTCCCAAACTACAGAAAGCAAACAGCGGCTAAATGACAGATATATGATGTGATTCCAGCTCTCCTTCCTTTAATGGAGGTCTTTTTCTTCTTCTCTGTCTCTTATTCTCATGTGTTGCCGGTTCAAAACACAAGCCTGCTCTAAAGCGGCCTCCAGTGGAAATCACCGCTTACTGCAACAGACAATTAAACCTTAAAAGATTAGGATTAGATATCAGCATTACACTCACACAGCCTCAAATTAGAAAATGAAACAAGGACAAACAAGGAAAACATTTAAGTATTAAGACATTAAATAATTGAACATTAATTAAAACTTTTGACTAAGTGTAAAGTTAGGACAAACTAGGCATTTAAAATGAAACATACTGTTCTATATGTTCAAATTACTCAACAGCATTACTTTAGTGATTTGAAATAAATGACATCAAATATATTTGCTTAATTTTCGATTGTGCACTTTTGCATATTTCGGAATGCTGTGTACTGTAGTGATCAGTATTTCAAATCTGCTTGTGGAGAGATTTGTTGAGGGATGCAGAGTACAAACTCAGCTGACCACTCAGCGCTCCGCTTGCAACCACAAATTGAATTTTAATGTTGTTCCGGCCGGCTTGCAGTCTTAGATATGAGAAGCAAAGAGAAACGAGAGTACAGAGGAGCTCTGACAAATGACACAGAGACCTTTCATCCTCAGATGATACAACATGGACATACACACATCTCACTGCAGCCTGCTAATTCAGTAACAAAGCTTTGATTCAAGTTTTTACACACATTTCAGTATTTGCACTTATTTTTAATCAAAAATGTTGCCATCTTTTGAACTTAATTTATTGTTATTGTTGCTGTTATACTTTCAATCCCTCTGTCACGCTGTACATGGAGTCAATGACTGCTGAGGCAACATGTGAAGAAGAGGGTGAGAGAGAGAGTGACAGAGAGAGGGGGGGGGAGAGAGAGAGCAAGCAACAAAAAAGGGGATGAGGTTGAGAGAGGCAGAAAGAGGAGGAGAGAGAGGAATTAAAAGCATAGATGAAAGAGAGAGAGAGAGATGAAGAGTGTCTTTGTAGCAGGCAGCAGAGTTTGGGTATGTTGGGTTAGCCTCTCTTGTCCTTCCATCGTACTATAAAGGATGGGTGGAGTCTTTTGGGATCGCAGGGATTAAAGTGGGTTTCATCTCTTTGCCATCAGACGTGATGATTCATAAGCAGCATGAGGCACACAGAGGTTCTGTCCAACTTCAGAGCTCAAACCAGGGCTGAATGGACCGGAGAGCCTGAGTAGAAGACAGGAAGGAGAAGAAGAGAGGCGCAGATAACAGCAGAGGAAAGAGTCTGAGCGTGAGAGAGAGAGAGAGGCGGGAGGGGAGAGGAGGCAGACGGAGGGGAGAGGAAACTTAGACAGATTGTTTACCAGGAGGGGGTGGTTGGGTAATGGGCAACTGCACCAAACCATCTATGAAGGACAAGATGAAGAAGGTAAGAGCTGTAAAAACAAACTGCCTCCTGCTGGAACCTGAGGTTTCTTGTGTTTATTTCTTCTATATAACATTGATTTAAATTCTGACTGGATAACATCTCTGATTATATCTGTTCAACAATCACTAGCAGCATTTGTTTTGACATACGTAGTCAGCCAGCTCATCACAGTATGAACTTTAATCAAGGACCCCACTCTGTAAGGCTCCAGTGTAATAGGATGACATAATCACAACAAGATGTCATCCAGTGGTCTGAACACTTAGCAGAATTAAGCAGGACTAAGACTGGAGCGGGACAGACACATAATGAGAAGGCTGAGATCCAGAAGACCTCTGACAGGCTGGATGATAGCTGTTGTGACTGAAGTGCAACTGCAGTCAAATAATAATCAGCTTACACAGTCCAGGCTTACACGTTGTCTGTCTAATGTTTGCTGGATTAAGTTTTGTTCCTTGAGAGAATTTGATTTTGTGACTGTCGGTGGGAGCGGTGGGCTAACTGGCTGCCTCTGCCTCTAAGGAGGCAGTGGAGGAGCCTGAACCCCCCCTGAGGGGTAAGGAGAGGGCAGTGGGCCAGCAGGGTCTGTCGCCACAAGGGGAGGAAGAGGAGGTGGAGGAGGAGGTGGAGGAGGATGAGAAAGAGGAGGATCGAGCCTTCAAGGATCCTCTCAGTGCTCTGGTCAAGAACTGCAACATGCTGCACACCATCGTGGGCCCCGCCTGCATCTTCCTTAAACAGGGCTTTTCACAGACGTTTGTATGTAACATGTCGCACATGCCAAAGTGTTCACACGCAACTTTTTCCACTCATGTCGATTAGTCTTCCTCCCCAACTCGCGACCCTGGATCCTCTCCACATCTCCAGCCGTGTCATGTCATCACATCACTGGCTCCATGGACACACCAGGGGTCAATCATTCATTTCCCTGGGCCATTATTGACTGTCTGTGGGTTTGATCACAGTGTAGAGGTGGAGGGTGTGAATGTGACTTTGGCTCCTAAAATGATTCAATATATCTCTGTATGCTGGAATCTGAACCAATACAAACAAACAAATGAGTCAAACTGTCAAACCCTGCAGAGCCAATACACTTTGTGTTTATGTGAGACATGAATCAACTCGAATTATTTCCAGTTATTTTGTAGGTGGGTACATTTACATTCAAAACATCTGCTTTATGTCTATCTGCCCATAATTTGCTACGTGGACCTCAAGACATTTTGGTGTTCAAACACTGGAAACAGAACAAATATCACAGAGGATTTGCTTTTTTGTTGCATATTGTAATATTGCTCTCTCCTCAAAGCACTTAGCATTTGTGTGTATGTGTGTGTGTCTGTGTGTGTGGGGAGGCTTGCGTGTCAAGCTACAGCACCATGTGCCAGCCAGTAGGGCTTCTCTCTCTCTCTCTCTCTCTCTCTCTTTCTCTCCCTCTCTCTCTCTCTATCTATGAGAGAGACTGTGTGAACAGTGTAACACGTGTCCAAGAGTCTCCCGCTCTACTAAAACTCCCAAATCTGCTAATCTCCAGATGTTGCCCGGCAACCGGCCACAAATAATCTGTTGTCCCCTGTGACTCACATTGAGGGAGCCGTCATACGGATCATAATGCAGAAAGATGGACGCGATTTAATCCACACAGATTTAGATGGTTTCATCTCGAGATGCAACGTGTTTGTGGTGGTCGATCTCATATGGCTTAACTATGAACACACACACACACACATACTATTTAACTAACATCGCCTCTCTACATTTGTAAAGATGAAATATGAAAATGTTCAGCATAGATGGTAAATATAATATTTATAATCAAGGAGATTCATTAGGTTTCTGTTACAATTCTCTGTTCTGGTGACCACAAATTGATTATTATGCTCTACGATTAAAGATAGTAATTGATTAAAATAACATATTCGATTAATCGGCAAAGTGGCAAATGAATACTGAACGACAACCAAATGAGACTGTAACGCATCATCACGTCTTAAAGTGACACTGCTCCATTTACTGCTACTGTGGACAAATTGTGATATTCTGATTCTTATTGGTTTGGATTGGGAAGCTGTAGTTGTGATTCTTCTTCTTCTCTCACAGGAAGAAACACACACGATTAAGAGATTTTTGTAAATAATCAATATTGACAATCCTGGTTCAACTACATTTCTGAGTCCATCTGTGTGACAAGAAATACACCTGGAAATAATTTGTTACTCATTCATCATTTTCTCTCATTCAATCAAAATTGTATTTCAAAGCCATTTCCTCCTCTTTTCCAGTGTGTCAGCTGTGAGTCTGCTTCCTGTTTGTGTTCCTTCAAAGACAAAAACTGTTTTCTCCTCCTGTGTGTATGAAGTGTGCTAGCTCCAAAACATGTCTAACAGGAGTGTATGTGACTTAAGTGCGTGTGTGTGTGTGTGTGTGTGTGTGTTTGTGTGTGTGTGTGTGTGTGTGTGTGTGTGTGTGTGTGTGTGTGTGTGAGACGAAGCACTAATGTGTCCCACTGCTCCCTCTGACAGGACCGAGAACTCAGACCAGAGGAGATTGAAGGTGAGACGATCGCTCCACAGCTCAGACTGTATCTGTCCCTGCAGGCTCTAAAGGCTAAACATCATCGTGTGTGTGTCTGTGTGTGTGTCTCACCAGAGCTACGTGAGGCATTCGTGGAGTTTGACAGGAATAAGAAAGGCTACATCAGCCACAGGGACCTGGGGGAGTGTATGAGGACCATGGGCTACATGCCCACAGAGATGGAGCTCATCGAACTCAGCCAGCAGATCTGTGAGTGAAACTGTGAGAAGCTCGGCACTGTAATGTAATGTAATGTAAGCTCGGCACTGAAACGGTTAATTTCATCAATTACAAGTGGGATTTTAGTATAAACAGGAAAATAGTAGCATCTCAAAATAATCTTCCATAATCTGCCTGTGTGCTGCAGGTGGATTTAAGGAACAGGTCATTTTCAAACTGTGTGTGTCTGTGTGTGTGTTCCCTGTAGGTGGAGGTAAAGTGGACTTTGAGGACTTTGTGGAGCTGATGGGACCTAAGATGTTGGCAGAGACAGCAGACATGATCGGAGTCAAGGAACTGAGAGACGCTTTCAGAGAGGTCAGTGTTTGTGTGTGAGTGTGTGTGTATGAGAGAGAGAAAGAGAAACAGAGAGAGAGAGAGACAATATTGTGGTTTGTATGTTGTTCAAGATGTGCTCGCTCTCTCTCTCTCTCTCTCTCTCTCTCTCTCTCGCTCTCTCTCTCTTTCTCTCTCTCTCCCTCTCCCTCTCTCTCTCTTTTTCTCTCTCTCCCTCTCCCTCTCTCTCTCCAGTTTGACTCTAACGGTGACGGTCAGATCAGCTTAGCGGAGCTGCGTGAGGCCATGAAGAAGCTGCTGGGAGAACAAGTGACCAACAAAGAGATAAACGAGATCCTCGAAGACGTTGACCTGAATGGAGACGGCCTGGTGGACTTTGAAGGTATCTGGTTCCATTTATTACCTTTTTATAAAAGCTTTTAAATCTCTCACTCATCCTGTTCTTCCCTCACTCTTTACTCTTTCTTTTTTCACAGAGTTTGTGCGGATGATGTCACGCTGAGCAGCCCAGCAGCCCACAGGTCGGACAGACGTTATGCAAATGCAGTGTAACCTGCGTAAACTACCTTGTAGTGAACATTCTTCATCTACTCTGATGAGCATGCATTTTATAGATAGATATATTTATATATATACGGATAGAAGAAATAAATGCTGATTGGAAAAGCAGGTGACATCTTGCATTAAAATGTAATTTGTCCATTCAGATATGTGATCAGGATTATGGCGTGTGATCTCAGGACGTGTGTTTGCACCTTAAATTCAAAGATCTGCCGATGATCCGCCTGTGTTCTGATCTGAAAGCCTGTTTTCCAATCTAGCTCATCCTTTTTTTTAAATATATAACTAATGATGAAGAGAGAGGTGACGAGGCGACAAGAGAACCCGAGTTGTAAATGCACAGGAATGAGAGAAACAAAGTGTCTGTGAGATAAATGTACGGATGGATGTGTAGATTGAATTTACACAAACGGCCGGGTCGAACAAAGATCAACATGTGAGCTGCTGTCAAACATATCAAAAGCTTCACACTCATGACTTGTAGATGTATTTTTGATATATCAGTGTGTGTCCTTCCAGTGTATAATCTTATTTGTAAATTGTGGAATTCTTTTTTTTTTATTAAAATGATGATAAAACCTCAGTCGATGGAGAGAAAATGCTTTAATATTCTGTGTGAGTGGGTGCAGAGGCCTGTCAGTAGAGGGCGCCGCATCGCTGACAGGAGAGGTCAGGTGAGGTCACGACTGAGCCTCAATCACAAAACCATGTTTGTGGCTAAACAGGCAAATACAAGTTAAGTGTTTCGCTTCGTCCAAACTATTATTATTATTCCCACGGGTCACATGAGCACAGATGTCCCTCAGTGTCCTTTTATGGCTTCGTTAGGGTTGTCGGGGGTTTTTCACAGTGGATCTAAAAACAGAAAGCTTCAGATGTTGCAGACCATCCACAGCTTTGGTCACATAGCAGGAATAACATCTGAATTCCACTGTGAAGGAATCCCTTAATTAAAGATGTGACATGGAGAGACAGGACATCCAGAGAAGAAGAGGAAGAGGTCTTACCTTCTCTATAATACAAGAGGGAGGTAACAGGATGGAGACAGTTCGGATGTTCCAAATCCTAATTTCAAGTTGACTTCTAATTTCATTCTCTTCCTTTCTGCAATCGCTACAATAAGTAAGAGCAACAAAAACATCTTTGTAATTAAGACTTCTTTTTATTGAAAACTTGGCCTGGATTCTGTACAGCAGAGAGGGTGTGCAATGCAAAGAGTGTAGAATTCAAGGGGAGGCAGGTTTCCCACCACGCATCATAAACCCTGAAAGGAGGTGTAAAGCTGAGAGGTGACTCGTTCCCAATTTGGAGCGTGGAAGGCGTTGCAGAGGGGGAAGAGGTGAGGGACTGGAAAAGGGGGGAGAAATGGCAGAAACAAAGCTCAGCCCATAGGGGAGAAAAAGAAGAGTAGGGACAGAGAGGAACAGAGGAACTTGGTCTCAGATTGAGGATGGATCCAGATCCTCACCCCTCCCCTCAGTGTTACATCATCCAAGGATGGATAGAAGGTAGTAAAACCTCAGACATCTCTCGCCCTCTCCCTCTTCCTCCACCCCTCTCCTTCGCTTTCACTCTTTCTCTTTCTCTCCTTCCTTGAGCTTCACTTGCTGGCCATGGTGTAGCAGCCCTGGGGGTGCCACTGCATGTCACGGATACGCCTCACGGACTGGAACTGAGGATAGCGGGCGCCATACTCGTTAAAGTGCCTGAAGTCGCCCTTCTCCAGCAGGTACTGGCTACCACGGTAACCGGGGAACTGGTATCCCACCCAGCTGAAAACAGGAGAGGAGAGAAACATGTTCAGTTCTGTGTTCCAACATTCTTGCAGTTATGTAATTGTTTGTTTGTTCATGATCCTGGATTAAACTCACGTTCCACAGCTGACAATGATGCTGCCCACTCTGTCGGTGAAGCCGTAGGAGAACAGGCTGGGAACGTCATCGTCCATGATCTCCATCTTGCGGCCCTTGAACTCTCCGACCTCATACAGGCAGATCTTGTGCTTCTCGGGGTCCTGGGAGAGAGCAAGAGAGAGAGAGAGAGAGAAGCAGGGAGAATCATGGAGTTAGAATGTGAAACTTGTAAGAGAGAGCAAAGATGGAGAGGTGGTGTGAACAGGAGTGATGTTTACCATCCTGACGGGCCTGAAGGACAGCAGGTAGTCGTTCCTCTGGCAGTTGCTCCAGGAGTCCCAACGGGGGTACTCTCCCTTCTCCAGGATGTACATCTCACCACAGAAGTTCATCTGCTCGAAGCCCACGAAGCTGGAGATGACATGGAGACATCATCAAACATCATGCACATCCACTGAGCTTAATGGACGTATTCACAACTTTGAACAGAGAGAAGAATCTCCGTGTTGACTTACGGTCCACACTCAACGCGCAGAGAGCGAACGCGGTCCATGCCCATCTCGCACACATTCATGCACTCGTTGCTGATCTCCATCATGCGACCCTGGAAGTTCTCCTGGTCGAACACGTACAGCTGGAGTGGACAGACACAGGTGTATGGGTCAGTATGATGAAGATAAGAATCCAGAATATTGTAGAAAAAGAAGGATTTGACTTAAATATGAGGTCACCCACCTTGTAGTTCATCATTCCCATCTCAGACTTCTTGCTCTGAGTGGCCTTCCCGTCGGTCTGGGAAGAGGTCTTGGACTTATCTCCGGACATGTTTACTGCATGCAAAATGAGAGAAAATGTCAGGAAAATGTAACAAATCTGTGTGTATGTGTAAAGGATAAAACTAACTAAACTGAGTCATTTCTATCTGTTAGTTCTAACAGATCTAACACTCTTTTCCACCTGTACACACTAGCAGTTGCATGTGTATGAGTGTGTACCTTACCTGGCTGTGTTTGTGCGATTGCCTGCGCCGAGCCTTACTCTGAGTGTGTGTGGCTCAAAGTGTGTCCACCCCTTTTATACGCTGGCGCCCACAAGAGAGGGATTAGGCAGAGAGAAACAAACCTGCTGAGGTCAGAGAGGCGAGACAAAAGAAACCCCTCATCATCACACAGGGACTGACGGAGGGGACGGGCCTGAGCTGGACCAGCACACAGTGACCCAACTCCAAACATGCTCCAAGTCCACACTTAGGAGTTAAACCATAAACGACTGTCACCAAACACACCAGCTTCAATGTATAAACTAACACACTTATCCTGGCTTGATGACAGTCACACTGAATAACATGAACTTAAACAAGCATCAATCAAGCAACCCTCAATCAATCATCAAAAGGAATAGTTTGATTACTGGTTTGGCTTTATTTATGGGGATGTATGTATGTTATGGCGCTTCCTGAATGAATGAGTGTTGCTGTAATATTAACAATGTGTAATATTAGAGAATTTATTATTGTATTATATTGTATTATATTATATTATATGATATTATGTTATGTTATGTTATGTTATGTTATGTTATATTATATTATATCATATTACATTATATTATATTATATTATATTATATTTTATTACATTATACTTTATTATATTATAATATATTATCATGATAATTGAAGCCCCCTGCCATGCTACATGAGTGTATACGAGGTCAGAGGTTCACCATTTTTAAACATAGAAGAGCAGCAAATATATGTTTCGTGCTTGACCCCCATTTTAAAGCCACTGTGATGAGATGTTGTTGTTTTTATTTATGTTTATGTTTTATGAGGAAGAGCTGCTTCTGCTTCTGTAAATGAGGATGATGATGGTGGAATCCCTTCATCAAAACAGCTATCTTACGTGTTTTATGACAGTGTATTACATGATAAGTGTCCCAGGCCAACACTTAGTGAGCCAACATGGGCTCAACAACAATGTGTGTGTGCGTGTGTTTTGGACTTAGAAAAATGTTGGACTCGTCCTCCAGCGTTTCAGACCTATTCTCCCCATGCGGTGCCTCCCTGCAGCGCCGTTAATCCTCACATTTTCCACCCGGATCCCGGCCCTTTGTGCCGGGGTCCAGGCCGGACTGCTGACCGGGGTGCGAACATACCGGAGCGCTTTTGTTTGGCAGCCCCCCTGTCTCACATTGAAGGATGTGCTGAGCTGGCCTTGTGCAGGGAGCGCGCACAGACGGCGGGAGCGCGCTCGCCTGTCACCGTGGCCATTGGCCGCGGGGCAGCGTGCGTGTGCGCCCCACTGAGCCGCGCCGGGGACGCGCCTGGCCGCCGGTATAAAACCGGAGCGCCAGGTTGTCCCAAAGCTCTACGCGAGGCAGGCGGTAAGCGCACTCCACCACGAACTTTGCATTAAGTACCAATCTAGGTAAGACTGCACCTCTGCATCAAACACACACACACACACATACAGTACACACACAGCAAAGCAGCAAAAGCACTTCATACTCTCAAACACTTTAACACAAATCACAGAAATTAGTGAATCATAGTTTAGACTTTCTGTTATAATAGTTTAACACATTATTTTCTAACACATCCACTCAAATAGAATAGAATGTAACTTGATTGACACTTAAAGAGTTAAAGAACATTTTCTCTCCTCCTTCACATCAAGAGTCAACATGTACAGAACTACAAAGTCCCCTATGATGCAGCCTCTGGTCAACTCAGGAATGGGCATGGCTCCTTTCTTCAAGGTAAACACACGGACAGGTTCACACACACACACACTCTTGATGATGATCTGTGATGGCGTGTGTATGATTCCTGTTCCTCTTCCCGTTGCCTTCCCAGGTGACCGTGTTTGAGCAGGAGCATTTCCAGGGAAAGTTCCAGGAGTTCACCTCCGAGTGCTGCAACATCCAGGAGTGTGGTCTGGACAACATCCGCTCCATCAGGGTGGAGAGTGGAGCGTAAGTCTCACACACACATTCAAATCCTAACCTAAGATCCCCTAAATGTCCCCGATTGTTGAAAACTTACTGTATGTGTGTGTGTGTGTGTGTGTGTAAAGCTGGGTGGGTTTCGAGCACCATGACTTCCAGGGCCAGCAGTTCATCCTGGAGAGAGGCGAGTACCCTCACTGGGACGCCTACAGCGGCTCCCTGTCCTACCACGTGGAGCGTCTCATGTCCTTCCGCCCCATCTACTGTGCTGTGAGTCCACTTAACTCATCAATCAAACCAATACATGTATCTTTATGTGTGTGTGTGTGACCTTTTTTGCCGTGTTCTCCGTCCCCTCAGTCTCACATGAGCAGTCGCATGATGATCTTCGAGAGAGAGAACTTCATGGGCCGCAACGTGGAGCTGTGCGATGACTACCCCTCTCTGCAGGCTATGGGCTGGATGATGCCT
The DNA here is from genome assembly GCF_046128005.1 of Genypterus blacodes. NCBI lineage: Eukaryota > Metazoa > Chordata > Actinopteri > Ophidiiformes > Ophidiidae > Genypterus > Genypterus blacodes. Next base: position 1,686,687 of record NW_027466902.1, on the reverse strand, counting down.
CAAGTGGGCTCCATGCACGTGCAGTGCGGCGCGTAAGTTAGACAGCTTCTCAGCCTTTTAGTCACAATTTCCGATTCCGAACTTTATCCGTGAACTAACCCCGGTGTGTGTGTCTGTCCCACAGCTTTGTGTGCTACCAGTACCCTGGCTACAGGGGCCAGCAGTACATCATGGAGTGTGAGAGACACAGTGGAGACTACCAGCACTGGAGGAACTGGGGCTCCCACTGCCAGACCCCCCAGATCCAGTCCATCAGGCGTATCCAGCACTAAGAGGAGAGACTGAGAGCCACGACCCACAGACAGCCGCTCCCCTCAGCTCCTCCCCCAAAACCTTCTTCCTCTTCCCTTCCTCCCTCTTGACTTGAGTCACAACAGCCGCCCCTAATCTGAATCTACACTACTGATTTAGTGTGATAAGAGACAATATCGCACTGTTTAAGCACAGATACACACAAACACACACCCACATTCATTTGCTGAAATGTACCTACACACACACACACACACACCTGTGCTGTACTCTGAGCTGAGCGTGGAACATCGCTGGGACCGAGCAGAGGGAGAGAAGATGCTCTGACATGGCAGCGTGTGCAGGAGCGCCCCCTCCTGGTGCAGCTCAGATGTGTTTTGTTGCTGTGGCGTGTGGGAGGTTGATCCGCAGGTCGATAACTAATAAACTTATGTTCACCTCATGAATTGTTGCTGTACTATTTATTTTGGAGAAACAAATGAGAAATGTGGCTCAAACCAACATGGATAATGATTAGAAATGTTTAAATGAAGGAGCTAATGATGAAGAACGCAGGGGAAAGATCTGAAACACTTCTCAAGCTGAAGCTTAAAACCCCAGTGAATGAAATGAATCTGTTAAAACTATCAAACGACTGAACCTAGCGGCAAAAACTGAACCGATTCTTCCTTCTCCTCTACTAAGACGTCTATCTCCTCATCTCGGCCACTTTCCGAAGACAAGGAAGTCCAGCTGAGGGTCTTCACCTCGGGCGCCGGGCTGGCCCCTCCCACCACGTCCACGTCCTCATCGTCCTCCTCGCTTCCTGTTGACCCTAAACTGGTCGCCGCCGCTGAGTGTGAAGGAGGTAGCCGTGGAGGTTTGATCTCACCTTCATCCGCCTCAACGTCCACGATCGTCTCGTCGTTGCTGCTGCTGGTGTCTCCGTCCTGTAATCTCTCTCCTTCGGTTTCTTCACCTTTGGTAGACGTCGGCGCATCGGGTGCACGTTCTGCTGACTCACAGGTTGGTTGCGCTGTTTGCGTTTCAAAGCGAACCCTCTTGGCCACGTTGGCGTCTTCACTCTTGTCCTCCACTGACTGCCTCCTCCTCCTCCTCCTCCTTCTCCTCCTCACACCGACCTCTTTCTTTGTGTATGGCTGAGGCTGAGCTGCTGTGCTTACAGTCTGTGTTTGTTTCTCCTCAATGCCTCTGAGGCTTTGCTGAAAAACAAGAGAACAAATATGAGCCGTGCAAAACATTTCAAATGCCTCAGAAGCCATAAGTCAACAAGTGCTGCATAATCACCAAAATAGCAACCACCTAGAACACCTAAGATAGCACCATGGCAACCACCCACGATGCTGCCACAGTTACTACCCAAGCAACCACCTGGCAGACAGAAGCAACCACCCAAAACAGCATACCAACCACCCTCACAATAGCCCCAAAACACCATAGCAACTGCCCACAATGCTCCTCCCCTATCTGTTGGTGCATATCCATGTTCCGTTAATGCATTTCACTAACTTCACTTCTGCCCCGGGGTTTTCTGTGCTCTCTCGTCTCATGGGTTCTTGTTGAAGCCTGTCCTGTAGAGACGAAGACCCTGTCCTGTAGAGACAAAGACCCTGTCCTGTAGAGACGAAGACCCTGTCCTGTAGAGACGAAGACCCTGTCCTGTAGAGACGAAGACCCTGTCCTGTAGAGACGGAGACCCTGTCCTGTAGAGATGGAGACCCTGTCCTGTAGAGACGAAGACCCTGTCCTGTAGAGACGGAGACCCTGTCCTGTAGAGACGGAGACCCTGTCCTGTAGAGACGAAGACCCTGTCCTGTAGAGATGGAGACCCTGTCCTGTAGAGACGAAGACCCTGTCCTGTAGAGACGGAGACCCTGTCCTGTAGAGACGGAGACCCTGTCCTGTAGAGACAAAGACCCTGTCCTGTAGAGACGGAGACCCTGTCCTGTAGAGACAAAGACCCTGTCCTGTAGAGACGAAGACCCTGTCCTGTAGAGACAAAGACCCTGTCCTGTAGAGACGGAGACCCTGTCCTGTAGAGACAAAGACCCTGTCCTGTAGAGACGAAGACCCTGTCCTGTAGAGACGGACACCCTGTCCTGTAGAGGCGGAGACCCTGTCCTGTAGAGACGGAGACCCTGTCCTGTAGAGACGGAGACCCTGTCCTGTAGAGACGGAGACCCTGTCCTGTAGAGACAAAGACCCTGTCCTGTAGAGACAAAGACCCTGTCCTGTAGAGACGAAGACCCTGTCCTGTAGAGACGGAGACCCTGTCCTGTAGAGACGGAGACCCTGTCCTGTAGAGACAAAGACCCTGTCCTGTAGAGACGAAGACCCTGTCCTGTAGAGACGGAGACCCTGTCCTGTAGAGACGGAGACCCTGTCCTGTAGAGACGAAGACCCTGTCCTGTAGAGATGGAGACCCTGTCCTGTAGAGACGAAGACCCTGTCCTGTAGAGATGGAGACCCTGTCCTGTAGAGACGGAGACCCTGTCCTGTAGAGACGGAGACCCTGTCCTGCTAGAAACTTGTGCATTCTACTGTTATTATTATCATTAGTCATACTTCCATTACTATTATCCTTGTTGTTGCTGTGCCCTCTGTGTGTCTCTCTCCTTTCTTTCTTTCTTTCTTTCTTTCTCTCTCTCTCTCTCTCTCTCTCTCTCCCTCTCTCTCCCTCTCTCTCCCTCCCTCTCTCTCTCTCTCTCTCTCTCTCTCTCTCTCTCTCTCTCTCCCTCTCTCTTTGAGCTCAAGCTGAATTGTAACTGAATGATCCTGCTCACTTCGGAACGCTTCCCCTTCATACTGCTCCTCAGAAGGTAGGTGTTCCTGATCTGCATTACAGAACATCTCTTTGTAGACGAGCTGCCAAGTGGGTGTTCCACTGAAGACAGACTGAATTCTGTTCCGGCGGGACTCTGATGAAACACACGCAACATCAACACCTCAGCATTAACATGTCTGTCACCTCCAAACAGACGGCAGACCTTACAGAGGTGTTATTGGAGGGACATAAGAGTCTCACCTCGGTCTCTGTGTCGCTCTGAATTGAACCTTCGCTGGTACTGCATCTGTCCACCAGCAGCTCCACGGACTGGAGAAAGTTGTCCAGGATCTTGCTCAGCTCTCCATCTCCCTGCGGCTGCTGCACAGCAAAATACCCCTCCTTACTGGGATTGGAACCACCAGCAATGACCTCCGCAGAGCCTCGGTGGCCCTGTCTGTTGTTGGAACCTCCAGGAGAAGGATCGGAACAAGGTTGAGAACGTGGGGCGCTGCTTTTGTTGTTCGGAAAGACGTGGAAGCCCGTCGTTACTTCCTCAATCTGATCTCCGACATGCGAGAGGCTGGGCTCCTGTTGCGGAGGAGGAGCCGGCGTGGAAACTGACTTGCTGCTCTGACGCTGACTCCTGCGGACAGCGACACCAACCTGTAACAGGGAAGAACACATTACATTCAACAGCTTATTGGCTCTACATCATGACTACACACGTTCAAAGAGACAACCTGGAAGAGGTATCTTAACTTGTACGTAACTGTGGCGCTCACCTGCTCGGGCTGCTGCCGTGTGTTCCTCTTCCTCCCAGGCTGCTTGTTTTCTCCGGGCAGCAGCACTTTTTCATTATTGCCGATCTCCCACTCTTTCTGTCCGCTTCTTCTCTTCTGTGTCTTCAGAGGTTTCCTACCCACCCTTCCTCCACCCTGACCCCTCCTAGACTCCAGCCCTCCGCACCTGTGCAGCCATTTCATCTGAAGCTTGCTCCCCTTCACCTCTTGCGTCGTCTTCTTGTGCGTCACTCCCCTTCCCCTGCCTCTTGTGTTTGCCGGCGGTGTCCTAGCTCTGCTCCCTCTCGACTCTTTGGGTCTTACCCGCTTCCTCTTTGTGCTGTGGGTCTCCTCCTCCTTCTCGAGGTTAAGGAAGAAGTTAATAAATTCGGGAATGCTGTCTTCCCATTCTTCAGCTACCACGACCACGGCGCCTGCGTCTTGAGGAGCAGGTTGGAAAGAGATGGTCGGAGGGACGGAGGAGCAGGACGGATTGAGGAGAGAAACAGAAGTGAGATCAGTTAAGGTGGCTTCCTTGGTAGAGGAGGGAGGGAGGTGTGCAGGGTCCAGGTGTCCATCTGGTGGACAGATACAACAAAGTGGGATGTAGGAAAGGTTAGAGGGATCGCTTAAACTTTGTATGTCAGCCATATTGATGGTCTGAAAGGAGGCCGCTTCCTGAGGAGGAGGAGGAGGAGGAGGAGGAGGAGGAGGAGGAAGAGGAGCGCTTTCCTCCAGCTTTGATTCTGTTTGTGTGCATGCCTCCTCTCGACAGTTTGGCTCTTTAAGCAGGAGCGTTCTCCCACTCCTGACCTCTCTGCTCCATCTACCCGGGCTTGCTCCATTCTCCTCATTCATCAGCTGCTCCGTCTGCACTCCTACCTCCATGGACAGAACTCCTCCTTCCTCATTTGCACTTTTGGTGACCTCCACCAGCCCATGGATGCCCAGTTTGGACGCAGCAGTCACGGCCTCTTGCCTTTCCTTCTCTCCCTGTCCAGTCATCTTTCCGGAGTACAGCAGGCTCACTATGTGGAGCAGAGTGCAGGAGCCAAGAGAGCCAAAGTCCAGGAGACGACTCTGTGCCGTCGGGAGGGCAGGGGTGGAGGACAAGGCGGAGGAGAGCTGAGAGCTGAGCGCTGAGAGGACGCAACTGTGTGCTGGCACTGTTATATCTAGAGGAGAGGAGAGGAGAGGAGAGGAGAGGAGAGGAGAGGAGGAGGCTTAGTAAAGATACTTGCTGAATGAAACAGTATAAATGAAGTGACTCATCTTTACCTCCTGCCTTGAGCCGCGTGTCACAGAATCGGCTTCCCTGCTGCTGCCTCTGCAGCTCAGCCAGCAGGACGGCTTCATATCCAGGTCTCTGGTAACACCACATCTGTACGGAGAGAGAGAGAGAGAGGGAGAGAGGGAGAGAGGGAGAGAGGGAGAGAGAGAGAGAGAGAGAGAGAGAGAGAGAACATCTGGGTGGAGAGGACTTGCATTTGGAGTACAGCAACCTTACCAAACTTTAAACTTCATATCCTGCAGTTTACTGTCATAACAAAGGAACTATTGGAAGTTTAGTTCCACTTATACTGTAAGTTCATGTATTATTGAAACATCAAATCAAATCCACAGCTTTTGCATATAACTCCGTCATGTTTAAATATTTTAGCATTACTTTAATAACAAGATAACGTTCTACCTCACATTCTGACACTAACAGAATGTAGAATCACGTCAAAGTGGCGTCACTGCCATTAAGGAGTGAAAGTTTCTCATCCGGCCAAGCAGCTTCATGTATAAACGAGTCATTACTGGTCCCCTGGTAGTTAACATGTCATGAGCATCAATTTATAAACGTAGTAAAGCGTGTTTTCATATCAAGGCTGAGCTAAAAAACCTGTTTTACCTGTTTAGAATCGGCAAACAAACACAATCGTGACGCACTCACCGTTTGTCATTCACAAAGCTCTAACCCCGTCCAAAGTACATAAAAGATAAAAAATAAAACTTGGTTACTCTTGTAGTAAACATAATACTCAAAGAGTCGTCTCGGTTGAAGCACAGTGTGTGTTGTCTGCTGAGGTCGTCCACAGGTCAGCGTGGCCGTCCACAAAATGCGCCGTGTTGCCTGGCCGCCAGGGGGCGCTGTTGTCCTCCGCATGTCACGCTGCTGGATCCATGTGGCTCTGTTGTGACTTTCTTCTTCGCTTTTCTTTATTGTGAGATATAATGTAGCTACAGTAGAACGCAATTCTGAAAAGATAACTGTTAAATATTTATTTAGTCAGGACAGGAGGAGTCTGGACTGTTGTTTTTGGTGGAAAAAGAAACAAAAATATTTAAAATTAAAAATAATATTAGCAGAAAACTGTTCACATTGTTTGTTTATTATAACTGCTACAACTTCTGACTCTTCCGAATATATACAAATACATACACTATATATAAAACCTTAGATTAGAAAATACAATAATAACCCTTCAAGAACATAAAGAATCTTTCCCTGACTAACTTTATGTGCTTAACTCGTTTAGTTTATTTCATTCAAATGTTTGTCCCATCATTGTGTCTCATAATTTTAACTTGGCATCTCAAAATTAGCGAACTACGAATCATAATATTCACAATAACAAAAAATTGAAATATGTCCTGCTGGTGTCTTAACTGGCAGCTTTGCTCTGGTTTAGCATCTATATGTATTCACATATACGTACACACAGAAACACAGGCCAAAGGTTAACTATTCAGAATTTTATTTTCTGATAAAATAAATATTATTATCCAAAACACAAATATTGGTTTTTCTCTCTACTGGTCAGGTAGCCACATTTTGTAATCAAAATGTTAGTTGCAATATTTATACTTATTACTACATCTCTACAACCTAAAGGGTCATTTAGTGTTGACAACTTCTCTCAGAATGTAACTACAAACCTTTCCCCCAATCCAGAACTCGTGAAGTCATGTGGATCAAACCGTCCCCCGCCCCCACACAACTAAACTAAAGACAAGCTACGATAGGAAATGTCACAACATTGGCCCGGTCATACATGTTACTCAGTCTTGAGGAAATGACTCACATTCACAGTCAGGTATCCGTCTGTGTCCTTTTAATAGCGCTGTGACTTGGTGTGGGCCCCTGCCTCTCAAATCCCCATAGAGAAGAAACAGTCTGAGGCAGAGAGGACGTGTCTCATCACGTGTCTCAGGCGGTCTCGTTGTCTCTGCGCTGTCCGAAGTAGTCGCTCTCCAAGGAGGACGAGGGAACCGGACTAAACCTGTGGACGGGAGACGGAGAGTCTGGCTGGACTGGACTGGGCCTGGGCCAGCGTTCATTGAACTTGACAAAGAAGTGCGGGTCTTTGAAGGGCCCCCCATAGATGATGGCCTGTAGCAGGTAGATGAGGGCCACCACCAGGATGCTGATGAGAATGAAGGGGATGAAGGGTCTCAGGTGGTGCCAGGCGACACCGATCCCGTAGCCCAGGCCGCAAAGCCCCGTCTGCTTTCCCGTGTGGGTGGTGCGTCGCGAGGAGTCCGGGTCCGGTGTTCGAGAGGGGGAGTCATCGCCCGAGTGTGAAGAGGATGGACTTGGAGCTTTGTCTGAGTACATCACGGTGAAGAAGCCACTGCAGAGGATCGCCTTAGTGGTTCTTTTGCTCCTGTATGCTGCTGCTCTTCCTCCACAAATGAACTCCAAGACTCAGAAGAAGAACCGTCATCTCTTCCCATAATCCCCCATTGATGTAGATCCCCAACCTCGCTCCGGCAGATCACTGACTCCACTCAGTGTGACTCACATTGTTGGATCTTGGGAGTTGCAGTTGCTGAGATCTTTACAACAAACATACCTCTGTGGGCATGTGGTGTCTTCCTTTGGCCTTAATTCCTCCCGGCAGCTTCCTCGGCTCTCGTGTGTCTGTGATCTCAAGATTTAAGCGACGCCGTCCCCGTCTGAGGTCGAATGCGATAAAGTTAATACCGGGCAGCGAGGAGCCCTAAAATAGATATGACACCGAATGAAAGGACAGCGGGAGGGAGGGAGGAAGGGGAGGCGGATGAAGAATCTGCTGCGTTCGGTGGTCTCAAGTTTAGGGGAAAGGGTGTGTGTGCACTAGCTGAGCAGGTTACAAACACAGACACACTTGCTTCTTGTAGATACTGAGCATATCCTCTGGCTCCAACCATCTGGCTATGTGATCCTGGGCAGTTTGAAGCCAAAATTCCTTAGATTTGTGGCATTTTAAGCCGTTTTGGGAGTCCAGATGACCTTAAACAAGTCGCTAAGCATTATGGGGATTGTGAAGACGTTCCTTACATTTCCCTGAGATTGCCTCTCCGTGTTCCGTGATTATATTCGATCCGAGCACCCAACATTCACGGGAACATTCTGATGGCACTTTGCAAGTCTGCATGTGTCGCAATGTGACAGATCATACTCTTAATAAAAACAAACCTTCACACTCACACATGGGTACATACACACACACACACTTGCAAATCCCTCGTGATGTAGCAGGTGGGTAGGGGAGAATTTCTGGGGACACCAAGGACGTCCATATCCTCAAACCACCTGTATGAGTTTCTGGTGACGTCTGAGGCTCACATAAACACACACACATACACGATGTGCTGTCAACATGTAGCTCAATCTGTAAGTGGTGTTAACAAGATGAGATGCATCTGTCAACACTGAACAGTCTTCAGCTGTGCCCAGGTGTGTATCAATCATCCTAACAGAGGCCTGGGGGTCAGTTTGGGAGCTTAATTTAAGGAACCTACATGCATCAGGAGCTTTGATAAAGAAGCTTAACAGATCGCCGCAATGTTCTGGTGTGAATGCCTGTGATGGTGTCGAGTTCTGCGTGTGTGTCATTTGTCTTAACAACAGGCGCGGATCAAATGTCTCAGTCAGACTCTTTAATTAGACTTGTTAATCCGAATGTGACTTCACGCCTTCCACATCTCACACACACACACACAGTGCCACCGAAGAATTTCGTCTAAGAAAAGCTCTTTATTATAAAAACAACAGTATTACCAGTTACATACTTTTACTGAAAAAAGCAACTTCTCAGAGCCAAGGCAGGTATGAATGGTACATTATAATTTTACATGGATAGGCAACATTACAAATATACTGTGTGGAAAAGAAAATTAAAAAAAGAAAAAGATGATTGGTCTCTTTTTGCCATTAAAGGAAGCTGTAAAACGTCGACTAAAACAAAGAGAGCCAGTTGCATAATGCTCTCACCCTCTACTCCCGCACATACAAACCCCCAAAGTAAGGAACAAACCAACCAGACGCAAAAAAAAAAAGAGGAAAATTAAAGCTCAAATGAAAAAGGAATCAGAAATACTAATAGAAAATGTGCTTTTGTTGACCTCGCAGTCGTCAGTTTATCTCCCAAACCAATCCGTCTGAAGTGGAGTTTCAACGGCACGACAGAGCAATCCCAACGGCCTCGTTTCCAGGTAGGCTACATCACCTTAAACCCTCGAGGAATGACTGGTTGTTCCAGCTAAGAATGTTGTTTTGTGAGAACCTTGAGTGGCCGTAAAGAGGAGCTGATGATTCCACAGGGTACGAGGTGTCCTTCATGAAGTGTTCCTGACTGTACGAGTGAGAGCCCACACTTGTGCGGCGCTGCAGCAGAGCCGAGCTTTACTTCCATGTCTCGAGTGGTTTCAGAGTCCCGGCTCTCACATTTTTCTACTTTTAACAGCAAACGGTGTCCATGGAACTCAAACGAATGAGAGCCGAGAGTGAAAAACAGTCATTTCATTCACTGGGGTTGAGAAAACGTGGAAATGAAGGTGTGAACCACAAAAACAAAGAGGCAAAACAGTACATTTAAAAAAAAAAAACTACGAAAAAACAAAAACAAAGATCCTTTGTCACGGGAGTAGGAGCACACGATACAAATGCACAATATGAATAAACAATATGTGGTCTCATGGTTCTGGTCCTTTACACACAATCACACTCACACACACTCTCTCTCTCTCTCTCTCCCAAAAAGGTCCATATTTATTATTCGTACACACGCCCACAGGTTAACCGTATGACAAATATACACACACACCTGCTCCTTCCCCTCCTCTCACATCTGTGCCCTCCTCCAACCCAGAGAAAAATAACTCTAGAGACATGAAAATAACTCCTATATAAACAACGTTCTCCATCTACAGGGGGGGGGGGGGGGCGCTGCTCACGGGTCTGTGCTGACCCCGCCCCCCCACCGACCAACCAACACCAGCGCGCTCATCCCGGAACAGGGGAGAGAGATTTAAATTAAGCAACCAAAAAACTAATGCAGTCATCCCATTTTTCTTTTTATATACAGTATATACCCTACAGAGAACGCTACGTACAAATTCAGGTTAGGATGCAGGTGTTGGCAGCGACATGTTTACCCTGACAAAGTTTACCGGAAAAAGCTGACGAGAGCAAGAAAACTTAAAATATATATATGCAGAATGAGACAACACCGGAAAGAAAAGGATGATTGTCAACAAAGGTGATTGCCTTTACAGAGGAATTATAATTTAACAGAGAATATATTTCTGATGCTACAAGTAATTGGTGAAAAGTAGGTGTGTGTGTTTGTGTAGGTGTGTGTCTTGTAGTGTGTGTGTGTGTGTTGTGTCTTTATGCGCGTGTGTTGTGCGTAACATTTGCCCGCAACACAACCACTTTCTTTGGATGCTGACCCTCATCATCTTATCTCATGTGTCCGGTGAGAGAGAGAGAGGGAGAGCAAAAGAGAGAGAGGGGGGAAAGAGAGAGAGAGAGAGAGAGAGAGAGAGAGAGAAGGGGGGAGGGGAGAAAGGAGGGAGAGTGAGAGAGTGTGTGCGTCTCTGATCGCCTCTCCTCAGTAGCAGTGGTAGGGCAGGGAGGGCCCACTCTGGGTGATGCAGACTATCAGTTTTTCTGAAAGAGGAGAAAACAGAACTTTAATGCAAATGGAGGCAAAAAAAAAAACTAAAAAAATTAATAAAAATCAGGGGGTCATGAACAAGATAAACATCCAGGGAGCACAAACACCGACCGTGTGGTGTTGGAAAGTGCATGAGTAATACTGCTGTGGAATTGAACAAAAATCAGGTTAAAACTCAGGTTTTACCAATTCTACGCTCTCACTTTGCACTGCTAACTGCCTGCTGTCACAGAGGTGCTCATGACCCATAGATTTAATCTGAAGTTTAAAACCTGCAAAACCCCTTTTTTTGATTTTTAAAAAGGTAAACTTGAAATAAACACTTTAAAATCCCAAGCTTCCAGTAGTTCAGAAAGGAACAGAATGAAAACCTTTTCTTAATTTTGACATGATGTTTCACTGACTGTCTGGTTGAAATGAAAGTCAACGGCTCCCTAACATGTGACAGAAAATTTAACGAATCATATTCGAGGAGGGTTTTGTTGTTGTAATACTCAGCGTGACCACAAGTGGGCGCACAGAAACCACTGCAGTTGCAGAAAGCATTAGAACAGACTGACAGAGCTGCAGATCTGAACACACCGCTACATCTTTATGTCCAAAGTTAATGCTTATCTTCATCTTCTATCATCATCTATCATCATCATCATTTTGTTTGTCATTGCTATCACATTTTAAAATTCAGTTGTCCTGACAACTGAATTGCACACAAGGGAAAATTATCACAATCCTACAGCTTCCAATTCATCCATCTGTGGTTCATCTGACTCCACCAACAACGAAAAACGAAGAGCGTCATATCAGAGCATGAATGTGTGTGTGTGTGTTATTAAAGTATCAGTGCCAGGAGACCTCAACCAGTGTATCAGTGCACCATCAGAGACTTAGACAGTTGGAGATATAAGAAAGAAAAAGGAAGAAGAGCTCGTGGAGCCCATGCGGGACGAGAGGCCGGCTGAGACATACCATGCTGTTACATGCAGAGGGGGGAAGAGGGGAGGGGGGAGGGCTAACCATCGTAGGAGTCCAGCAGAGGCAGGGAGCCCTTTCTGCCCCCATAGACCCCCCGCTGAGACAAGACCAGAAAGAGAGAGAGATAGAAGAGAAAGAGAGAGAAGAGGGAGAGGCAGTGAGTGTGGGAAGAGATCGGGACCGTCAGTAAATTGTGAGGTTTTGAAGGCTGAAGGGTTAGTGAAGTTATCCGCCGTGTTGGTGTGTGTGTGTGTGTGTGTGTGTGTGTGGTTAAGATGTACCGGTAAAGTGTCTGTGGTGTCATCCAGAGTGTGTCTCCGCTCCCTCTGGTCCAGTGTAGAGTAGGCTTCTAAAAGGAAGTTTACAGGAATGAGGCTCTAACACTGTCATTTTGAATTAAAGTGGTGGCATTATAATCTGTGGTTGTACTAACCAGGGCCAAGGTCATTTAGTGGAATCATGTCCCTCTTCTCCCCTATAATCAACAAAAGCCACCGGTCAAATACATCCAAAAAGACGCCACAAACACACAAACGAGTATGAACGCACAACACAAAACAGGCACAGGCACAGGTCATGTCCTGCAGTCTCACCTCTGTCCAGCAGGGGCGTGGTGGTGCTGTCGTCGTAGGTGCCGTTGGCTCGGCTGCTGGGCCCGTTGGTGGTGGTGCCGGGGTTGAGGTTGACCATGAAGTCTGTCTTCTTCCAGCCGTCTTTCTCCAGGGGCCGGCGCAGCTCCTTGTGAGCCCACACCAGCTGCAGCACCTGGCCTGCACCGCGCACCTCACGGTCTGAGCGCTTGCTGTAGAATACACACACACACACACTGATGAGTGCCAACTTCTAAAGCACAGTCTACCTTCCCCTCTTTAAATAAGGAACACACTCACCCGTCCTTGTTGATGAGCACCAGCCTCTCGATGCCCTGTGAGGCTCGGAGCGTCTTTGCTGCCTCCAGACTGTTGCCCAGCACCTCTGCCAGCGTGCTGAGCACCGACACCACCGTCTCCTCTGAGAGAGCGCGTCCTGACTGGCTCTGACCTCCTGGTAGGTTGGCCACCAGGTGAGGGACGGCGTGCTTCCCTACAGCGCAAGCAAACACGCAGCAAGAGAACTCGAGTGTGAGTGAGAACTTTGAGATGTGCGACTACTGTACATACGCACGCAAACTCAGGACCTTACCGAGGAGTTCACAGTTGCGGTTGTCGATGGCCAGGTTCCTCAAGGATCCGGACATCGCCCTGACCACGCGGTCATTGCCATGAGCGAGGAGCTCTGCCATCATGGGGAGACCTTTTTCCAGACGCACGGTGGCTCGGATATACCGACCGTACTGAGGACCGGACAGAGCATTTACTTTAATGACAGCTTCTTAACTCCATATTTCAAATGCTGGCTGTCATTTACATGGATGGGTGGGGGAGGGGGTGGGGGGGTGGGGGTCGGGGAACTTACAGTCCATCGGCCGGCACAGAGGTTCTGAATGGCGCCGGCAGCGGCCTCCAGCACCGACGGGTTCTTGCTCTCTCTGAGCAGGGAGGTGTAAACACGAACCACCTCGGGCTGGAACAACAGCTCATAACCTGCAGGAGGTGAAGGAGACCTGAGCGGCTTTAACACTGGACAGGGATCAAGCCCAATAAGTCACATCCACCATTTAACAGTCGCTCGAGTCATAAATGTGAGGGGCAATCGATGAAACTGAGTATGAAGAAAATCAAGAATTAATAGAGGCGCTTCTGCTTCTGCTGAGACCGACAGGAGGCGGAACAGAGAGATGTGATCAGATCAGTCTTAAGTGGAGGTCAGGACTGAAGCCTCGTCCAGTAAAGGCGGCCTTTTAATATTTCAGAGTGGCAATTAAAGACTGTTCAGAGTAAAGTCTGCAGAGTAGTAACACAGAAGGAGAGACAGGAAGAAGAGGAGTCAGGCTGGGTCTCGCTCTGCCACACAGACGCCTCAATTATTAATGGCTAAGGGCAAAAAACGGCACACACACACACACACACTGACCTTTGGCAGGTACGGTTCTCTTTGGAATGTCAACTTGGTCTGAACTTCCATCGTCCCCATCCTTCTTACCTGCAGATACAAAGAGGAGAGAGAGAGAGAGAGAGAGAGAGACTGAGATGGAGGAAACTGATGATGGAGAAACTTGGAGAGAGAGATGAGCAATGCAACGCAACCATGCATCAGGTGGAGCAAGCAGTGTGATGGTGCAGTGTGATGGTGTGTTAGACGGTAACGGGCGTCCTTTAAGTGTCGTGAAGTGATAAATTGGTTAAATCGGCGGCGAATAACTCAAAAAGCTCAGAGGAAATCCAAGAGGAGACCCTTACCTTTAGAAAACCACTCGTCTAAACACGGCAGGACACAAAGCAAGAGGAGAGCGGGAAGAGTGAGAGAGAGAGAAGGAGGAGAGAGAGGAGGAGAGAAAGGGGGAGGAGAGAGAGGAGGGAAACAGTGGCAGAGTGTGAAAAACAGCAACAGCTTCCACCACCAATCAGCTCAAACCTGCAGCCAACCCCTCCACAGCACGTTACACAGAAACGTAGAGCACACACACACACAGCGACTCTTTCCGTGGCCGACACTGACCTTTGCCCTTCCGAGAGCCAAAGCAGCTTCCTTTGTTAGAACCGGGAGCGGCGGGCCCCTGGTTGAGGGTCGTGGCCTCGGCGTAGCGCTCTGAGCCGGGGACCTCGCGGTGAACCTGATAGGACAGATTCCTCAGCAGACAGACGCTGTTCTCCACCAACTGCGGAACAAAGAGCGAGACAGACTTTCAGCAGGCGGAATCATTGACTGACTGAATCAAAAGAACGCTGTGAGGCAGTCCTTACCTTATTATCCACATCCTTGCGGTTGATCTGCGACTGGACGACGTACATGAGCGAGTCCACCAGCCCCGTGCATTCCCTCAGCTTCCTCCGGGCCTCGCTGCGCTCAGAACTCACATTTCTGCGGGACAGAATTGAAAGGTTTTAGGCGGTCACATCGTCTGTCTTCCCAGAACAAGCCTCCCGTTTCTCGTCTCTCTCTCCGACTCGTGGCGTACCGCAGGCAGCCGGCCGTGTTGGTCAGCGAGGTCTCCCACTCCAGATGGCGCGGCTTGCAGCTCTCCTCTCCGCCGTCGTTCCCTCGCTCCCAGCCGGAGTGCGGCACCACGACCTCGTCAGCGAGGGCGTGCAGGGCGTGATCCACGATCTCCATCTTCACAGAGTCGTGGGACGAGAGGTTCCACAAGGTGCCTGAGGCCATAGACAAAATGATTAACATTACCGCTGTAATGTTGCTCCGCCTTCCCAGTGTGAACCATAATGCATAGCAACAGCATGGATACCTGTGATGGTGTCAGTCAGGTCTTGGTCCCGCGTTTTCCTCAGTAACCTGACGAGTGCTGGCACGCCGTCGCAGTTCTTGATGGCGATCTTGTTTTCTTGGTCTCGGCCAAAAGAGATGTTCTTCAGCGCTCCGCAGGCTGAGTGATGGACCTCCTTGTTGGGGTGGTCCAACAACGACACCAAGGACGGGATGCCCTTCATGCGACGCACGTCTGACTTCACCTAGACACACGTGTATAAAGTTACAAATGCGGCTTTGCTACTGGATAACGTTAAGCTACGATATGTTGCTACGGTTACTTTATGGTTACTTTATGTGCTCAGGCATTTAGTTTGTGCTTTCAACGACCCAAATCAACACAAACAATAAAACTTTAATCCAGTCTGGTCTTATCAGTTTTAGCATCATATCAATTCCTTTTTATGTAACGAGCCTTTTCTGTTATTCTTTCCCTGTACACACTCTGTGAATTGTTTATATATATGGGAGCCAATAGACACGTGAATCTAAAGTGCTAATGGTGGAATGTGAGAGAGACTGACCTTGTCGTTTTTGAAGGTGAGGTGCTGGAGGAAAGCAGCAGCGTTGATCTTCACAGGGTCCAGACGGTAGTTCAACATGGCAATCACCTCTGGCAGCTCTGGCTGTCGCCAGGAAGTGGGAGGAGCCTTCCTCAGTGTGCTGTCCAGTGAAGCCATGCTTCCTCTCTCCATTGTCATGGGAACGCCCCAGGTGTAGGGGTCGGGTTGGCCCATGTCTCCATCCAAAGTGTCCTCACAGCTCCTGCATGTAGGGAGTTAGAGACATCTGGTGAGCGATTGATTATTACAAGCATCCTTCACAATATTGCATAGAAGTGAACTATACAAGGGTCTACAGTTGGTCCCCCCGCCCCCCAAAAAAAGTGTGTTTTACCTGAGTCTCCGTCTGTCCATGCCCACCGGGCCGGCCCCCAAGCGCGGCATTGTGCCATAGACCCCCGGGTGAATGGCAGGAGGCCCCATCCCATAGTCGTCGTATCCCAGACTACGCTGGTCATCCTCCATGCCGTAGTGGCCGTGGCCATAACGCATCTCCAACGCTGAGCCCAGGGCCCTCATCCCCCGGCTCACCTGGGGCTGTGCTGCATAGGGATCCATCTGCTGGCGGCTGGGGGCCCGGTAGCCCGAGTCCAGCGTCCTGTAGCCATCAACCGCCCTGCAAGAGGAAGTTGAGTTTAATGACAGCAGCTTTGCAACGATGAGCCACAACGTTTTCACGCGCGCCACCCCAGCGCCCCCATAACCACTTTTAAGGAACAGAAATGAACAACTTTGTTATTAACTGATACAGAACTGTTGTTGGGTCTAGGAGTGGTTGTGGTTTAGCAGTCATATTTAGCAGATACAGCTGCAGATCTGGATTTGAGTGTACAGCAACAACCAGGGATTAAACACTGAGAGCTAAAACTGGAGAGTGACCTCATAAAACATGGACAGTGTGTGTCGTCCTGTGTGGGTCACAGGTTCTCATCAATGCTGACAAAAGAAGAAGAGGGACTTCTGGTTTCATCCACACTGCTGCAAACCAAAACCCAAACTAAAATGCATCGTTTATAAGCACATTTAGAGATAATATAACACGATGCCAGGGGGAGGGGGGGTCTTCACCTGTAACGTTCGTCCATGTGTGTGCCTCTGCTCAGGCTGGTGTAGGCGTCTGACGGTGGGCCTCCTCTGTACTCGTCGTAGCCCCCTACAGGGGCATAGTGGTAGTTTCTGGGCACCGTGGCGGTCGGGTAGTCTCCCATTCCCGCCTGCCTGTAGGGCCGGTCCAGCGTGGCGCTGTACCCGCCGCCCATGCCGTGCACGGAAAGGCCGCCGTCAATGGACATGGAGTCGGAGGGCAAGACTGTGCGTGAGGCGACTGGTTTCTTCATCTGAGAGAGGGGCGAGATATTAAAAGAGTGTTTACGGCCGCGGATCATGGAGTGATGTCGTTCCAACGGCTCCATCATGGACATGAAGCCCCCCCTTTATTTATATAAGAGGGGGGGAACGGGTTTATCCATTGTGTCATCTCACCCCATTGTCTATCCGGCGCGTGGTTCCCTCGTCAGAAAAGACAGAGTGTGCTTCCTGGGAGTCGTCCTCTGGTGTGTAGCTCTCGTCTAGAGCGCCGTGTGCAGGGTCCACCATCCTGTACTGTAACACACACACACGCCACGAATCTTAAAACACCAAAAAATTAAGTTGGGTTCATCTATAAATACTAGAAAAATTGTAAGTTCCCAGGATGGGGCCGGGCCCCCACCCACCCACCCCCACCCCCACACACACACACACACCTGAGTCCCGTTTATGTATCCGTCAGTCAGTTTCAGCCGTTCTATGTCTGCATCCCCTAAACGCCCGTTCTGGGTTGAGAGAGAGAGAGTGCGAGAGAGTGTGAGTGAGAGAGAGCGACACACAGACAAAATAATGTTAAATCTTTAAAAAGGTCGGATTTGTGCGCATCAACAACAATTTTGCTGTAATCCAACTCTCCCCAATCGGGCTGATGGGGAGAGATTCACAGCAACCAGCACCGTCTACTTTCTTACAACCGCCCAGATAACTTTACTGCTGCTGAGGCACATTGAGTGCTGACCCAACCTTCCCTGCATATTTATGGTCTGTGATTCACTGCCAGACATGGGGGGAGGACAGTTTGGAATGCGGCCAATCATCCTCACACCCCGCTTCCTCCTGCTTTCATCTGTTACATAATCGACAACTGACACTGTGAAACTTGGACACTGTGAGGCAGCGCTTACCTGATGCAACGCGACTGCCTCATTCGGCGGCGGCCTGAAGCTGAATCACATGCCACTTCACTAATCTGTTCCAGAAAATCACTCCATCACCCGGAATTAGTTACAGCTTCAGTATGACTGACGGAGGAAAGCTTGTGAGCGATACTGAAACTGACTCCCACATGAAGCCTGCCTGGGTTCTGCTGCGTTGCACGCCGCACCCACAAGGAGGCAGATCGCTTATTAAAGAAGGCGTCGTGGGGATAAACACTGTAAACGCTCGCCCTAAAATAATAAATCAAAACATTTCAGTCCCGCCGTCAACGTAGTAAAAATAGCGCGGCCGTGCTTGTTTTTAATATGGCGTTACTTATATGGAGAGACTGAACCGGGCATGGTCAAAGGCACAAAAATGGATCAAAGAAAAAGGATTCAAACAGACAAAACATCAAATCTGATCGATGTCAGGCCAGCCCGGGACTTTAAGAGCAAACTGACATTCTATATAAACGCAACAGCCTGAACTCTCTGATGCACTGAAAGCTCGTCGACCTCGCGTTAGACAAAAGAATTCTGTTTTAAAAAAAGAACTTAATCCAACCGAACAACCGCAAAGTAACAAAACAGCAGACAGGTAAGACGATGGTGACCTACAAGGAATTCAGTTGGCAAATATACGAGCTGGAAACTTAATATATGAAGAAGAAACATCAAATTCAACAGACAACTGATTAACATGCAAAGGAGCGACTGCGAGTGTCGGCGGATTGTTTCAAATGACAACAAACTCCATCAGAGATACAAAGATCAAACTCTGTTCATTTAGTAAACATGTGGCATGCAGGAGAATGCGACGCATGCCAGAAACAAAAGCTCATTCCAAAGCACGACATGCTGAGACAGAGAGGGAAACCAGCAGGATTCCATGACAAGGGGTTCACAATGGGAGCGTGCGTGCGTGATGTGTGTCTGGTGAGTGTCGGTGAAGGTATGCTGGACGTGTGTGTGTGTGTGTGTGTGTGTGTGTGTGTGTGTGTGTGTGTGTGTGTGTGTGTGTGTGTGTGTGTGTGTGTGTGTGTGTGTGTGTGTGTGTGTGTGTGTGTGTGTGTGTGTGTGTGTGTGTGTGTGTGTGTCAGTGAGTGAGTGAGTGAGTGAGTGAGACGGTGACGGCCTGTCATGTAGAAATCAGTGCAACTATGTGCGGGTACAGACAGACATGTCTCCAGGCTGATGGATGTTCAAGAAACAGTGACAATGAAGACGAGGCATTTAATCATCATCACACACACACGTGCACACAGAGCAGAAATGGGTCTAATGATGAAGGCATTCAAAAACGAAGGACTGGATGGAGGGAACGATATTCACAGCCGTGTGTGTGTGTGTGTGTGTGTGTGTGTGTGTGTGTGTGTGTGTGTGTGTGTGTGTGTGTGTGTGTGTGTGTGTGTGTGTGTGTGTGTGTGTGTGTGTGTGGCTTCAGCCATGATGTTATCCGCAGCGTGAGCGACGTGATGTTGCGGCAGAGGATGGCGGCTGGAGACGGCGTGGGATGGGAACGCCGGGGGGGGGGGGGGGTGTCGTTACCTGTGCGTGAGGGAGGGGGCGACCCAGGGTGGAGGGGCTGGTGGCGGGGAGGCCCACCCTCCGCCTCTCCTCCTCCAGCGCCCGGGTCAGCTGTTCAAACTGCACCTCCTGCTCCCTGACCGACTCCAGCAGAGCCGCCGCGCTCTCACACTGCTCCATACACACTGCACAAGCCCACGGGCAGGGAGGGGGGAGAGAGGGCGGCGTTACGCACACTCGTACAAGCCGCATACACACACACACACTATATCACAGGGAGATGGAAACTAATACACACGACCTCATTTGAAAGTTTAGTAAGAATGGACTCAGGGTCACATACAGCATGTCGGCCATACTGCATCCCCTGATTGTGTGTATTGATGAACACAAACACAGAGGCCTTCTTGGGACTGCAGCCACACTCACAGGATTGCGCAACGGCACATCTGTTCCCCTCCCTATACCACTGAATATAGGCTTTACAGTAAAGACAAGTCGGCCGTGAAAACCTCCTCTAAATACGTTCCAAGTACTGTTCTCCATGTGATCTTAAGGGACTTTAATAGACACTCCAGCTACTGCCGAGTCGGCACAGCATTATTTTTACACGCGTCTCCTCCGGTCAAAGCACACACGAACTCTGGGTCTCAGGGGTGGCAGATAAAGTGTGTTACTCTGACATCATCTAAATCTTAATCTAAATGACAAGTAAGGAACAGGAAGTCCAGCTTGGTGAAACTCTGACTCTTAATATTCTATGACAATTTTATCTGTATGGGAGCGGCTTAACATAGCAACAGAGAGAGAGAGAGAGAGAGAGACAGAGAGACAGAGAGACAGAGAGAGAGAGACAGAGAGAGAGAGAGAGAGAGAGAGAGAGAGAGAGAGACAGAGAGACAGAGAGACAGAGAGAGAGAGAGAGAGAGAGAGAGACAGAGACAGAGAGACACATCTGAAAACGAGCTCGTCTCACACCTTACTGTTAAGCTTTTTGCAGGAAGTCACACACACACAATATTCTATACAGAGAGAAGCGCTAACTTCTCTTCACACTTTGTTTCAGCACAAAAACACAATTTGCACACCAGCACAGATCAGTTTCAGACTTGGGAAAAGCAGAGGTACACACCTTCACCCGTGGGCGTGGCTCGGTAGAAGAGGTGCGCGAGGTGATCACGCCTAGGTCAGGGGTGGGGGGGTGGGGCTCTAGCAGAGAGGGCTCATGGGTAGAGAGGGCCACCAAACCACCAAACCCAGAAAACAGGAGGACGGACAGGGAGAAATGGACTGCAGAGAGACAAAGAGAGAGAGAGAGGGGTGGAAAGAATAATAAGCAGAGGGAGAGAGAGAGAGAGAGGGAGGGAGAAATGTTTTGGTGAGAGCTGAAAGCACCTCCGCTTGGAAAACAGCAACATAGTGAGAATACCATACAAGTGTGTCAATGGGGTCTTGTTTGCTCTGTGAAGACAAAAAAACAAGCCGACGTGCATGCAGGCAGACAGACAGACAGACAGGCAGGCAGGCAGACAGACAGAGCCGTGGAGTAACCCCGGCCCTCGGACACACCCTGTATTTACTCAGCGCTTGGCCGGCGTACAGTAGTGAGCTGCAGAAAGCCGAGCGACCTGCAGCTCTTTCTGGGCCAGAGAACATCGCCTGTCAGCACAAAGAGAAACCGGAGCACAGAGGAGCAAGAGAAACAACAACTTCTCTCCTCCTCGTTCCCCTTTTTCCTCCAGCCTGTCCTCTCTTATTTCTTATTTCTCTCATCTCAGTCTCTCTCTCTACTTAGCTGCCCGCGTGTCTTTGTTATCTAGACTCTTCGGCGCTGTGACACACAGAAAGAAATAGTTATATAAGCCAAAGAAGTGGCCACTGATGTTTAAATCCTTCCTCTTATCTGCTGATACAAAGCCTCTGCAGCAGCCCGGCTCCCTATCAGGCCTCAGCTTAAAAGGTTGCCACACACACACTTGTGTGACCGGTTGGACGAGGTAGAAGAGGGGGACCAAATTTCACTGCTCCTCTGCCTTTCTTTCTCAATATCACTCATTGTCCTGCCAACATCGCCACACACACACACACACACACACACACACACACACACACACACACACACACACACACACACACACACACACACACACACACACACACACACACACACACACACACACACACACACACACACACACACACACACACACACACACACACACACACACACACACACACACACACACACCCCTGCATTCACCTTCCAGGTAGCAGGTGTCTGTGATGGGAACACCTTTACAACTGTAAACAAGGCGAAGACCTCGGGGGTAATGAGGTGAAGACTGACGCCTGACTCACAGTTTCACGTGGAGGAGTTGAGCAAACGAAAGAAGAAAAAAAGTGTAAGACATGATTACATCACCGTCTAATCAATGATTACTACATCCTTTAACTCCTTAAGTGAACCTTGCAGAGGCTGTGCCTGTTCCCATACGCGTCTTGTGACTCACACGGGTCGACAAAACTACAAATACTGTTGTTAAAGTGATACCGATATTCATTTCTCCAACACTCCCAAGTTTCAGATTTAGGCATCATGACACATTAAAAAACAGCTCGGGGTGTGCCAAGTGTGGGAAAAGGAGAGAGGAAGGAGTGATGAGAAAAAGAGGAGTGGCTGACGTGTGCTCCACGAGACAAAGGGACTTTTTTCTTTTTAGCCGGAATCTTCACCGTTTGAGAGCCAACGCCAGGAGGAGCTTGTAACAGGATATGGATGACTGACAGGAAGCCGTGTCATGTAAAATGCACATTAGCATTTAGAGGGCGACTGCGCTGCCCCAGAGCCTTTAACCTCCCACCTGAGCAGACCACAAACACACACATGCCCATTTATGGTCACAGCCAGGGCAGTGCTGGTATCAGGCACTGCAGACAGAGAGACAGGGAGAGACAGAGACAGACCGGCAAACAAATGAAACAAGGAGAGAGGGACAGACGGTGGAAAGAAACCGAACGGGAGTAAGAGGGCGAGCGGGATCAGAGGAGCGGAGGGGAGAGAGAGAGATAAGGCGAGGGGCGCTGAGAGATAAAAGCAGGTCTTGCATTCCTGGCATTGTCTCCTGCCGACTCAGCAGAGGAGTCGGCCCACTCGTCCACTGTTAAAGACCTTTGGAGGACATCATCGTTTAGTGGATCGGTGTTTACCTCACCGTGGCAACCAGCCAAGATATATTTACAAGTCACCGATCCAAACATAGAAAGACGGTCAAAATACAGTGTGTGTGTTTGTGCACGAGTGTGTGTGGGTTAAAACCACAGTGAGGAAGGAATTTGCAGCTGTCACTCTGGGAGGTCGACCGAACAATGAGAAGTTTGTGCAACAGCGCACAAGTGTGAAGGAGTCACAGAGCAAGCGGGACGTGTAATCAAATGCGCGTATGTCTGCTTGCACATTTGAGCTTGTGTGTGTGTGGGGGGGGGGGGTCACATCACTCTGTACATGACTTCTGTCCTCCACCCGACTTTTTCACATCTGCTGGTTTTGGCCTTGGAAGTCCCAGCCGAGTGTCGTGGAACAATGAAAACAATCGCGGCCGCCCCGTCCTCCTTGTAGCTGCTTCCTGAGAAACCGGATGTTATGGATTCTCCATCAAAGATGCGCGCAAGGAATGGGGGGGGGGGGGGGGGCAGTGCTACGGCGACTTGCTACGAAGCATTTTCTAACAGACATATTCCACAAGTGCATATATAGCAACCACCAGACCTATACAAGTACACACACTTGATCAACCGGCCACTTGCGGCTATCGTCCTCCATTAACAGAATGACTGTTCTGTGGTGAAAATCCCCGTGGTCAATAAAAAAAATCATGAGCACTAGCCACTTCCCCTTTAGACAATATTCTTCCCCTGCTTACCATTTTCTGTTCTGCATTCACAGCCGTTCAGAATCAACTTTGATGAACTTTTAAGCAGATGGAGACTTTCATTTTCATCTTTTTGCTTAAAGTTATTGTCTGACAAAGAGAGATTAAACTCAACCACTCATGTGTCATCACGCGCCACTAACCTGAACCTTTCGCCTGCTTTACTACTCAGATTTTCCTTACTCTGATTGGCCTAAGGGTAACAACCTACACTCTGAAACATCTGACCACACCACGAGTCACGTAGTTCCCTCTGATTGTGCAGCCGTCATTCAACATGACTCACTGAACTCTGTCAGAAGACATCTGTGATGATATGCACACACGGAACCGACAATACCAGCCTTTGTCAACTTAATTAAACTCAGCTAAATGCAATCTGCACCCACACCTGCCATACGCAGCACAAACCCCCCAGTGAAAGAACACAGGCCCGGTCAGGTCGAGCATCTGTGTGTGCATTTTGAGGTGACGCTGCAATCCAGAGCGATGGCACGGGTGCTGGTTTAAGGGGAGGGAGGACTTGTAATGGGACTGAAGCTTTAACACACTAATCCACTTACCTCGTCACACATACATGCATGGTGTTAACATGCACAGAGGCAGACCACACACTGCACCAACATGGATTAACACACACAAGTCAAGAGAGCAACATAAACAATAGCAGCGTGCATCAGAGGCATCAATCAAGGCACCAGGAAGGGCCGGTACCTGGATGTTCCCACTCACACATGGGAGGTGTAGATTACATCAGCAACACACTCACTGATAAATAAATATACATACATGCGATTGTGTAGAAAGTTTTTAACAAGAAAAGCTGGCTTTGTTCACACTCTCATCCCGGGCTGACAGTTATCCCCACCCTGGCATTTCCCTACCAAAACAAGTTGACACAGGACCCACCTAACAGGTTCGCAAGCTGATACGCTCACCGGGCTGTCACACACACAATACTACTTTACGACCACCACCCTCAAACGGATTCAAATACACAAAACACTGCCAATATTTGCAGACTTGTGAATCAGGCAGAGTGGTTTCAAATTGCTTTTACCTCAAACCCGAATTCGTCACAGGCGCCCGACAGTATTTATTCCCTCTGATTAATCAAACAAAGTGGGGTTGTAATGACAATAAAACATCAGCGGTAGCGTTAACGAGCCAATACACAGAAATACACAGGGGACCCTGAACGTTACACAGCAGCATGGTTGTCAATTTGTATTCCCTGATTACCTCATGTAAAACCTGATGAGCAAATCAGAGTCGTTATTCATTCCCACGATGTGGCAAAGCGAGACAAACTACGCATTCGCTTATGGTATGAATCAGTAAAGTTGACAGCTTCAGCTAAAACACAGGCGCCACGATGTCATTGTTTCAAATTTGACAAACGAACAAAAGAATGACTGACTCAAACACTCAGTTATCCGCCGGCAGCTCCCGCTATTGTTGTGAGAAATGGACAATGTCGAGCCACAAACCAGTCCACCTCGCTCGGACGCTCGCTCCCTACCCGCCATGACCTGGTTAGCATCACAATAACCCACATAGCCTATAGGAAACAGTGCCAACGGGCAGAGGAGCGTCAGCAAACACACACACACACAGGTTAGCCACAAGTGCTAAAGTTAGCCAGTTAGCGTGTGTACATTTAAGCATCCTCTCTAAGCTAATTTACACGGCTTTCCCCCGCACACTTAGCCACATAAACTCCCCGGTAGAGTAAAGGGCCCTCTCTAAGACACTCCATTCTGACGGCAAAGCAAACAAAAGCTCCCGGGTTGAAGTTTAACGTAAAACGCTCGCTTCGACGCTAAGCGGCTAGCTACGGCTAGCTCGGGAAGAGTCGTGCCTGTGACCACTCCTTGCCAACGCTGCAGTGCACCGCGACTTCACCTCCATCAACCTTTCCGCTCGTATTTCTAATTCAACTCACCTGTTTTGAGTGAAAGCCTTTGGGCGGACTGCTCGCTGAGTTCTCCCGTGTTGTGCCGTGTATGCCTTCTACCCTCGTTCCCCTCCTTCCCTAGGTTCTGGGTCAAGCTTGTTAAAGACGAGGCGACATCACCGAGTTTTCTATGAAAGAGAGGGCGGGATCAACGCTCGGCTTCTACCGTAATGACGGCGCACTCTAATGCCGGTGGGTCTGTGCAGGTGTGCGGCTCGTACAGTCACTAGAAAGTCAGCAGACTGTCTGGAAACAACGCTCTTATGTCTAGAACGCAATTACGTCAAAGTAAATCAATACATTAGAAGGCGGAAGTATGACAACATTGCTCAATATATTAGTTTAAAAACCGGTTATTTAGATTGAAGCTTTCACCAGGTCTGTGTCAGAATACACACAGTAGACTGAGAAAAAGAATGAGAGTTCACATTTTTGACAATATGTTATAAAAGAAAGATTTGATGTACAATAAAGTCAATCTTGTCTTGGATATACAGTGTTCTATGTGAATGACAAATGTTTCTTGCATTGTGCAGTATGATATTAATTTGAACATTTCTCTCAGATCTGTGTGTACTTTTGTTGTGCAAATTAATAGATGCAGTCAGACAAAATTGTTTACAGTTTGCACGAGGTATGAAGCATTATCTGGGTTATGAAGCTTCTTCAAAATGGAGCTTTGCTTTCCTTTAATTCAGGATGATTACCATTTAATTGTTCCCATTTTCCCTCACAATCATCACTATTCATAGATTTTGTAATGGGATTGATTTGTGTCGTGTTGAACATACATACTGTTATATGGAATGTCACAGTTGTCTTTCAGCATTGCAGGCACATAAATGAAGTATTGTTCTCGTGTTCGCATGTCATCCAGCTCACTGCATGCAGTTCAAGGCAACATCCAATAGCTTCTTCAGTGTAAGACTTGAGGGAAATAGTCTTCAAGACTAAACAGCAATTACGTTTTCTTCAACTGCTACAGCTACATGAATGGGTGTCGAGTGTTCTAGCCAAACCATGGATTGAATCACATAATGGCACCCATACACGCGCAAGTAACAAAAATCAAAAGGAGCATTACACAGGCCATCTCTGTTTCTACTCCCCCTCCCGTTTTAGTTCCCTCTTCCTCACATAAACACACACTGATGTCATTTCATTGATTGCCCAAGAACAATAGCCCGAGAGGAAGCTGCATTCATTAGGAAACTACAACAGCATTCCACACTACCATGACAAACCTACAAGCACATACTGTAGATCCAGCCCTCCAGAAAGCATTACATCCTCCACATGTGCACTTAGTGTTTGCCTTTACATCACATGAAGTCTTGTGACCATTTCTAGTCAACAACAAAGTGGTTTGTTCGGCTTTTGTGCACCTTATGTGCACAACTTCTTTTGACACATTCATCTTTATCCATTGGCATTACTCATGCTTGTCACACATGGTCACAAGTAAATAGTATGGGCGGAATTTCAAGCAAATGATTTGTAAAGTAGCTTTTTTGGGGATTGTGTTGGTATCGGGATGGATCAGGAGTATCCATAACTCTGACAATAACTCCACAGAGGTTAAATCCCCACCGGTCAGTCAGAACTGAAGAAGCCCCTCAGATGAGAGGCCAGACGTCTTTACTACCAAGTCCTGTTGCCTGAGAATCTGAGAACCTTCACACACAGATGGTGACACAAGGAAGTAAACCACTTTTCCTTCCTGGTTTACTTCCTTGTTTACTTCCTTACATCCTGGTTTACTTCTTCCCTTTGTTCCTTACTTAGCAAGGCCTGGAGAGTACGACAAGGAAGTATGTAAGGAAACCAGGAAGTAAACAAGGAAGTTGGGTTAACTTCCTTCCTTCCTGCTTTCCTTCATTGTTTACTTACTTCCTTATTTTCTTCCTGGTTAGAAGAAGGAAAGGAAGAAACTTTATTGGGTCAAATCACCCAAAAAGTCACCATGCACACATGTCAATCTGAAATCTGTCTTGCGTACCCCTCTTACACACAGCGCAGGGCAGCCATAATACGGCAGTCCACCTTCTTGGCCCATTCAACATTCGAACCAGCGTCCCTCCAGTTCCCAAGCTGAGGCCCTGTGGACTGAGCCCTACTGCCGGTCCTACTGCCGGTTTCCTTCCTTGTTGTACTCTCCAGGCCTTACACACTGTGTGATTCCAGATCTGCAGCCTGAGGGAGAAGAGCTCACTCCTCGTCACCTTCATCCTCAGAGACACCCTGACCCAGGAATATTTTTTGCATTTGACATTTTCCATTTCTTCAACCAATTAGGGTGTGGAGGTCATAGCTTCACGTTACTCTGAACACAGCCAATATAATTTGATTTGTGTGACTCATACATGGCAGCAGAAGTATTTGGGTCACTGCATGACTGTACAGGTTTAAGTTAACATGAACATTTCAAACTCTATGTTTTCTGTCATTTTCTTCAGCTTTGCATTTAGTAATTGATATTCGTGCTCATGCTGTTGTTTTCTGTTGTTTGGAATTTCAGGCATTTTGGTGAAATCAAGAACAAACAGGTAGAATCTAAACAAAGAGTACTTTGGTGTGGGTTGGGTGGAAAGCGGAACAATGCAAGGAATTTCCCCCCCTCTGTTTCCCCAAGAGTTCCCCCATGGTGCCATGAGTCAAGCCAGGATTGAGTCACAGCAACTGTGAGGCACAACAACAATGTTGTCCTCTTTTGGAGCAAACTCAAAGTGCTCTGTGTCTGTAATTAAATGATAACAGAGAAGTCCAGCTCATAGGAAAATCATTATTTATTCATCACATATTCAAACTACAAAATCTACAGAAAGAAGCCTCCACAGAGTTTATTATTGCCCAGTCTTTAACTGTCTGGGAAGTACACAAACAGGAACAGAGAGGACAGTGGAGGTAGTTTGCTGTTTAAATGCCACACATATTCACACTTGGAAGAAAAATGACAAATGATAAATGAACATCTCCACTGCCAAAATTTTTCATTTGCTGAATAACGATAATGTCTCATGTAGCTGCTATGGTTGTGGCTTGTTTAGCTGGAAATGTCTGTGAAACACTGGCAACTCATGTGAAGTGCAGAAGTTCAGTGTTTGTAACTAAACTGCAGCAAATAGAGGCCACATAAACAAAAGAATACATTTCATTTGAAGCCTGTGTCTCCATGTTGTCCCTCAGCTGCTCTATAGAAAGCACGCAAGGTTTGTTGGCCTCCTCTAATGCAACAATTCGTTTCTCCTGTGAATTAATTTAAACCAGCGGCATCTTTACTGACGAATAGCATAGCAAACCTTTGAAGATCCATATTCTGATTGGCTCTGACACAGGGTGGACTCAAACAAGCGCGAGGCAGATGGTGCTCTGATCTAAACAAATGTGTGGCGGCTGTGCTAATGCAAACATCAGACATGCTTCTTCAGAAACTTTTGTATTCGCCGCTGTAGTGCCGCTCCACTATTAAAAAAAACTCTTCGGATCGACACTATTCACGTAAATGGTCGATTTGACTTTCAAAACGGTGAACTTCACCGAAAGGCAACGAGTTTGAAGTGAAGGAATTAATCAGCATTCTAAATTATTGACCAGGACAGCAAGAGGAATGATTTCAGTTACACAACGTGGTTAGTTGTGTAACTGACCAAGTATAAAAACACCAAAATAAAAACTGAAAAATTCCACTCTCTAAGAATCTCTTCTTCAGCATGGCCACAGTGTCAGAGCACCCCATTGGTGATGTGCGTGATCATGTGCCTGCGTAGGTTGCTGGGGTTGTTGAAACTGGCGGTGCACTGCGAGCAAGTGTAAGGTTTCTCCCCAGAGTGAGTCCTCAGGTGGATCTTCAGGCTGCCATTCTGCGTGAAGCGTTTCCCACACTGGGGACAGACGTAAGGCTTCTCCCCGGTGTGAATGCGCATGTGGATGCTAAGCGTGGTCTTGTTCACGAATGACTTGCCGCACAAAGAGCAGAGAACAGGCGGCTCCCCTGTGTGGCCCGCCCGGTGTACAATCAGCTCTTCGCGGCTGAGGAAGTGTTCGCCACAGAAGCTGCAGTCCAGGGATTTGTTGCCCTGGTGAAGGAAGATGGGGTTATGTTGCTGGGTAAACTGGGTGATGTGACTAAGGTGGTTCCCTTTACCATCAGCACCTGTTGATGCTTTCAACGCAGGATTCAGGGTAGCTGAGATCATCTGGGCGGTATGGTTTCTATCCAGCTGGCTGTTTCTTGGCGGTCCAACCCCTTTATCTTGCACCCCTCTCATTGCTGATCTGTCGCTCGGACCAGTCGTGAAGCTCAGGAGACTTTCATGGGTGTTATCAGGGGACAAAGAGCTAAAAACCTGCAGCTCAGCAGCACTAAAGAGAGTGTCTTCCTGTTCCTGTAGAGGTCCTTCCCCTCGCCCATGAACACTCACGATTCTCAGCTCCTCAGTCTCCTTTCTGAGGCAGAAGGAACCAGCAACTGCTAAACTCTGAGACCCTGTGACTCCAGCTTGCACACTGTGGTTTCCAAAGTCATCCTGACCTTCTGCAAAGACAAAAACAACAAACATCATGAATCACATTTTAGCCATGTGAAGTGGGAGTTTCTGAACCGGTATTGGCTAATATGGATTTAGCTATTATCCCTCTGATGTGCTCTTGAACGCCCAAACATTTTCCTAACCCCTTTGCTTGTGGAGGAGATGAGAGAAAACCTAATGTACCTCCTGTGATTGGTGATCGGTGATTACACACAAAATGGCATCAGCATCAATCTCAGGATTTGAACAAAAGCCAATTTCTTACGTCATTTTGTTTACATATACTTGGAATAAAAAAATCCAACTCACCTACAACTGAGACACATCCTGCAACATCATCTTCATCTTTAATCAGTATGACATCGGGGCTCTCCACCGCCGCACTCTAACAGATACAACAGATTTTATTGCACATATGAGCAAAAAAACTGTTTGAAATTTGTCCTAAATGCACTGATCTTACCTCCTTTGCTGTGGTAGATGAGGAGGTGTTGTTCTCTGATGGTACAGAGAGACAAGCGACCTCTGTAAGCGACTTCTGGGCCACTGGAGGCTTTACAACAACTAATGGAGGAGAGAAGATGACAAGATAGGTTGGTAGGAAGGTAGGAAGGTAGGTAGGTAGGTAGGTAGGTAGGTAGGTAGTTAGATAGATAGATAGATAGATAGATAGATAGATAGATAGATAGATAGATAGATAGATAGATAGATAGATAGGATAGTTACAGGACCGGACGTACCAATATGAATACATGTTGCATTCATAGGGGTGTTGCTCTTGGCAAAATCTTACAATGGCTCCACCTAATGTCAACAAGCTAAACTGTTCCCATATTTAGTAAAAGTCCAAAGTCTATGTTTTGTGCAGTTTGGTGGACATTGAGGACATAACAGGGCTGCTATAGCAACTAAGAATGTCTATGAAAGGTCTTTCGTATCAAATGCAACAACCTTACTGAGGTCTTCACAACATTACTTTATTACAGTTTAATACATTCACACTTGGCTCTGTCGATGTCTAAATGTATTATTGTTATTTTTTGTAGTGCTTATAACCAGCCTGTGAAACAAACGGAACATTTACAGTTATTGTAGTTGTTGATGTTATGTGTAGTTGTGTTGTGCAGCAGAGGATAAGTAAAGTTTTCTGCATCGGAACCAGCGCTAAGGCAGTATTACAACTAAACGGGGCGCAGCTTGACACGTTTACCTGCACATGAAAGTAGCTTCAGGCGAGTGTTTGTCCCTGAGCTCTCCGAGGGTAGAATCGCTCTTTACCTGGCTGTGCCTTGCTCCGCGGCTTGGGGATGTTTGCTCTGGCTGGGGAGAAGCGACTGGCCGGCCTGGTGTTGTGATTCCTGGTCTGCAGCCGGAGGGAGAACACTTCGCTCCTCATCACCTTCATCCTCATCCTCAGGGTCTCGTTTTCCTTTAGGCTCTGGGTTAAATGCAGCCGAAGCTCCGACGAGCTCTCCGAGAACAGTTGACTGATTTCCGCCACGGCCGCCTTCACCAGCACGTCCATTATGGACAGAAGCTGGGACTCCATGTTGAGGCGGGCCGGGGGCATGATCGTGGACATGATCCACTCCGGGGTTGATCAGGATCCACACGGGAATACAGCGCGACGCCACCCGTGCATGTGTGTGTGCGCGTGTGTGTGTGTGTGTGTGCGTGTGTGTGTGTGTGTGTGCGTGCGTGTGTGTGTGCGTGTGTTAGCTTACCGAACCTACACACACACTTACACAGATGGCCTTTCCGGTAGCCTGAGACTCGTTACCGTAATCATTGGAATACAATGGAAGCAACCTTGTAAATCGTGTAGTGTAATGGAGTGTAGTTTCATTAATGCAACAATACATTTGGCTGTGCACATATTTGACAACCCGAGTTACAATCATGAACTCTCTCTCTCTCTCTCTCTCTCTCTCTCTCTCTACCCCTCCCTCCCTCCCCTCTCCCCCTCCTCTCCCTCTTTCTCTCCCCCCTTTGTCTCTCTCTCTTCCCTCTCTCATCCTCTCCCTAGCTCTTTCTCTCGCCCTCCTTCTGTCCCCACTCTCTCCCTCCCTCTCCCTCTCTCTCTAGTCTCAGTTTCTCTCATCTCTGTGCTTTGAACTAAATTCAATTAAAGAGATTTTTTTTTGATAAAATGTGTTTATAATGTCTATAAGAGGAAATGTCTCTCCTCACACACACACACACACACTTTGTCACATTGTCCTGCAGCCACATGTATCCATTCCCAACACACATGTTGATGATATAATTTATTCCATTTCACATGTAATTCCAGGTTTCGCCTCTTAAGATCATTAGACACACACATTTATATCACAGAAGCATCTATTACATTCACCGTTTCATTGAATTCATCAATCATTCTCTGCTAATACACAAAAGGTAATAAGTCAACATTTATATTTAACGTGCTCAGAACAAACATACAGCTCAGCATATAGCAGTGAATGGAAAAACCACAACATTGTATAAGTTCAAGCTTTATAAAGTTTAGTGCACACATGAAAATCCCACTGTAAATGTGATGTAGCAGCATTTCAGTACAGTCGCTCCTCTCCTCTGTCACACTGCATTATTAGTCAATCCATTACCAAACTATAAGACTTACTCGCTTACAAGCTTTCCTCTTTGGTCTGTTTGGTTCTCCTGTTGGTTGATGTCATTCTTTCTAGGACTCTGCGTCGACCAGAACTCCTCCATCTCCCTTCTTCTCACAGCTCTTCTGTGCATCTTCCTCCTCCTCGCCAGCTCCCTCCCTCTCCGCACCCTCTTCCCCTTTCCCCTCTGGGCTGTCCCGCGTCCCGTTCTCCGCTGCCTCTCCCTCGTCCTTCTCTCTCGACGGCTCCTCTGCTTCATCCTCTCCTTTCTCTCCTCCATCCTCAGCGGCCTTGCCTCCGTCTTCCTTCTCTTTCTCCTTTCTCTGTTTCTCTATTTTGGTGAGGCTTTGGCAGAGGGCCTGGACGTAGGTGAACACACACATGGGGTCCGGGTGGTTTCCCATCATGAGCATGTCGGCCACTTCCAGCAGGGGGTAGCAGTCAGCCGATGACCTGAGAGAGAACGGAACGGATAGACAGAAAAAGGAATGAAAATTGAAGAATGACATAGCATTGAGAGATTATATAGAGAAGCAGAACAAACTCCCTCATACTCTGCAGTTTGGAAAGCCAGAGTGAAGTTCTTCTCCCTCTCTTTTGGACTCAGGGAGCTGAAGTCAAAGGCTTCAGGGAAAAAACGATGGATCAGAGCACAGAAGGCCATCCCATCACACCAGGAGGACGAGAAGTTCTCTATGCTGATTCCCTGAGAGGTTTAGGGAAAGAAAGAAGAAGATAATGAACACAAATAGCTACAACACCAAAAGATCCAATTAACCAGATTTCTAACCCCTGCTCTTAAATCTAGAGATTAGACGAGCAATTCAGGAGATCTCACCTCATATTTTCGAGTCTTGTTTTGGCACCAGTGAAGAATCTTCTGTTTGATTGACGCTCCTGTGGTCGCAGCTGCAGATGACTTCTGGATTTTGAAGTTGCGGGGCATCGGTGTCCTAAATAGGTGTCACAATATTATTACACCATTCCTGATCAGCTGTGTTGTTGTTGTTGTTGTTGTTGTTGTGCTGTATGGTACAATGTGGCGTATTTCAGGTTCAGGTTGTGTTACTGAATGACTTACTCAGGTGCACCTTGTTGGAACTTGGCCATGATGTCATTTCGAGCAGACGCCCTGGCAGAGCGAGCAGAGGTCCTGGGCCGTGACGGAGCGTGTGAGGGTGTGGAGGAGGATGGAGGGGTGGCTCCACTCTTTCTTTTGTTCTTCCCTTGCTTTTCTACCTCTTTAATCTTCCCTTTATCTTTCCCATCTCCGCCCACTTCTTGGGTTTGTTTTTTCGTATCTGCCACCTTTGCTGCTTTCACGTGTGCTTCTGCCTCTTCCGCCTTTGCCTTCTCCTCAGCTTTACCCTTCTCTTCCTCTTTGCTCTTATCTGTCACGTCCTCTTCCTCTTTGACACTCTCGGCGTTTGCGACCTCTTCCACCTGGCTGCCTTTCTTGCAGTCTTCGCTCCCGCCTCCTTCTTCTTTCTTCTCGTGCGTCGGTTCAGAATCGCTCACACTGACATCAGCGGGTGTTTTGTCTTCATCTTTTCCATCCTCTTCAGTGTGACCATCATCATTTTTTGGCACAGCCTGGAGTTCATCTGTTTGGCCAGCTGGGACCTCCTCTCCTTCCTGTTCTGCCTCTGTCTTCTCCTCCTCCTCCTGGCTGTGACCTCCCTCTGTCTCCCCCGGTGATTGCTCGCTCTCCGATGCTTTACTCTCCCCCTGCCTCACTTCTGTCTGGAGCACGAAAACATTAACAAACATTAAATTAGAGTTTCATTTTCTCTCTGATTTGACTGTCAAAACCATCAGTGAACACATCTCACAAGGCTTTGTTGCAATTTTGCATATTGTCACACATTTAGCTTACTGCATGTGAGCAAAGACAAATGATTCTCTTGTATTCTATTTATAGTATTATCTGAGGATACATTCTATATTTATAACCAACACTTTAGGATTTGTATGTACTCCCTTTCAGATATAATAACTCCTCCTTGACAACTACTTTACTTTACTTGTGTGTGTCAGGGGGGGACTGATTGTGCAGACTTGGTCCTTTCATCTGTCCATCCATCTGTCATCATGCACTCTGACAGACATAGACGCAGCAGATGGGGTTTAGATGAAATGTGTGTCAGTGCTTCAGCAGTTGTTTTCGTTCTGACCCGACCGACCAAAGGGAGACTAACATTTGTTTGTGTACGTTTGTGTATTTGCTGGAGTTTGTCAGATCTGAGAATCCCCTGCTGTTACCTGTCTAAAGTACCTCTGCAGGAAAGTACCCAACACAATTGTTACCCTGTTTTTATATTTAAATTCCTTGTTGGTTATTAGTCATGCTGGGCACATTTATTACTATTTTCTTCTTTAGGCTGAATAAAAAAGGTTTTAGTTCCCCATGATTTGAGAAGCTTTCCCTGTAATCCTTTCAATTTGTTCTCATTAAATCAGCAGAACCCAGAGTCAAATTCAGTTGTGTACCAAAATACTACTGCATGAGCCGGAGTGTAGCTTGCGACAATCTTGTTTGGATTATTAAGAACACAACTTGCATTTGAACATTATGTAAGATGGACTAAAATTAGGGACCACGTTCTACTCCGGGGATAAAGTGGTACCCAGTTGGAGTGTAATGTGAGACTTAAACTCCCACATAGGATTTACAAAGTATCTCACTTATTCAGACGTGACAGTTTGTACTTTCAGGTGTAAACTGAGCCTTTTCCAACTCATCCATCCCAAAATATACCTTAAAGAGAAAGTTATAAGCGTATTCAACAGTATCAGTATAGTTACACCTGCCCCTTTGCTCTACTTCATGATGGAGGCACAGTCATGCCAGGTCAGGCCCTCGCAGGGACTCGTCAGTGGGAGCAGGGAGTTCAGTCCGTGTGTGTGTGTGTGTGTGTGTGTGTGTGTGTGTGTGCACAACATGTATGTACGTCTCTCTAGTCTGTTAATGTAGTGGCGCGTCTTGCTTCCTCCTCAGCGTAGATGTGTGAAACAGTCCAAACACTCTGAAGCTACTTAAATAAACAATAGGGATGTCGCCAAAACTTACTATGATGTCATCCAAACTATATGTTACAATGCTCGTATCGCATTTCTACATTATTACTCATTACAGTTACACTCTTCAGGCGGTCGCATGAACAGGTGTCTCGCAGCAGAAGGGGCCATAAGCGTCTCTCGCCCCTGGCCGGCACACAACACATGCCGCGGCCGCAAATACTCACACTGCCTCTTCCCAGTATGTAAAGTAACACCTGTGACTGTGTGTATTGCAATTGTAAAAAAGAAAAAAACATGTATCCTCAAGCTAGATGTTCATACAGAGACACACACACATGCACACACCTGGTTGTTGTTGTTGTCATCTGTCTGATTGGTTGTCTCTGTAGACTCAGATTGCTCCTGGCTCGGTGATTCTTCATCCATTATCTTCGGACAAGTTGTATGTCTGTCTACCAACTGGATCAAAAGTTAAATCAGGATCTCCACCCTCGTTTTTGTTACTTCTTCTTTCTTTAACTCCTGCTTCAAGTCTCTCTCACTACTAATGTGTGTCTCCCCCTCTCTCCCCTGTCTGTCTCGCCGTCAGCCCTGCCTGGAGTGTGTGTGTGTGATGTGTGTATTGGTTTGTGGATATGCGCCTTCCTCTCCCCCTTCAACCCCCCCACCCCTGATTTGTGAGGACTCCCAGCTTCTTTATCTGACCTTTCAAACAACACAAGGTCCCAAAATAGTCACAGTGACATAGGCACAATCCAACAGGCTGGACAGCTGCATCTGCTGTGGAAACCGTGGCTATACACACATATATATGCAAACACACACACACACACACACGCACACACACACACATAGATGCGTACTTGTATTCCAATAAACACGTTTGTGCTAACATATGACACAGAGGGACACAATCTGTTCCACTCTAACTCAGCTTGTCACTGGCCAACAGGTTATCGACATGCGGCTTGAGACACAGAAGGATAGTGCTGGATGGAGTGTGTGTGGCAGATTATTCATACGTATACAAACTGCGTGACTTTGACATGATTTGCACATGCAACCCTCTGATCAGGAGTCAGACGTGTGTTATAAAGTCTGTACCAGTGAAAAGATGCCAGGATTGACAGCGGGACTCAATTTTAGCTTTGTCAGATAGTTTACAAATGTTTCACCATACTGAGATGAATATTGATCTTTTATGATTTTTGCTGATATAGAGTATGCAGCTACAAGTTTGGATCCTGCAAAACTGATAACTAAACAATCTTTCTTCATAGTGCCATCCCATGTTGAACTCACACACACACTGTTTTGTCTTCTACCTGTCCTTTGACACGTTTCCCTTTTCACTCAGGCATCCCAAACCACATACACATGTATACATGTCTAAGCAAGACCAAACTCATTAAACGGTGCATTCACTCATTCAACACAAAACAGATGGTTTTTAAAAATAACTGGCTATTTTTATCCTCCTTTTCTCCGTCATTATCTTCTCCTAACCCTAACCCCCATCCTTTCTTCTCCCCGAGTCTCAGTGGCTATATGCACATGTCAACGACTGTGCGTGTGTGTGTGTGTGTGTGTGTGTGTGTGTGTGTTGCCAGGGGGTGAGACAGATGATAGTGAATGTAAAGGTGCTGTGTGGTTATCATTGCTGTTATTTTAGCCTCTGCTCAGGGATCATCCCAAGTTGTTGTCCTTATTTTACGCTTAGAGCCCCGTGCCAATCACGCCCCCTAACCCGGCTTATCGGTGAATGATGATGTGTGTCAGTGTGGGTGTGGATGTGTGTGTGTGTAGTGAAGGCTGTGCTGGAAGTCTTGCTCTATAACATTTGCCGGAAGCGCTTTCTGTACAAATTTAACAAATAAAAAAAGTTTCACAGCTCAACTCTTTATTAAATTGAACACTTTGTGATGACCTCACACATAATTAGGGTCAATTAGGATTGATGTCAGACATACCGGCTTGGTGATATAGTATCATGAGTCTTCACGATAAGGAGCAAGTTTAACACCCTGTCCATAACCATCAAGTCATGACAGGACTGACTGTGCCTCAGGCTGCTCCAAGCGTTGAGGGCTGAAGTCCGTTCCAGTGAAGCTCTCCATCTGCTGTCCAGTGCTGGATGGAGTATTGTCCCTCACATGCCAGTGATCCCTGCCAAGCCCAAAGCTGCTGCTGAAGTGAGTGACTGTGCCTGGAGGATAATGGCCAGTCAGAAAAATGAAGTCATATGGGTAAGGAAACCAGCCCCACATGATGGGAGGGCTTGATTCAGGGAGAGGCTCACTGAGGAAACGCAGCCCAGGCAGAGGTCGCGGCAGCACATCACCTTGTTCTTGCGTCTCAGTCTCATAATTCCCGTGCTCAAAGCTGTTCTCCGTATGGGACAACTCTCCCGCCTGAAACACTGGCTCAGGCAGAGGAGGGAGACCCAACGCAGAGGCAAAGGTTTCCTTAGAAGGTGTAGCAGCCCAGCTGATGTCTGAATGGAAGGGTTTGCATAGAATTCACACATCAATGTCTTATTTGTACTTCAGATGTTAAACACAATGCACTACAACTGAGTTAAGATCAACATATAACTGAGTTACCTTGAAAGCCAGGCTGAAGGCGAGCACTTGGTGGTTTTGCCCCTGCAGGAGATTTGTTCTCAATCAATCTGTTTGCGTAACTGGACTGAACAGGACCAGAAAACCTAGAGCCATCAGAGGCTGTTGGTTCTTGCTGGACACCAGGCTGCTGGTAAAGGAGCTGTGGTTGATGGACGGTCCTTGATGAAGGAACATTAGGGACAAAAGCTCCAGGTGCAAACTGGTTGGATGGGGCTCCCTGGTTCAAGCCAAGATGTGAAGGAGCAGTATTTGCATAGCTGTTGCCATAGGAGGCCCTTGAATCAACATCTAGGTTAGAGGCCATGTTAGTTAGAAAAGAACCAAGCAGAGCACAATATATTTATCTATCGAATACTTACCATTCCTGAGAGGAAGGCAGTGAATGCATGCAGCAAGGAGGAGATGCCTAGAAGATATATTGAAATAAATGGTTATCTACAAGCATTCCTCAACACCAGCAATAATCAGAACAACACTAACAAACCCATACTTACCCAGAGAAGAACCAAGCAGCCATTAGGATGGACAAACTGCTGGGGAAACTGCCGGTGTCGCTCAGGTAAACACGCTGTTGTTGCCGGCTCTGATTGTCCGAACTTAATGAGCTAACAATTCACAGCTGCTGACAAATTACACTGAAGCTGCATCGGTGGGCCAGGAAACAGGTTTACTGACTTTTATGGGTGACTTGATTGAGAAAAACCTCTATCAAGTGTTTCTGTTCTAG
This sequence comes from Genypterus blacodes, assembly GCF_046128005.1. Lineage (NCBI taxonomy): Eukaryota > Metazoa > Chordata > Actinopteri > Ophidiiformes > Ophidiidae > Genypterus > Genypterus blacodes. Next base: position 1,647,902 of record NW_027466902.1, on the reverse strand, counting down.
ATTTAAGGGGGTTTCCAGGTTCTATTTCACCAGGTTATAAACTTATTTGTTGGTACAGGGTCCAGGTTAAAGCATTTGTGGCCTTCCACAGTCCCCATTTTGTTGTGTATAGAACCATTTTCACTAGTGAGTCCCACAACTGAGTTATAATTATGGTGATATTGTAGTAAAATTGAAAAAAAAAAAAAAAAAAAGTTATACTTATCTTTTAGCCATTGAAATGGGTTCTCTGTGTTTTTATTGTTTATTGTGCCTTGCTGCAATTTGAATTTCCCTCCCTGGGACAATAAAGGTTTGAACTCAACTGAACGCCACACACAAGATCCTGCCATTTTACTCAATGATCACTAGAGGGCGCCAACAGACCGCCAAAATTAGACCAACGATTTTAAATTGTATTGCTATTTTTATTTAGGTATTCTAGTAGAGCATATAACTATTTCGGCATCATAATATCATATATCTTTAATTTGATCAGATGCAAATAAAGCAACAAATGCAACAAATAAATATCGCAAAACAGCCTTTAAGTGTTTAATTCCATTAAACTGAAAGTACCAAACATTAATCGTCGAAAAACAGGGTATTTGCAGGACGGCGTTTGGACCTGGCTGCGGGACTTGCTTGGACATGCTTTCCAATACGTGTGCGGAAACGAAAACAATCCTTCCGCTAAGTGTCGCTGTTACCGCGGAGTACAAAACCGATGGATTCCTCACATCTTTCCCCCGCCCTGCCTGCTATACACGGAACAAACAATCATATGTGACAATGGACGTAAAGGGACCACAGTAGGAGGGCGTCACATCACGTAAGACTGCATCCTGCTATGAATAACAGACAGAAATAGATGAGAAGCTGCTTGCATGCGGCTCACACGGAGCTCAGCAGCAGCACGTTCAGGCAGCAGCCCTGTATGCCCGTGCAGAGGGACTGGAGCTGCTATATCACAGCTACTGCTCTGCTTCATGTGCATGGAGGCTTCATGCATTCAACTCTACTGAGGCTGATTGTGGTTATTATATGATGATATATGAACACGTCTTGGCAAAAGTAATTCAGAAAGGGTGAGGGGGTCATATTTTTTTCACAAACATACAAACCAAATGTGTAGTCTAACTTGTCTACTTCCAGTGCATTCTGGTTGGGATGAGCTTTTGTGAGGTTCCCTTAAAGCACTTATGGACCCCTTGCACCACACCGGGGTAAAGGTTTCTGCTTGAAGACGTGATGAACTACTCAAATCAGTTTATCAGTAACACGTTTAGACCTGTGACCTTTGATAACAAGCAAAAAAGTTCAAATACTAGGTTAAAGATACCGTATACTGGTCTTTTCTTGACGTGTCCATACCTTAAATAAGCACCAGAGCTGATTAGAGTGAATGCAGGTCACCTCAGCCTGATAACTGCTGAGGACAGGATGTAGAAATACAATCACAAGCTGGAAACGTTATTGTTACTCGCGTTAGTGATAGCACTTTTGTTCTGTTGGATTCAGTGATCTGTAATAATTAAACCGGTTAATGTATTGATCATGTAAAATTCTAATTTGACAGAGGTTTAGTATTTTCCCTCAGCCCTTTCAAACATTAACCAGCTTTGTTTAAGCCCGGGAAGTCATTGATCTCATGCAGGCAGATGGTGGTGCAGAGGGACTTAATTCAGTTTGTCTGGCTTCACCTCCATTCAGCTCACCACACTTCATCCTAAATCACCATTGAAACTGGAAGCGAGATGCTGTGGCGGTGGTGCAAATTTACGCCACGCTCGATGAGGAAGCTTTAAATGAATTTGTTTGTCAAGGTACGGTGATGCAACTTTCATTCTTTCTGTTACACCTGTCATTTACTGTAATGGAGAAGGAAAGGAGGTCTTCAATTCTCTTTGTTTTAATTTAAATGCAGGTAGTTTAATTGTGTTAAATCTTTTCAGTGTTGCTTAATTTAATTATGTGGGGGTTCGTTCAAATCTAAGGTTATTTACTGCATTTTTAAATACTATGTTAAGTCATTGTAAGAAAACAACAATGAGCCAAATAAGACATAATAATAGTACATAATAATAATTATAAACTTCACACACACCTATTATCTATTATTAACCCATTATTCTGTTTGTGTGTGTGTGTGTGTGTGTGTGTGTGTGTTTGTACATATGAAAGTGAATTATGTCCCAATTCTTATTTAATGACACATCAGTACAGATGGAATTCTTCCCTCTCTCTCCTTCTTCCATCTTACAATTTTAATACAACTAATTTGGGCTTATTTGCTAAACATACACATTAAAACCCCTCACACCATAAATTGTCTGAGTTTGCATAAAAACAGTGCTTTGGATTCTGTCATTACACACACACACACGTCACAAGTCATGTGAAGCATGCATGTGTTTGCAAAGAGGAAGTGGTGAGTGTGATGGGGAAAGGGTCCCATGTGTCCTTTCTATTTTCACTCCAAACATTTTTTAGCTGGTGTGGCCACTTTTTCTTTTAGCGTGAGGCCAGAGTGTATTTGACTGCTGATTTTGCACGCAAACACACACGCGCACACACGCACACACACATACACACACTAACACACACACACACACACACACACACACATACAGAGTGGTCTTGGCATTAAAGCTGTAGTGGATCAGCATTGACATTAATCATGTGGATGTTGACCTGTGCTGAACTTCTGTTAATAACTCAAGGCTATATCAAGTTCTTCTTAACACACATACACACACACGTACAAATATTTTAAAGGGGTGAGGGGGATCACTGTGGCTACTCCCGCTCATTGGTTTCAGGAAGTGTAGGCCGGGTTGTGTGCGTGCCAGGCGTGTGTGTGCTCAAACAGAGCTCTGTCTTGTGATGAGGTATAAGTCTTATGAGTGCGATGACTCTCCCTCCTGTAATCTTTGACCTCAGGAAAAACTCAACCCTTAAGAAAGGTAATGGGAATCTGGGTTTAACGACGAAGAGTAGAACACTTGTGAGTTTTAGTGTCTCATCCGCCATAGCAACAATCAAATGGCATCAACCCACCTAAGGCTAGTTGTCACAAGTGCGTTCTATTTCTGAGGCCAGGATGTAGCCACAATCCTAGTTTTGGTTGTGGAAGAGGTAGATAATTTGGGGGATTGAATTATGCTCTGGATGTTGGACTCGCCAATACGGTGCCTCATCTTGATGTTTGTCCTGTTCGTCAATGTCTGTCGTTGATAGTGGTTGTAACTCTGCGGTAAATAGGACTGTAGAAAGCAATGATGTCATCCGGTTTCATTCAAAAGCTTAGGTCCTCTAAATCTTATAGACAGTAAATGTTCTGCTACTCTGAGATTGTTTACATTTGTTTATGTGTGTATTTTAAATTATTAGTTTATGACATCGTGTCCCTCTTCAGTAAGATGATAAATTCTTCTGGAGAACTAAAGCTGCTTCTTCTTTTCAATTCCTAGACATGAGGCAGCAAAGAACTGAATAAGATGATTATTTCTGGTGAGATAAAGAAAGCGACCCGTGACTGATCAGAGAGCCTGCAGCACTCTGATCAGTCATTGGGTTCCTGCAGCATCCCTGAGACTTCAAGGATGCTTTGTTCATATCTTTCATATGGAGCATGTCATATGATGCTGAGTGGTTGTTGTTTTTGCGTTTATGAACGCTGTTAACCTCCACATCTGGACCACACACTGTTCACTCTCTGTATTTTCCACTGTGGAATACTGACCAAGAGGGGGGGAGAGAAAATCAGTGAGGAGGGACTAGAGGGAGGGAACTGTGAGAAAAGAGGAAGAGCAGTTTCTATATAAAGCCAGAGGCGTGGTTTATGAGTGGAGACCTACAGAGGCTGAGCTGTGAGTATGACGCAAAGAGTTTAAGTCCTATTTTATAGTTTAGCTACGCAAACATGGATCTTAACTGTAGTTTGAAAGAAAGGAGTTTGTGGTAGTCAAATAAAAGTCAACTAAAGTCAACTAGACAGTCAGCAGACAGGTTTCTCCAGTTCTACATGTTAGACCACAAGAGTAGGTTTGTCAGTACAAATGATTGCATTGCCTGTGTCTTCTTGTCTTCTTTTTTTCCTCAGGTGAAGTGAAGAAATCCAGCTCTGTGTAGGTGCTTGTGTGTATGTGTATGTGGGAATAGTGTGCTTGTTCATTTGTCTGCCTGGCTGTGTGTGTGTGTGTGTGTGTGTGAGAGAGACCATGCAGGTCCGCCGCTGCCTCACCTTTGCCACAGGTCTTGTGGAGTGCCTGTGCTTTGCCGGAGCCGTGTTTGGATGGGCCTCGCTTGTGTTTGTGCTGAAGACGGAGGGCTACTTCAGCTCGCTGTGTGTCAACACCACGGGAGTCAATGGAACCCTGGTCTTAGGTCAGTTTGTAATCCACACCCCCACCATTCTGTTGTCTGCGTGTGTTTAGAAACCATGATGATGATGATGATGGCACAGGGGCTTATAAAGTGTAACACACAGCCTGTCTGCCATATGGCTCCCAAACCGGTTCCTAGTAGATCCCCAGTGTTTTGACAAAACACCTATTTCAGGTAAGCAGGGGCCTACATTCAGATTAATGAGTGAGCGGAATTTGATTTGTTCACGATTTATTTGGCATGATCCGATTGGGAGCGTGGCTATTTAAGGTATATCCAAGTTGACTCATAGAACAAGTTTAACTACTCCACTCCACTTCAGCCGTGAGCACTGTGCTTCACTCGGTTGCACTACTGACATCGTTCTTATATGCGGTTGAAGACGCAAAATATCCGTCTGGGTGTCAGCACGATTATGAGATCCAGCATAAGTCAGTTAATCTTGTATATGTTAAGCAACACCCTCCAGGTGATAGCAGAGCAGAGAGACAACAACCGCTCCACACACCTGCTTATCTTCAGTGACACCTTATAAATTTCATAACGTTGTCCCCTTTGTCTCTCCCTCTCTCAATCTGTTTCAGATTGCAGTGGGCAGGATGAGCAGTTCTCCCTTGTATTCACCATCGCCTCCTTCATAAACAACTTCCTGACGCTCCCTAATGGTTTCCTCTACGATCACTTTGGCACCACAGTGGCTCGACTGTTAGCAATGTGAGTATAGTTAGGTCACTTCTCGTCACAATCACTTTATTAGGAATGATCACTAGGTACATAACTAGTAAGTGCGATGAACAGATCAGAGGTTGTTTATTCCTGTGATGTTAAAAGAACAAGTGCAGTGTGCAGAAGTAAAGTGTTTCCCTCTGTTGATGCGCCGGATGTGTAGCGACACCTGACTTTGGATTCCTTAAGAATTCAAAATGCTCTTCATCACCTCAGTCAGTCTGCTTTATTGTCCCTCTGTTCCTGTTGTTGCCACTTGAGGAGTTGCGTATTTACTTTCCCTGCCAACTGTGTAGTAGCACACGGAAAGAGAGAGAGGGGCCAAGCAGAGAGGCCAGGATATGGTGCTCATTGTGTAGGTCTGACAGTGTGTTTACAGAGAATGTGTGTGTGAAGTGATACATCTTACATGCCTGAGAAATCAAAGGGATACAAAAGGGGCTTAAGAAGGAACTGTAACCACGGTTCCCCAGAGGAGCAGAAAGCTTATGGAGGCATTATATACAAAGAACTGACAGTGGTTTATGAGAAGAGGCAACATGGAATGTCTGCAAAGTAAAAGCTGAATCACATGGGAAAGGTCAGGACTGTAACTCACTAAGGGAGAGATGAACGATCAACTTTTTTGCACAAGCTATGTTGCCTGGCTCTGTTTTTGTTTTTGAGTCTGGGTGTGTGATGGTGCCAGGAGGGGAGCAACCTCACAGATATCCTAATCCAACATAACAAGCTTTGCTCTCTTGGCTCTGGGCTGGTTCCATATGTTTCCAAGTAAGAGAGGGTGGAGGAAAAACAAAAAGCTGAGGAATGCACAAAGTTAGACAGGAGGAAGCTGAGAGGTGGCAGATGTTTTGATGGAGTTTTACAGGAAATTAGATGGAAGAAATGGGTCAAAGGCTCTGCAAACAAGGACAGAAGCTTAGACTGAAGGACGTGAACATGGGAACAGAGAGAAGATGTTTGATTTGTGTCTGATTGAATGGAATACAGACGACCTGATAATGCTGGAATGTGTTTTTCTTCCCAGACTTGTCTACACCATTGGTACCTTGCTGGTGGCCTTCTCAAGCTCAGGTGAACATGATGTCTCTTTATTGTTGTTGTCGTACCATCGTCATCACTTCAGGCCCATATTAACCCAGAAATATGGGATTTTGTTTTCCCCCCACAGCTCTTGCCTTCCTCCTCTTCCCTGCTCTCTCCTTCGTGGCAGCGGGCGGCATCTTGTTACTCATTACCAACATGCAGGTAGGGAGGTTTACACTACTTTAGTTTCTTCTGAATGATCTTCAGGAAGGACGGAAAGCCGAGAAACAAACATCTCCAGAAGCTCTCTGAAGTCTTCACTGTGTCTCCCTCCCCGCCCCCATGCAGGTCGGGAACCTTTTCGGCTCGCATCGCTCCACCATCATCACTCTGTATAACGGAGCCTTCGACTCTTCCTCGGCACTCTTCCTCGTCGTCAAGGTGACGCTCTCAGTCACGGCTCAGTCTTCTGCTATTGTGAATGAAATCTACAGGGTAACTGATACGTGATGTTCTCCGCCCCACCCCCTCTCTCTCTCTCTCTCTCTCTCTCTCTCTCTCCCTCGCTCTCTCTCTCTCCCTCTCTCTCTCTCTCCTCACAGTTGTTACATGAGTCTGGTGTTTCCCTCCGTGCCTCCTTCCTCTTCCTGTCCTTCTGTGGCATCATTCACCTGTTCAGGACCTTCTTCCTGCTGCCCAAAATGTTCATCCCTTACCCTCTGCCTGATCCCTACACATACGGGTAGGAATATCCCTGTGCTCAAGAGTCCGTTTGGCCAATCAATCCCTCATTTCCTGTCCCGTAATAACAGCATGTTGGGTCTTGAAAGCCTTTATTATGAATACATAACAACAAATCCTGCTGTGTCCTCACTTTGACCTTTGCCCTGTCAGGGTATCCTGCGGCAAATTGACAAAGAGCTCACGTCGCGCGGTAGCAAACGGTAACGCAGAAGAAGTAGTGGCATTCAACACGGAGAAACCTGTGGAGAAAGGTGTGTGTGTGTGTGTGTGTGTGGAAGGCGTGTGTGTTTGTGTGTCATTTACTGAGATAAAGGTGTTTTTGCTTCTCTGGATGACGTCGCCCCTCTCTCTCTCTCTCTCTCTCTCTCTCTCTCTTCTCTCTTTCCCAGTGAAAACCTTCCGTGAGTGTGCCATGTCCAGGTTCTTCGTGTGCCACCTGTTGTGGTTGTCGGTGATGCAGCTCAGACATTACCTCTTCATCGGCACGTTGAACCCCATGCTGCAGAGGCTGGCAGGGGGCGAATCCTCACTGGGTAAACGCACACAAACACAGTCTTTTTCCCTCTTGGTTCCACTGACAGATGAGGACATAAACCCCCTAAATCCCGGTGAATTACTGATGCTTACAGACTTAAGGCCCACAGGAGAGCGATGTTATAGCTGCTTGATCTCCAGACATGTTTACGTTCTGTCGTTCTATTTCGAATCCCTCTAACTGTCACGTTTGTTGGTGTGTCGTCGCAGTGAGCCAGTACATCAACGCCTTCGCCATAACTCAGCTGTGTGGCGTGCTGTGTGCTCCCTGGAACGGCCTCATCATGGACAGACACAAGGGCAAACCTCGCGCTCCAGGTGCCAAATTGCAGCGCCGGCAACACAAACGCATGCAGCAAGCTGACAACAAAGCTATTTACTGTCATTAGTGAAGGTGTGTTCATGGCAGAAATGTGTGTGTGTGTGTGTGCAGGAGAGAGTGAGCAGGAGGTGGACCTGCGGGCGTCGGTGCTTTCCTTGTTCCTGACATCGCTGCAGTGTGTGTTGTTCTCAATCTGTGCCGCCACGCCTTACCTTCCTCTTCAGTACCTCACCTTCATCCTGCAGGTGCTCAACCGGTCCTTCCTTTACGGAGGAAACGCGGCCTTCATCAGCCTGGCGTGAGTTACACACGCAGACAGACATACAGATACACAGATACATACGTGCTTTTGGACTGATTTGTCTGTTCGGATGGATTTCTTGTGTGTGTGTGTCTGTGTGTGTAGATTCCCACCATGTCACTTTGGGAAGGTGTACGGCCTGGTCATGGCTCTGTCTGCAGTTTTCTCTATTCTGCAGTATCCCTGCTTCGCTCTGGTCAAAGGGGCTCTGGGAGGCGACCCATTCTATGTGAGCACTCATCAAATGATTCAGAACAAATAAACAGCATGTATGTCACTGCACTATGAATGAATTATCTCTCTCTCTCTCTCTCTCTCTCTCTCTCTCTCTTTGCAGATAAATGTTGGTCTGACGCTGCTGAGCCTCGTGGCCTTCATCCATCCTCTCTCTGTCTACCTGCACTGTCGAAGTCTCGCCTCCCAACGAGCCAAGAACAAGGCCACGAGCTAAAACAAGACCAGTGCTTGTTAGTTTTAAATCACCTTTATACACTAAGTGTGTTTGGTACAACACGCTGACGTGCACTGCATCCTATTCAGTGACTTTCAGATAGCAGTTTTCCGATAGCCACATTGCACTCGTGAGGGTCATGAGGGAGTTTTCACTTCCTGGTTGAATGTATTCTTTATACCAATCAGCTGAGACTGCTGCTGCCTCATCCCCAGCTACGTACGTACGTCGATTTCCTTGATGCATTACACAGCTGTTTACTCTTTCTGAGATTCAGCCGAGCATTTCAACATGAAGACCGGACGCACTGCCAGTGTTTTAGAGCAGTGTTTTCCATAGCAGTGTTTCTGGTTCTTGTAAGAATGTTGTATGTATATCATATATTCTTGTGTTTGTCTTATGGCATGACGTTTGTGTGGCCCAAACTGATGCTGACTGCAGGTTTAATGGGATGCTTCTCTTCCCTTTATGCTCCTCTCAGGACCTCTCAGTGGTTTGCACTGAGCAAAGAGGTAACACACACACACGCAGCCTCTGAGATCTTTGTCTTCTTTAGAGTTTATTGGCAAAAACAACCCTTTGCAAAATTGCCATGACAGAGGTTTTAATTGTGTGTGTGTGTGTGTGTGTGTGTTCATGAGGGACAACTGCTGCCATCTGCTGGCCTCTTAGTGCAATCAGATAATAATACTGATATTATTACATCCTTACATTATTCCCCTATTAACAGATGTTTTTTTTATCTGGGTCGTGTCCAAAACATGTCAAACCTTAGATAAAGTCCTAGTGAAATCAATATTTCAGGGAAAATGTGCCATATCTAATGGTGAACTATAAAGGTACAAATGTACAGTATGTTACACAATGACACACTTTTGTACTTGTATGCTTTGCTTCTATTTAGAGTAGGCTGAATGTTCACTGAGTCACTGTAACAATATTTACAATGTAACTACACTGTAATCACACAAACATATCTGCGGCCTATATCTGAAGAAATGAAATTTATTTGAAACAAATATTACTGCTTCTTTTATTTTTGCCTAAATAGACTCAAATACAAATTTTAACAAAATAAAAAATGACACACATTTGCTCTTCTTACACTCACCTTGGTTGTTCAATGTCAAGCAAAAAGCAAACAAATGTAAGATCTGTGTGTGGATATCACTCCAACAACTTGACCACAGAGAGAATGTGTGAGAAAAGAACAGAATCAGATCTTAGACATGTTCAGCTAGGATGAGGAGGGAAGTCTGTAGCTGGAGAGTCATGAGACCCCCACACACAGCAGGGGTCCAAATGGAAGACACCCAGTTAGAGGTTGTTGATGGCTGAAGTGCAAACCTGCGGACAGCACTGCAGCGCGGCCCTCAGATGTCAGTCTGTCGTCTCCTGTCACACTCACATTCTTGCCATGTTGTTGCTGATAGTGACGGAGAGTTTTAGCAGAGTGGAAAATAACCTGAATTAGCAGGCACACTGGATTCACCCACTCCCACATAATAACCTTTCTAAAGTTTGACTGGACGTCTGCTCTGCTACAGTGTGACCGCGCACAGAAAACTTCATGTGAGTGTTGAACCCAAATAGCCAAAGCTTGTGTATGTGTGTATGCGTGTCCAGAGAAGATGTGGATGGAGACTTCTTCCCTTGCATCTGCGTCATCCATGATGACAACTGTGCAGATAAATATAGAGGACAGCATAATTAAAGGTATGACAGAAATAGGAGAGAATGTGGGAGGAGCGGATGATATGAAATAAGACTTTATTTTGCTAACGAGTTCATCTGTTTGTTGTGTTTTTGTGTTTTTCTCTCCCATTAGACTGAATCTGTCCAGGGACTCTGGGTGCCTTTGTGACACATAGAGTGTGACAGGATTACTCAAAATCTGCCCACAAGCCCACGTCTGTTTCCCTTCACAGGAGCAGAGAACAAAGTTGTGGGGCTCACATTATGAGCTTAACTGCTCTGTGCTCCATCTGATGTGTTGAGCTGGGGGGAAAGTGACACACACAACAACAACTACGTCCATTTCATTTGTTTGTCAAAGGGAGAAAGAGGGAGACACTGAATGAATTTTTAGATTGTATGATTTTGAATTTTTACCCATTTACATTACATTTTACTTGACCAATGCCAGATTTTGGTTGCAACTGTAAAGAATGTGTGTTTGTGTGTGTGTGTGTGTGTGTGTGTGTGTGTGTGTGTGTTTGTGTGTGTGTTTGTGTGTGTGTGTGCGTGTGTGTGTGTGTGTGTGTGTGTGTGTGTGTGTGTGTGTGTGTGTGTGTGTCCGTCTCAAATTGCACATAATTTGAATATACAGTGTACAATACAACAAATATACTAACACCTTTAAATTGTACTTCCATTCCTCCTTTGGCTGAGGCTGTAGAACCCTGAGACACGAATGCCTCTATGAACATTAACAGGCCTGTTGTTTGCGGAGAAAGCCTCGCGAATCTTGTCCTCCTTTGACGCGGCGGAGTAATATCAAATGAATCATTAACTTGAGAACAAAACCCTGTCAGACCTTTGCTGCTTGGAATGACACCCACATGTTTTCTGATTCATGCGCCGATTGACCTCACGCTGCATTTGATGAAGCGGATGAGAAATCTTCATTTTGTGTCTGTTTCAGTTCATCTTTCTTTGCTTTTATGCTTGATTTACTCCACGACAGCTGGTGGCAAATCTGTTCAATTTTAGCATTTGGTTATATTTCATTGAGGCATGTATCTCACCTATCTAACATGTGATTCAAATAGGGAGAGCCTTACATGAGTGCCAGGTGGTAGAGGGAGTAGAACAGCTGAATTTTACCTGGAGTGTGAAGTGACTGAGCTATGATGTAAAATCCCCAGTGTGTGTGTGTGTGTGTGAGTGTGTGTGTGTGTGTGCGGCCATTACAGGAGGAATACACTGTCATCTGTTTATGACATCATTTATATTGAATGTTATCTGCCTCTATAGAGTCTAGAAGAACCTTAAACTGGCTCTAAAGCGACACATCTGCTTGATCCTGATCATCATCATGTAGCAAAGATCACCTTACAGCTTCGTCTTGGCTTGGAACCATTTCTCTACACTCCAAACATAAGCCCGACCATCCGTTTAGTACCGATACGACCTCTGTTGTAATCTTTGCTGCTCAGCTGTTGTGGGATTTCTGTATGAAGTTAATCAAAGGTTACCCTGAGAATATCCACTGTCCTCCCCTGTCGCAGTCCACTATGTTGTCCTCTCTGAAACTGAGCACACAATGAAGAGTTGAGGAGAGAAACTACCAAAACACCAGAGACGAGTTAAAGAGAGACCTGACCCCAGTAAGTGAGGGGGTTCAGTCGTGTTTTTACAGTCAGGACAGAAGCTCTGAACATTCTGTATTTACAGTTCAAATGCCAGAGTTCCAGTGATTCACAGTGACACACCAGGCGAGTGAGAGGATGTGAGCAAGGGGACTGGACAGTGGGGTTGTGTACAGTATGTATGTGTTGCTTGAGTGTGGGCGCACTTGTGTGGGTGTGCGTGTGTGTGTGTACAAAATACAATACAAAATATTCACGTTTTCAATATTTGTTTACGTCATCAACAGTAGTTTAACACGATTTAACAACATAACTTGTGTGTGTGTGTGTGTGTGTGTGTGTGTGTGTATAATTCACACACATACACGCACATGCCGGCACACACACTCCCACAGCCTCCATAGGGATGGAGTCTGGCTGGTGAGCTGGTTGCCTCCCCCATTAACCCTGAGGCCAAGAACAGCGTGATAACATTGCATGCAGAGACACACGCACACACACACACACACACACACACACACACACACACACACACACTCATCTCTCCAACAGCCCCCATGTAGACCACTTATGGCTGCGCGGTGAGCTGTCTGCCTCCCCCAGTTACGTTTAAGCCAAGAAACGGCGTGACTCCAGACGCACAACTCCTGCATGCCCCGTGCTCACAGCTTGGAGCTGCAGATGACCTTCCATGGAGCAGCTTTTGCGGTGAGTGTGTGTTCACTCGGGAGCAGATGATGTGCATCATAGTGCCGCGCAAGGAACTGGCCTTGACCCCAGCCGTGAAGGGAGAACGCAGTAGTGAGTAAAGACTGCCCACCCTTGCCCTGACACAGCCCCCCCCAGTGTCCCAGCCTCCATCCAGCCCACATGGAGAACAACAACAACTACGCCACAATGCTGTAACATGAAAATGATGATGACATTTGAAAACCTCTTTTGTTCAAATCCCACTTGAGTCAGTAGGATACAAAGCACCCTGAGTGATCCGTGCAAAATGAAAAGAAGAACAGGACAACAAGACTAACAACAAACAACAACAACACAACAATAAAATATAAAGAACACACAGAAAGTCAAAATCAAGGTCTTATTGTGATGAACTTAACAGAGAAAACCTGTAATGTTGGAGAAATTCAACAAGCAAAGAAGAAGAAGTAGAAGTATTGATGTTGTCACTTTAATACTTTCTCCTCCCATGTTTTCTTCTGACACAAATGTGTGTATTCTCGCTCCATGTGTTGATCTTGCTGGGTTTTCCTTTTTAAGTTCTTCTGTTCTCCTGGCCTGTAGGCGGCTGGATCTCGGCTCCTTTCCAAGCTGGCCTACATCAGAATGAGACAGATGATTTTTGCTTTAATGCCAAATGAGTTTTCCCACCTCCAGTCCTCCTCCAACCCTTGTGTGTGTGTGTATGCGTGCCTGTTTTTTTGTGAGTGTGTGAGTGTGTGTGCCGTCCACCAATCTAACCACACACAATCAAAAACCCTGATAATCAACGTAATCATACAGAAATAATAATAAGACAGAAAACTAAGAATTAATGACTGATAATCAGAGTTATGACATTAATAAAATCAATAAGATCTTTGGTAACACATGTTTGTTGTCACTCCACACATTAGATGTCAGATTGAAGTAGTTTGATTTGGTCTCTCCTCTCATCACACTGCTTAAGCAGGAGAATAAAGGTTAAATAAATACAAATACACACTTAAGAGGCAACATTACCATATTAAAATTAAAATCTGCTGCATTATTTCTTATGTAATGTTGTTAACAAGTGGTAATTATCTTCCTTTTCTGTTTTGTTGTACTGACTGAGCTGCTTGGTGAAAGACTGATGACTGTGTGTGTGTCTGTGTGAGGCAAAGCCGCTGCCTTTCTTGTCCCTTCCTCCGGGGTCTCTCTCTCTCCTCCTCCTCCCCCCTCCCTGGTCCCAGGGTGACGTAGTGAGGATCCTCCGCCTGTCTGAGCAGTGGGCAGCGACGAGCAATCGGGTATAAAAAGCTTCCCGGGAACTCCTGCGCGTCACTGCCTTGATCCAGCAGCTCCAGCAGCTCCAGCTCTCTCCCCCACCCCACGGTCTCCAGTGCTGAACCCCAGCAGAGATAGCAGCAAGCAGGCACTCCCTCGCCACGCAGGCTAACTCGCTTTCGGCTTTGGTTTCCAGATGGAGACTCAGTGGACCGTGAGACGCTTCAGCAGGCGCAACCTTAAGAGTGAGTTTGACTTTGATTTCTTAATGTTTAAATACGTTTCTCTGATTGTATTAGACATTGATGCATGTGTTGTCTTAATGTCTTAACTATAGATTTGGATTATTGAAAAATATCACACATTTTTTATTTGCATTTTAATCTCAGGAAAACAAACTTTACATGTATTGCACATTTTACACCACATCCATAAACTTACAGTATATCAAAAAAATACTCATTAGTCTTCTATAAATCTAGTGCAATTTATGGAAATTATTATAACTTTTCCCCAAACCTCCTTATTCAAACTTAGATTCCCCTTTGCAGAGGATTTATAGCTTATCTCTCATTGACTTTGTGTGTAAATAAGACTTAGTAAAGGTGTCTTCTTCCACTTAAATGTCCCGTTGCTCCACTTCTGCCTCGGCGTCCAAGTCAGCTAATGGTTCAGCTTGTTAAGAGGTCAATAGGTGAGCCGCTGGAAAATCTTGCGCGTAGGACATGAATGGGAACTTCATTAGTATTTCATGCACGTACTTTTCCTGCGGTGGCCACTTTTGTGTGCCGTTATTCGATCTTGCCAAGCCTGTATGGAATTATTGATAAGGAGAGAAACCGATCCGCCTCCGATGACTGGTTTGACGCGTGCCATCAACATGGTGACCCTCTGATCAGACGCATCCTTTCTGTGTAAAACGGTTTGGGAACTACAAGTCAAATTATGTTAAAGAGTTAAAGAGACAGGTGATGCATATGGTTTGTTTTTTACACTCAAAGATCTGCTCTGATATTTTACTGACTTCAACCGTTATGTAACTTATGACAGCAGGTGTTTAATGATGTCATCTGAGCAGGTGCATATGAATGGGACAATGATTTATGTAATTAAATCTGATTTATTATTTATGAGTCCTATAGTGCTAAAAAGAGTCAGCAGCAACAGTCTTGATGGACAGTAACAAACATGAGCTCTCTTACCTTTGTCATGACACGCACGCACACACACACACACACACACACACACACACACACACACACACACACACACACACACCCACACAATGGGCACTTTTTCCTTTTCATCAGGAGAAATAAAACCCAATCTCCTTTCCTCTCTCCTCCTCTCTCTTCAGGCGGACTGTCCTTATGGCTGATCCTGTGGTTGTTGGTGGTGAAGCCGGGTGGAGGGACGGCATGCCCCAGGCTTTGCGTGTGTTACCACTCACCCATGACAGTTAGCTGTCAGTCCCAGAACCTCACCATAGTGCCTGCTGGTGTTCCCTATGATTCACAGCGCGTTTTCCTGCAGAACAACCGCATCACAGAGCTCCGGGCAGACACCTTTGGATTCGAGACACAGGTGAGAATGGATGTTTGTGTGTCTGTGTGTATGTGTGTGTGTGTGTGTGTGTGTGTGTGTGTGTGTGTGTGTGTGTGTGTGTGTGTGTGATTCTGCTCCTAAAATTCTCTGCAATATATGGTCTGGATATTGTAAACATTTCTTTTATTTCACCCTTTCTGCCCTGTGTAGGTGCTCTGGCTTTATGGCAATAACATCACATGGATTGAGGCCGGGGCCTTCAGTAACCTCAGGGTGCTGGAGGAACTGGATCTGGGCGATAACCCCTCGTTGCGGCGGCTAGAAGGTGGAGCCTTCAGGGGCTTGGAGAAGCTGCAGAGCCTGCACATGCATCGCTGCAAGCTGGCTGCTCTCCCCCATGACCTCTTCCACAAACTGTACAGCCTGCAGTTCCTCTACCTGCAGGTAGGGGCAGCGCAAACACACGCACAAACGGTCATAAAGGTTGATCTAGACCGCACAGCAGCGTAAATGAAGTTGATATTAGTAGTTGAACACTTGATTTGAACTTAACTCTTTACATACTGACTATTAGAGAATTCAAATATGATTGTATGAACGCTTTTTTCAGCTCAAACTCTTTTATTTTGACTTTGTCCAGGAGAACCAACTTCACTTTCTGCAGGATGACCTGTTCTCAGATCTGGTCAACCTCACTCATCTCTTCCTGCATGGAAACCGTATCCGTGCACTGTCTGAGAATGTGTTCAGAGGCCTGGTCAACCTGGACCGACTTCTTCTCCACGACAATCGCATCAGGCAGGTCAACCGCCGGGCATTCCGTGACCTGGGACGCCTGACAATCCTTTATCTGTTCAACAACTCCATAGCCGAGCTGCCAGGCCAGACCATGAGGGACGTCCAGGGCATCCAGTTCCTTCGCCTCAACGGCAACCCCTGGTCCTGCGGCTGCGAGGCCCGTTCCTTGTGGGAGTGGCTCCGCGAGGCCCGCATCTCCTCCTCTGAGCTGGTATGCACCTCACCATCCCCACGCCGTGGTCAGGACCTCAGATTCCTCAGGGAGCTGGACTTTGCCCTCTGCCCCGTACCTGATCCCGGCTCACTGGCTGGAAGCACCACGACAACCTTCAGCACCAAAACCCGCTGGTGGTTCTCCAAAAACAAGCCAGCCGCTTCATCTAAGTCCATGTACCAGAAGAGCTCAGAGACAGTCAAAGCCTTCCCCTTCTCTTCAGGCAAGCCCCAGTACCTCCCCAGCAATCCCTCCAACGGTTTTGCCCCAAAGTATGAACTGTCAGAGGACGAGGTAGCGCTCCCCAAGCTCGACCAAGAAGAATACTGGGCCAACTACGGCAACGAAGACTCCTCCATCCGCTGCTTCGAGCTGGAGTGTCCCCCAGGCTATGACAATACAGGCTTCCCTTCATCCTCCTCCTTTCCCATCCCCCCAGCCTTCCTCTCCATCTTGTCCTTCTCTATACTCATCCTGTCCCTCCATCTCTTTTTTGGCTGAACTCCACTTTCCTCCATTTTCTATTTTTCCTCCTCTGATCTCTCTCCCTGCCCTTTCCAACTCTCAGAAACCTGGATCTTGATTTCTTTGAGCAACCTTCTTGAGGTGCAGTAGGCGCTACGCTAATGCAGGAGACAGGCAGGGCAGCGGCGAGCTCGTTCTACAGAGCAGCGTCCAGCCCGGCTGACGCAGTGCAGGGCAGGCTACCGACATCAAAGTTGTTTGCGCAGGCTTCAGAAATGGCAGGAACCACATCATGGAACCAGATTCTGTTAGTACGTCATTGTGCAAAGGCATCAGCCACTGTAAGCAAGCAGAGAAGGCCTGATACAGCACACATATACACACACTCACACAGACACACACACAGTAAGTCGTGGGATCTTCTGATGTTTTTATAAATCACAGTTGTGGGTCAGAAACAGCATAGGCTCTCCTGCTCCTACAACACTTTGCTGCTTCTACAAGAGTTAGTTGTTAGGTGTTGCTGCAGATGCCAGCAAACCACCAACGCCACCCACACATGTAGATACCACACACACCATCACTGTACATATACACCCATAACACTTTTTTAATCACTGTTCTTTCTATCTTTGGTGATTGTCAGCACCATTTTAGTAACTTTTTAGCTTTTTTGCCCCCTTTTATGTGTTTGATTCTTGTCTCTCCCCTTCAGACAACCTACAGAGACTGATCCTGACGTTCCAAAGCTCATTAACACGGTATATAGATTTGCCATCATGGTCTGAATGAAACACCAATCATCCTAGTTTCAATATAAACACAAGGTTAGATTCCTAATCTTGTCTTGTTCTTTATTTCTTTCTTTTAAAATTTGCTCCGCTGGCAGCATCTCTAGGCTCAAATCCCACAGCCCTTTGAGTCATCTGAAGCATTCATGTATGAATTTGTGTGTGCGTGTAGTAGTTTTGTTATCACTTAAACTTGATTTAAAGCTTATTTTGTCCTCGTAAATGAATCAGCTTAGCAATCGGTTGAACATGATGCCAATACAGCCAGCATGTGATCTGCCTTTATCATGAAGGCTATACATCATGTTCCATGTCAGCCCTGTGTGTTAAATAAACCCAAACCATCCAATCTGAGTTTCTGCTTAGAACATAAAAGTGATGCTGTTGGATTCTGTATTTTTTCAATGGAAACCTATGAGTAATTGTTTTGCTATTAAAAATAACAGAAGTGCGTGGGAGTTATGTCATTCTTTCACTGTCTTCACCACTGCAGCAGGGGAGGAAAGATGGCAGAAGGTGCCAGAGCACACACACACACACATTCACACATATGAAACTACACACAACAGAAACGTCCAAAAGAAAACTAATTAAATATTTGTACACACCAGAAGCACAGTCAAGACAATGAAGCCACATACTGTATTCAGCATCATCACTGCTTCAACAAATCTATAAGCAGGCTTTGGTGTGATGTGAGTGTGATGTGCCAGCTTCAGTGATGAAGGTCAAAGTCGTCACTGCAGCATCTGTGCTTGCTCGTCTCCCCACAAACTGTTTTGTCGCCATGCACAGGAGGCAGCTATATCAGGCCATGTTATACTGAGGGGTAGGTGGTGTGTGTGTGTGTTTGTTTGTGTGTGTGTGTGTGTGTGTGTGTGTGTGTGTTTGGGGGTGTGGGGTATGATTCAGGGTTTGATGGGGATCATGCCAGGATGACAATGTGACGATTCGTCCCCGGAATCCACACACCCCCTCAACAGATTGATGATCACCATGACAATGATTATGAGGATGGTGCGTGCAACTAATGCATGCGTTTATGCTCACACAAACACACTCCTACAAATACACACCTAATATCATAAAAATGCAGAGAGCCAGCTTCATTACTCACTGCTCACCTTTCTACGTTTTCCCTCTCTCGCTCTTTCGGTTCTACTTTCTGTTGGTCTCATTCTCGTCTTCTCTCTTCTGTGGTCCCTGGCTTATCTTTTTACCTGATATTCAGACATTTTGGGGCATTGATGACAATAGAAAGGATGTAACATTTTCCTGTTAATTATGCTTGCATTTCAGACCAGTGTCATTACTCTTGTGACTGTATTCCACAGCAGCCGTCCTCGATCCCTAAAAGCAGCTTCCTGTCATTAACGCAGAGAATTCCTCTGAATTCCTCTATTTTACTTGCAGACACCAAACCCAGGCCCACACACTGATGTTGGGCTCCGAGGGACTCGCCGGAGGATGAAATGGACTCCTTGCTATTGTACATTAGAGAAGAATAGAATGTGCAACACTGCAAGAAACGTGATGACTGATGTTTCACCTCCATAATTGATGACTGTCATTTGCAGCACTGTTACAATGACAAGCTCCAACTGTACAGGAAGGAAACATGAACCTGGTGGTCAGAGAACTTCCTGCTACTCATAGTATAAGAAACGGTGTAAAAAAACAGAGAGAGGGAGATCCTCTATCCTTTATTTGGTGTGTGAACTGTGACTATTGAGCTCACAGAAACAGTGAGAATGTGCAATGAGTCCATCCACTGGGCAACCCACTTATCAGTCCAGTGTGTGTGCGTGTGTTTGTGTGCGTGTGCGTGTGCAAGCAGTCTGGATAAAGTTGTACCAGCATAACCAAAGAGGACATACAGTAAGTGTGAAATTTACAAAATATCACTAAAATGTCAAGAACAAGAACTAACAGACGACAGAAATTAACCTTTTTAAAACTGTTGACTAAGTTGTTTTTTAAATCGCCTCGCTGTGTGAATGTTGTGAGTTGTGAGGTTGAGTTTTGAAGTTGTATGTCTCATCCAAAGAGTGAATTAGGTTTTGATATGACAGTAATACAGTGCATGCACACACACAAAGAAGAATCAGGAGAACATAAACAGTGTCTGAAAGCCGGAAACACATAAAGAGAATTTGTGAATGAGAAATGTGAAATGCTAATATATAATCGATAGCTGGTGTGCATCTAAGCACGTGAAGTGTGGGTGAGCAAGTGTTTGTGATCATGAATGCAAATGAATGAACAGACAGCTATACCGTGTGAAACGTGGAGGTGGAGAGCAAAACTATCCATCTGGTCTCGTGTCAGTGAGAGCTAAAAGGAGAGCACATCTGAAAATGTGTTTCCTGCTCTGACACTCTAAAAATATACTGCGCACAGGCTGCACAGACAGACTGGGATCTGAAGAATCATAAATGATAAGTGTCTCGATGTGCCTTTGTGTCTACTATGTTGGAGACAGTAAATGGAGACACACTGAGTGAAAGAGATTCTCATATGGCGAAGACAGCAGGGGGAAAAGTGATGCAGCCATGTTTCAGTGTGCGCCCAAAGTCTGAAGTAACCAAGAGAGAGGACAAAAGACAAATGACTAAAGAGACTCAGTGAGTCAGTCACACCGCCTCGCTGTGGGCGGGGGATTATGAATTGTTTGTTGGCACAGACGCAAATTCTGACGTCTTCAGACAACTTGTTTGAGTCCCCAAATATCTGACTGGCGCATCCACTGTGTGCGACACAGGGATTGGACGTTGCTATTCCAGGGAACATTGTAAACACTCCTTAATATGGAGGAAGAACTTATCAAACACATCCGTCTGTTGCTTGGCAGGGTTTTCTCTCGCTTCAGTGTTGTTTTTGGATGCTGTCTTCCATCATGGATCTCTAGACAGAGATTACACAAGCATTTAGAAAGGATGAGCACACAGGATGGGAAATCCCTGTGGGCCGCATTCGTCTGTGTCCTAGTTTGCAGAGGTAATTACACAAATCTTCAGTCAGAAATGACAGAATGGGAGATTTATTTCCTGATCCGTCTTAGATTTGATAAGATGGAATGACGCAGATACGAGATGGAAAAGGCGATAATCAGTTGATACCATCTCAAGCCAACCTTATTTTAGTGTGTTGTACACTCTGATAAAGCAAATTCGAGGTTAAGTAGTTAAATTGGATAAACTTCAGTTGTGTGCTAAACAGGATCTTACTTCCACATATCTTATGCATCTTACGCAACTACATTAAGACGCTGCTAACCAATGTGTTCACTCCTCTTCCCATGACCTGTGTGTGTGTATCTGTCCCACTTGACTCTATATCCTGTATAAAGAAACACACTGTATATTTATCATAATAAATAATTACATTTATTTCATATTGTGTCCTTTATTTTCAAATTATTATCAGTTACATTTTGGCTTTACATCATAGCTTTTTCTCATGTTTCTTATAGGAGGAAGGTCCTGTGCCTTTCTGGGGCCTCTGTTTGGTTTCTTCTAGCTCAACATGAATTTCCACCCTCCTCCAAAAATATGCAGGGTGAATTTAAAACCAAAAAGTTTCACATCCTCCAAGTAATTTTCTAATTTACGTTATATATCTTCTTATTGTTGATGGCACCCTCTCGCTATGGTAATAATGGTCTCGTCTGCAGTACCCCCCCCCCCCCCCTCTGGCCCAGGTTATTGGTATAGTCGACCTGCGCGCGAAAGTTTTGTAACATCTGCAGCAATGGCGTCCAAAACAGGCGAGTGTGTTTGTGTGACTATGTTCCGTTTGTGTTGAGTGTTTTATATATTAACAAACGTGACAACACATTAAAAATCTGCGACCATTCAATACACATGTACCGCTAGCATGTCGCAGCCTTTCGGCGGTTGTTTTCTAAGTTTCTAGGTTTGTTGCTATGTGTTAACGCTGTAAGCTAGCTGATTTGGTTATAAACGTCAATAAAACAATTCCATTATGTTCTTTTCAGGCCGTCGAGGGGTGAAACGCAAGGCGGAGGTGCAGGTAGAAGAAGAGAAACCAGCCGTGGAGGACAAAAGAGAAGAAGAAGAAGAGGAGCAGACTGGGCCCGGGGGCCTTAAAGTGGTCATTGAACACTGGTGAGTAGTCACATTACGTCATGTTAATGTTCCTCAGAAAAGTAATTCACTACTTATTCTAAGCTCTACATGAAATTCAGTCAGTTTAAACATGTTAATGCTGTAGTGTTGGAAGGAAAAGTCATGTTACTATAGAAACAGTTCTCTTTGTAGAATTAACTACACTCAGACTGCATCAAACCACGTGTGCAGGCAAATCTGTGCAGAAATATCATGTCTAATTTGGGTTGATCTGTTACATTTGACAGCAAGAGCTGACGAGTGTATGGGCGTAATGCCGAGGGAGTGAAATCTGCCCTCCTGGCTGCACGCCCTGGCCTCACTGTGGTCCTCAACGCGGAGAAACCTCGCAGGAACAGCTTCGAGATCACACTGATGGAGGGAGGCAAAGGTGAGGAAGGCATGAAATCCTATAATGTGTCAGCCTTGTGGTTCCCCCGAGGAATGGTGGTTACTCCTCAGCCAAGTCTCATTTTGGATTTCAAAAGCTTCTCCCTCATGTTTCATAGAAGTTTGAAGGGAGATTTTCTACTGCACAGTGACACACACACACACACCATGAGCCCTTGTTAGATTAGTTTTAACTTGCAATATAATATGCATGGTTTATGCTCCCGTATAGGTTGGAGAGTTTCTGTTAAATTACAATTAACGCAATATATTGTCTTGATTGTCTGATATGCCTTTTAAGATCAGGTCTTCAAATCTTGTTTCATTAATGAATAGGTGACTGGGAATCTTGTAATCTGACAGTTTGTGTCTTCTAACCAGAAACATTGCTGTGGACTGGACTAAAGAAGGGCCCGCCTCGTAAACTGAAGTTCCCAGAACCTGCTGTTGTTGTCTCCGCTCTAGAAGACACTCTGAAGACTGAAGACTCTGAGTAGACGCCCAGTACAGGTATGCCCTCATGGACAGAATGTCTTCAATAATATCAGAATGTTGGGGAAAAGTCAAGATCCCACAGTAAAACACAGGAGCCTCAAAGCTCAAACAGTGCTGAGATTTCACACATCATTTCTTGTTTCTTGTACAGGTGGTTATTCATTCGATGTGGCTTTGTGGAAGCAGAATGATGAGGAGAGACCAATGGGATGTTCTCAGTCCCTCCTCTGATGATGTAAGCTCCACCAGCTCACATCATCTGGATACATGGTGCCATCTAGTGGAGCAACTCGGGGCCAACACATGTTCATTAAATACAGACCTGCTGCTTTTATTGTCATTGTTGATGATTCCCCTAACTTCTCACCTGTTGATTGTGTTTTGATGTATGTGAATAGTAAATAATAATACGACTAATACTAATAAAAAAGTGTTTTTCTACATAAGTTCTGCACGCCGTGTTGTTCCAAATGTTTATAGGGACATTAACTGGACAAGGAATAAATTAGACCAGGAGACGCTCTTAATAAAGACTATTTAATCATGTATATGAAAATGTCTTAAATTATGGAATCCTTGACTAAAGTAAACATGGTTGAAATGTAATAATTTCAATTAATCATAGTTATTATAGTTATATCAACTGTATTTTATGCATGTGTGTGTGTGAGTTAGACAATGGCACAACTGAGGTGCAGTTTACCAGCAGTGACATCACAAGCGACTTCAGGAGCAGCAGTAGTGCCCCCTGTGGAATAACAGAGTAATATTCTCTACAGGTTATTTTTGAAATTTGTTTTCCTGAAACATGTTTACTAAATCCACGCGTAAATGATCAAGGTTATAAAGGCATATATAATTAAACACATATACAATAAATGCATAAAACATTTACAAATACATTGGTTTAAAACTGCTCTGACTGACCGATCAAGCTGTACTCGTATTGGTTCAATAAAGTTGTTTTATTCTAAGTGACGTCATTGCCAAGCGACCAGCGGGACTTTCCCCACAACGTTTCTGTGTTAGCAACTTATTTTCATCACAGTAAGGCTCAAAGTTACTTTTTTAAGCTTAAGACGTCATATAATTAATACTTAGAATATCACACAATTGTACACAAAATAAGTTAATTTGTCTGAGGCTGTAATTCCACCTTTTAACTCATATAAACTAGTCAAGCTAGCTAGCGCTTGCTAACACGATAGCGGCTGCATGTTCATTGTATACTTTAAGAATTTAAAGATTCAGATTAAACACGTCATCAATGTTTCGTACAATTTCGTCCGATGGAATTATGGTCTAGGAGCTATTTATTCTAATCGAGTGTCCAGTCAGCGTTGTTGACATGCGAGTCTGAGATCCAGTTGCTCACTTGTTGACGTTTCTTGGTGTCCAGAAGCAACACACTTGTATTGAATCATACTGAAATAAAAATGAATACGAATAAACAGGAAACTAATGTATAAATGTAACAATACATTAAAGTCATTACTTGTAGCTTTTAAGATCTATTATTGTGTATTGTGTTATAGCCTATGCATTTACATTTGTTTCCGTGTGTCTTGACTTAGTTCTTACACAGACTTCATCATGTCGGCTATGGCAACAGAGGTTGCAGAAAAGACGAGTGAGGAAGGTCCAGGAACTGGGGACAAAGTGGCCAACCGGTTTGACCTGGAGAAGGAGACGGAGCTTCGGTTTGAGGTGGAGTCAGGGGAGCCAGAAGAAGGAAAGAAGCCAGAAGAAGTGGTGCTGGAGCTCCTCACAGGAATGGCAGAGATCTTTGGCTCGGAGCTAAACCGCAACAAGAAGTACAGATTTGGACCCGGATCCAAGATCGCAGTGTTTACCTGGCATGGCTGCAGTGTTGTTCTTGAAGGGAAGCCAGAGGTGATGAGGGGGCGCCATAATGTGGGAGATCTGATGAGGATCCAGTGTGTGGACGGAATGATGCAGTTTCTATTTTACACAGAGCTATGATCTGACCTTTAACCCGGGGGGGGGGTCTCTGTCATCCGCACAGGCAGCGTATAGGTCCGGGGAGACTCCCATGCGTCTCTACCTGAACACTCACGCTGCTCTGGAACAGATGAGGAAGCAAGCAGAGCGGGACAATGAGAGGGGACCCAGGGTAGGTGTTCTGTACTTTTATAGTTACTGCTCATTTGTGAACACATTAAGGGTCCAGTTTATACAGTTTGAGTTATGTTTTGAATACGTTGTCCCTCAGGTGATGGTTGTGGGGCCTACGGATGTGGGGAAGTCAACACTCTGCAGGCTGCTTCTGAATTATGCTGTGAGGGTTGGCAGGAGGCCGACACTAGTGGAACTGGATGTAGGACAGAGTGGGGTAAGATGTGTTGACTTTATCATAATGCAATCTAATCTACACAAGTCTTTCACTGGACCTTTGTGTCTAGGATGTGTGATGTGAAGGCGGAAATCATCAGTTATTTGTTATTTATGTTTAGTAAACAATGAAATGAAGTGAAGACATGTTACTGCATACTACTATTATATATTACTGAGCTGAATTGTAGAAAATAGAAATAAAATTGAATACATTCTGATCTCTCAGGTGTCTGTGCCTGGGACAGTGTCGGCTCTCTGCATTGAGCGTCCGGCAGATGCAGAGGAGGGTTTCTCAGTCCAGGCTCCTTTGGTCTACCACTTTGGTTCTACTACCCCAGGGACCAACATCAAACTTTACAACAAGGTGAGAAGAAAAATACTGAGCCCTGGATAACATTGATAATCTTCAAAGTGGATAATGGAGCAGAAATATGCCACAAGACCATGTTAATGTTGCGCTGATCTCTCTTTGTCCCATTTTCTTAATGTTTAGCTTACGTCGTGCCTGGCAGACGTGTTTTCTCAGCGCTGCGAGACAAACAGGAAAGCCAGTGTAGGAGGCTGCATCATCAACACCTGTGGCTGGGTGAAAGGCTCTGGATACCAGGCTCTGGTCCACTGCGCCTCTGCCTTTGAGGTGGATGTAGTGCTGGTGCTGGACCACGAGAGGCTCTACAATGAACTCAAACGAGACCTTCCCCACTTCGTCAGAGTCGTGCTACTACCCAAGTCTGGCGGGGTGATGGAGCGTTCCAAGGAGTGCCGGCGGGTGTCTCGCGATGAGAAGATCCGCGAGTACTTCTACGGCTTCCGCGGATCATCCTTCTACCCTCATATCTTCGACGTGCGTTTTTCTGACGTCCGTATCTACAAGATCGGGGCGCCGTCCATTCCAGACTCTTGCCTCCCGCTGGGAATGTCACAGGATGACACACAGCTGAAGCTTGTGCCTGTGACACCAGGGCGAGACCTCACCTATCATGTGCTCAGTGTGAGTTGTGCTGAGGATGGAGAGGAAGGGGCTAGAAGGGGCATAGTGGAGAGCCCGGTATGTGGTTTCATTGTGGTGACTCAGGTGGATACACAAGCACAGGTGATGAAAGTTCTGTCACCGGCACGCAGACCGCTGCCCAGACACACTCTGCTTATCATGGACATCCGCTTCATGACATAAAATGGAGGAAGAAAAATTGGTATTTGGTAATCAGGACTTCTTGAGTAGAATTGAATGCTATCATGATTACATTATACTTTGTTTTATAGATCACATTGTACAAATGTTCAGAAAAGTTGTAGCACAGTATATTTTATCTGTGCCCAATGGTTTACATCAGATCATTTTTGTCTCGCATAATAAATTTTTAAAAAGATTCCCTGTGTTCTGTGTGAAATCTGCCCATGTGAAGGACGAGGCGGGTGGGGAGGAAGTCATGTACTGACATGTACCATAGTGAGAAGTCTGTTGTGACAGCATTACAGTATGTGGGAGTGAAGGTTTAGTCATTGCTGCTCAAGGCTAGGCTCCACTTTCTTCAGAATAATCAACAGACCGCAGCATCAACAGTTTACATTGGGGATCTGTATGAAGGAACAACTGACAGCATGGTCTGTAGATTATCCTACAGGTCACATACAGTAGTTGATGAGATGGATATCATATTTCAATTCTTTGTACAGATATCCCCAATCTCCAAAAAATTATTAAAATTCATCAACCTGTACACAAGAGACAAATGTAACTAAAAAATAAACCCAAACATCAAGACAATTCTTTCTTTTATGATTTTACATAGTTACACATCTTCCTTCAGTAACATTTTTGAATTATAAAAAGGAGAAAATATATAAATATATATAAAATTCAATAAATACTCTACCCCCATGGACATGGTTTGTATAACTACACAAAAAAATCAAATGTATCTGCCAGCATGAAAACGGTGAAGTGGACATAAATTACGTCATTTTTGAATGGGACGTTCTAAACATATTTTTAGTTCAAATGTAGATTGAATAGATTTTTCTGGATACTGCTCTGATGTACAGTGTGTGTGTGTGTGTGTGTGTGTGTGAGAGAGAGAGAGAGAGAGAGAGTACAATCAGTCCATCTTTCGACGTCGCGTCCCAGGCCACACCCAATCACATTCTGATTGGCTGCTGATCCCACCTGAGGGAGAACGGAACACTTCCGGGATTCCGATGTCGGCCTAGCAGGCTAGCAATGCTAGTTTGCCAGCTGCTAACTCAAGGAGGAACCAAACGACCCGCACCCGGGGAAACAAGGCGACTCGCACTCTCCACACACCGGTACGTCCCGTGTTTACGATATGGCGGCTATTTTGTTCCGTGTCGCCGTAGTTTCTACCCGCCGGTTATGAAACACTATTCGGTGAACGGACAGCTCTCACGCTTTTGCTAACGCCTTTAGCTGTGGAAAAGGACTGAGCTGTGTCGCTAAACAACTTTCCGGGCTAGGGGAGAGCTAACTGGGCTCTGAGTGCGGGATGCGGGGAAACCTTTTACTTTGCGTGTTTTCTAGTTTAACAACGCAGCCTAAAGTACTTGTTAGAAAGGCTAAGAGCCGAGCGCAGTAAGTTGAAGGAGCTTCGTTGTCGTTGGGAGCGAATGGTGGCAGTTATCTGGACTGAATCGTAGCGCTGCTCTGGCCTGTCGTTTGACGCTTTTGCTTTACTTGAAAGTATGATCATGTAGACGTATTAAATATGAAACGACGCGTCTGCAGAGTGTACCGATGATTCATGGGCACACTGGACTGCAACTGCCAATGCGACACCACCGCTCTGGGAATTGGATTAAATTAATTTTCCGATGGCCACTTAACGATGTAGCTTTGTTTGTGCGGATTGTTGCGGGGAGGTGATAGTAGTTGGTAAAGCTCGACGCGGAGATTTTCGGATTAACGTCCATTATAGTCGAGGGATTTGTCGCGGGGCAGATGAGATGATTAACTACAGACACAGTGACATTGTGCCTCAGCAGCCTCGACAGCTCCGTGTTTGTAAAGTCTTGTAGATCGTTGAGGAGAGGGGTGTGTCCAAACGATCAGATTACACTATGAGTCCGGATCTGTTTTCACTGTGTTCACACCTCATCGACTAGTTTGCGTGTGCGTGTGTATGATAGAGAGAGAGAGAGAGCTTTCAAGCCTCTGATGGGGTCCTGCATGGGTGATGTGGGAGGTGTTTCGTTGGACCACCTGAGGCCATTCAGGTGACAGCTGTCATGTCCATGTTCCACGCTTGTTTGTAAGTGATACAGACAAATACAAGTAGATCAGTCACCCTGTAAAACAAGTTTGGAACACCGTTAGCTAGGTGAGTTTATTTGTCTCACGGGGCTTTACAGGTCTATGCAGCAACCGCCACATTTCCAGCTCAGCCCGCGAAAGAGAAAGTGGAAGAAAAACAAAAAGAGACTCTCTCTCTTTGAACTGACAGGTGTGCAGTTTGAGCTCTAAGTGGTGTGTTGTTAAGTTGACAGAAACTCCATTATACAACAACAAAGCAATGAATTAGCAAGATGATCTTAAACTAATCAACTAATAATGTAGGACTCCCCTGAATATACGTTTGTGAAAGAGTGCAGTCAAAAGAATACAGTGGTTAGAAGAATGCCAATGAGGTAATAGCGGTCATCTTATATGGAGAAAGAGTAACACATCTGCTTCTCTCTTATCTCTGGCCTATAACATTAGAAACAAAAGCTTCTTTGCTGTTTTGTCTGATGTGTTATCCTCTGGTGTGTTCCAGGTCACAGATATCCTCCAGCCTCTCTATAGACCCGGCAGGTGGAAGACGACAGGAACGGGAGGAGAACATGGACTGATACCCATCTGTTCACCTGACAGCAGCACACCGTTCTGCACATGGCTTTGTTTGAAACATGCGGAATCGGAAAGGACGAGCACGTGCAGACTCTTTGGCGGCGGGAGGGGTCTTTACATCCGGACCCGACCGAGTGTGGTGACACCGCCGTGACGTTCACAGGGCTTCTTTTTGGAATGAGTTGATTCTGTTTCCATACCGAAGCACAGACTGACTGCAGGCTGATCCAAGGGGGATCCTGCTCCAGTAATTGATCCGTTTTTACTTGCAAAAGCGAGACAAGCAATCGTTTTTGAATATTTTTAGCCGTCGTTTTCACGATATTTCAGCTGGACTCTTGTTGAAGCAGCTTCTTACCAGTGATTCTGGAGTTTGTTCAGACATTTCCCCTGCTGATTTGGTTTGATATGCTGGAACTGTCCCTCCTGCAGCCATCTCCAGCCTCTTCCACCCACTCAGTGCCTAAATAAGCCCTCTTGGGCAAGCACAGAAGTTCTCAGCAGCTGCTGTGCTCAATCCCTCTGCCCGTTCTCCTGTCCGTGTGTGTGTGTGTGTGTGTGTCTGCTCTCAGCCTGCTGACGATCCTCCCACTACCTCTCTCATTCTCCGCTCTTTCTCACATTCACTTTCTCCCAGATAATCACTACTCAAGCACACTGATAAGAAGCATTAATGCAAATATTGGCTTTCCAAAGTACAAACAAGCCTGTGTTCCTCCCAATAGTTGCTTTGTGTGCGTGTGTGTGTGTTAGTTCTTGGGTGTGTACGCACAGCAACGTTAAAGTTGCACTGGTGCCAGCGAGTAGTTTAAGATTAGATTTATTTATACTCTTGCACCAAATACGGTTACTTTGAAGCCATAAAATATATTTATGAATCACACACACATATTTTTGTAACACATTGCCGCTGTGTAGCTTTGCATTCTCATGCTTCTATTATAATTATGCACACAAAGAACACATATTTACAACAATCTATACAAATGGAAATAGAGCTGTCTACTTCTTTATAAAGAAAAGACCCCCGCTTCTTGATTGATTGAGATAGAAACATTTTAATCGCTCAACACACAGAATCCCTAATGTTTACATTCATTTGCTAGTTTGCGTCGCGTCGTTTCTCTTTCTCAATCATGGCAAACGGCACCGAGGAAACCGCGCCGCATTCACCCTTTGACCTATAAGACATTCTTCACACAAAGGTAGACGGGAAGACATCCACCTGTCCCACTCTGTCCCCTCCCTCTGTCTCCGATGCCGGGCTTTAGCAGTGGGGGGGTCGGGGCAGGAGTGGGCGGCACCGTCTCTGCTCCTCCCCGTCCGTTTCGTCCCAGCCGCTATGTCCCCGTCTCTGCTGCCACCACCTTCCTCGTGGGCTCCACCACCCTCTTCTTCTGTTTCACGTAAGTCTCTCTCTCGAATTGACTTCACGCACTTTATACAAACACAGTGTCCAAGCCTTTGTGTGCCTTCAGTTGTCACATTGGGCAAAGCCGATCAAGTGTGTGTGTAAATGTTAGACTTTGTTGAGGCCTGTGGGAATCTTCGGCTGCATGTTGGTCTAAGATGTTCTGTTTTCTTTAAGCAGTATCCCTTTAGAGAAAGTTTACTCGGCACACTTTGCCTCTTTTCAGCCACGCTCCCGTTCAGTGTTTGTCACAGTCACAACCGTGCGCTTCACTGGAACTAACCGGGGCGTGAATCGCCTCGGACAAAGGCCGAGCAGTAGTTATTGATGGAGTGTAGACCAAAGTGTTTGTTGTTAATTTTCTTCCTCCTGTGTTTTGCCAGTAAGCGCAGAGATTGAGGCTTCTTTTGTAGCGTCTACTCAATTTGATCACTAATCACCTTCTCTCCTGCCTCTCTCTGACCAGGTGCCCGTGGCTGTCAGAGTATTTCTCCTCTGTCATTCCCATTTACTGCACCGTCATCTTCCTCTTCACCCTCGCCAACTTCTGCATGGCGACTTTCATGGACCCCGGTGTCTTCCCCAGAGGTGAACACACACACACACACACACACACACACACACACACACACACACACACACACACACACACACACACACACACACACACACACACACACACACACACACACACACACACACACAGGCTGTTGTGACCCTACGCAGTTAATAACCATGCAATCAGGATGCATTATATGTGTGTAGTGCTCTTTTAGAATGGACACAGTTCCATTAGCCAGGATGTGACTGCAGTGTGCGTCTGTGCGTCTGTCTTTAGCGGAGGAAGATGAGGATAAAGAGGACGACTTCCGCGCTCCGCTCTACAAGACCGTGGAGATCAGAGGCATCCAGGTGCGCATGAAGTGGTGCTCCACCTGCCGCTTCTACCGCCCGCCGCGCTGCTCGCACTGCTCAGTGTGTGACAACTGTGTGGAGGTATACACACACACACACACACACACACAGCATCATGAGAATGTATTCAATCCAAGTCCTGGCATAACCTTCAACTTTAGTAGTGTTATTTTTCATGTTTTTGCTTTTTCCCTGCTTGTGTTGTCTTTCCTGGCGTTCATCTCACCGCCGTCTTCACCTTTGACCTCCCACTCTGTCAGGATTTCGACCACCACTGTCCTTGGGTGAACAACTGCATCGGCCGGAGGAATTACCGACACTTCTTCCTCTTCCTGATGTCGCTCACCACCCACATTATTAATGTGTTCGGTTTTGGCCTGGTCTTTATCCTGCACCACCAGCAGGAGCTGGACACGCCGCATTCTGCCGTCACGTATCCTCGTTTTTAGAAAGAAAGTCTAAGGTTGGGTTTTGTTTACATTGTGACATCATGGTTTTTAGCTTGTTTTGTTACGCACACCCTTGACTTTGTGTCCCAGTATGGCTGTGATGTGTGTGGCTGGGCTCTTCTTTGTCCCAGTAGCTGGTCTGACTGGGTTCCACATTGTGCTGGTGGCTCGTGGTCGGACCACAAATGAACAGGTACACACACACACACACACACACACACACACACACACACACACACACGGCTCCACGGAGTTCAATCAAATTCTAATCCGCTCTTACAGTACTGTTGTTGCCCTCTAGCTGAGTCGTAACATTGTGTGGGAACAAACTGAACTTCTTTTCCTCTCCTCCTCCTCACTCCCAGGTGACAGGGAAGTTTCGGGGAGGTGTTAACCCTTTCACCAATGGTTGCATGAAGAATATTTCACACGTGCTCTGCAGCTCCCAGGCACCCAGGTCAGCCATCGCTCCGTTCATTTTCCACTGCCTCTCTCTTTCCATTGCTCTCTTTGCACTTGTCCACTGCTTTAATGTTCTCCTCCATCTTATCGGCAGCATGTGAGTGCAAACCTTCTTTTTATCACGGCTTTACGCGTGTCTTTCAGATACGTGGGCCGGTGGCGGAACCCCCTGGCAGTCGAAATACAGCCGCCCTTCCTCAGGCCGACCCTCACTGAGGCTCAGCTCGAAGCCAAGATCCTGGACAACGGCATCCAGAATGACAGACACAGCAACAGGGTAAGTGTCAACAACACACACACAGTAACAACACAGTGCTGTCGAGAAGTAACATACAAACGGGATATGGACTTAGGTAATGATGTCACAGGCATAGACACTGCTAATGTGACACAATTACAGTACACACATTCACAGCATTCTCCAAATGATCATATTATATTTCACTCAAGTCCAATTTATTAGGGGGTTTAACATGGCCTCATATGTTCACTGATGGATCTCTGATGGCTTTAAGAATAGCTTTCAACAAATGAAATGCAGGTCATGAATGTACACGAGAGCCAGCTGTTTAAGGCAGATTGTGTTTGTCTGCTTTTTTGACGCGTGTGTGTGTCTTCGCCAGTCCAAGAGCAGTCTGGATCAGATGGAGAGCCAGTCGGCCGATGCGGAGCCTCCACCTCCTCCCAAGCCGGAGCTCCGGTACCCTGGCCTGCCTCGTGCCGACACAGAGGGTGAGGCGCGCGCGCGCGCGCGCACACACACACACACACACACACACACACACACACACACACACACACACACACACACACACACACACACACACACACACGTGTCACAAGTCAACAGTTTGCTGTCCGATCAGAAACGCAGAAGCGCTTTCAAGCCTCACTTCTGTTCTCTCGCCAATCAGAGAGCAGCTTGCTGACTGAAGCTCCTCCCACTCCGTCAATGTATAAGTACAGACCAGCCTACAACAGTCCAGGAAGGAACCATGCTGCCCTCACACACCCCAACAAGGTATGGACATGTACAACATTACAGGTACAACAATAACATTGGCAATATTAGTTTATATAGCACAGAAATATATGCAGAAGTATAAACTATAAATATTCTATGGATTCCTGTGCCCCCCCCTTACTTCCTTTGTGGTTAATGCCATGCCCCTCTTTTTTGTCCTCGCTTTAAATTGATCATTCAGTGGCCGTCGGTCGATCAGTAAGTCTCAGCTGGTGTCATCTTTGTGTGTGTGTGTATCCCTTTGACTCTGTGTGTTTGGATGGATCTATCCTTTCCCCCTGAGACTGCATTGAGTGGAGTGTGTCTTTCATATTCTCCATGTAGTGGTTCTGTGTGTCCATCACAGTCTTTCTGGTCCAGTGGCAGTGTCTCCAGTCCAGTAGTGTGATGATGGAGTCGAGCATCGGCCAAGCATCCACTCTCTCCCCACCACTCTCTCTCCTGTTGTTTGGAAAATGTAGAAAACGTGTTTCCCAGAATGCACTCTGTTATGTTATGTTATCTTTTCCTGAGGTAACATTGTCATTTCCGTCTTTCCTCCTCCCCTCCTTTCTCCTGCCCCCATCTTCATCACACCTCCCTCTGTCCTCGTTCTATCCTTCCCCAGATGATTCGTGGGGAGAGTCTGGACTGTCCGACCCCCTCCATCCTCCACTCCAGCCGCCAGCCTAGCTACCGCTCGGAGCCCAGCAGTCTGGATGGGGCGACAGTGGTGGGGGGAGGTTTAGGGGCACGCAGGGGGGGAGGGGAGAGAGGCGAGGGCCCCGGGGGCCCTGGCGGGATTGCTGGTGTGGTGTCAGGGGGCATGTCGGGCTACTCCCTAGCCGGGCGCTCCTACACCTCCTATCCTTCCTCGCTGGTCCTGTCCACTGGCGGCTCGCGCTCCTCCAGCCTGCGCTCGGCACACGCCGCGCACAACCCGCTAGCCACGCTCCAGTCAGAGGGCACCACAGACACCAGTTACAAGAGCCTGGCCAATCAGACGCCTCGGAATGGGAGCCTGTCCTACGACAGCCTGCTGACACCATCCGAGAGCCCAGAGTTTGAGTCAGCCGCCCACGAGCTGTCGCCTCAGAGGCCTCGGGCTCCGTTTCCCTCGGGGACGGGGGCGTCGGTAACATGCCAGCCCGAGGTGGTGTCACCCAGTAGCCCGCTGCAGGGCTACACGTCGCCCTTCCTCTCAGCTCAGATCGCTCAGCAGAGGGAGGGGCAACTGCTCCAGGGCTCTGTCACTTTCTCCTCCCCCCACAGGGCCTACCTACGTGCCGTCAGCCCGTCCCCTCCCTCCTCCTTATCCCCCGGGCCTCCCGAGACCCTGCATCTGCTCCAGCATAACCAGGACTCCTCTTCTCGAGCACCTCGTGCCCCTTCCTCCTCATCCTCTTCCCCCCGAGCTCGTTCGCGGGAGCCGCCGGTCTCACCGCCACCTCGCGGCCTCTCCCTCGGCAAGTCCCAGTCTTACACTGTGGAGGCGGGGCCTCAGCACAAGCCTCGGTCCACAGGAGGAGGCGCTGTGCTGGGAGGGGGAGGAGTTGGGGGAGGGCAACAGGCTCCGCAGTGAGTAGAGATCCTTCGCTAGATCTGTCAGCCTGCTACTCTTCTTCCTCCCTCTCCTTTTGCTGCTAAACGTCCTCTTCTTGCTCCCTGGTCTGTGTCCGTCCTCCTCTTCCTCCTTGATCTGTGTGAGTCTTCCTTTTCCTCCTCCACACTTTTCACTCAGTCTTTTCTGATTAGAATGTTTGATAATTGGCCTGTAAGTGTGTGTATGTTTTGTGTCGGTGAGTGTCAGCATGCCAGTGTGTCAGCTGCTGTCATGTAGCTGGTTCTGTCCTCCTCCTCTTCTTTCTCACTCAGGATAATTTTTCGGTGCCTTACAAATTCAATGGTAGAGAATTAATTATGCTGATTCATGTGTAATTGTTTAAAATGGAACCAATCATCTCCACACCCCCTCTCTCCTCTGTCCCCACCCTTCCTCCGCCCCACCCCTCCCTGATGCCCGTCCAATCAGATCCGCCTCTCGCCCAGGCTTGGCCAATCACAGTACATCCAAACCAAGCGGCGGGGTGAAGAAGGTGACCGGCGTCGGAGGGACCACCTATGAGATATCGGTTTGAGTGGCAGCCATCGTCCACAGTCGTTACCGCGAGGACGGATCAAGTCACTGGACAACTTCCGCTCGTCTCTTTACTGAGCTGGATATTCTTCATGCCTCCAGACTGATAAATGAGTTTTCCGCCGCAGTGGATGAAAGGCACAGGACCGTCTGAGCTTCACCTTTGAAACGCCACCGGCCGCTCCTCCCTGCCAGCCTTTTCATTTGAACAAAGAGTAACACTGGGGGACACTGTTTGACTCTCGCCTCCATCTGGTCACTCTGCAAAGCCATAGAGAGATGCTGGGTACAGACATCTATGGAACTCACAAGAGACGGTTTTGATTTGGCTCTTTTTCCTTTGGTACATTAGCACACAGAGTAATGACAACGTGTCCGACAGAAAGCATGGCCTTTAACAAGCGGAGGGGGGGGGGGGAATTTCCAACCATCACTTCCCCCCACACACACACACACTGTTTGAATGGACCACATGACCTGTATGGGTTCAATCATCAGGAGGGCAGGAGGACGACCCGTCAGCACCCATAAACACAGTATCATTTTAGTTTTATAAATATTTTTAAAGCATTGTTTTATATAAATGTATAAAAAAATCTTACAAACTATGGGTTAAATCGTCAGGTATGGAAGAGGACTTGATGATGGCAGCGGGCGGGCGCGCGCTGTGTGTAATTCTTCAGAGCGGGTCGCCTCTTTGTGATCCATGGCTGCTACAGCCGTCACAAGCTCGCGCTGGGACTCTCACCACAGCGCGCGAAGGAGCGGCAAAATAAATAAATCGGGTTTTATGTTCGGGAAGCCACAAAGAAATTCAGAATCCTGTTTGCAGCACAAGCACCTTTGTGGAATGTACGCTTGTAACATTTATGCTAGAGACATTATGCAAAATCTGTTTGTAGCTTTAACATCATTGTATGTCGTTTTGATGTTTTTGTTTTTTTCCCTTTTGTCCATCATGCAATCAGAGTGCTAGTAGATTCTTCGACCTTTAACAGATGGGCAGCCGAGTAGGGCGGTGAGGGAAGGGCTTATTTATTTCACCAGAAACCTTGTAGTTCTGCGCACAAGTCTCTGTCAGTTGCTGCATTTCAAAACAAATAAGTGAGTCTCGTTTCTTTGTTGAAAGTCAAGAAGAAGAAGGGGGCTTTGTTAAATGAACTTTTAAGAGCGACCATGCCACTTTATAGAGCTTTATAGTAGAGACTGGTTTGCAGTTGGGGACTGTGTTGGTTGGCTTTTGCCTTGAGAGCATTCAGAGTGAATCAAGAGCATTTTTTTTTATTTTCTATCGGTTCTTCTTTTTTTACACTTTTTCTGAGACATGACTTACAGTAGATTAGATCTTGTTTTGCCCTTTTGATTTATGTATTTTAATGGTACAGTTCACTTTTACACCCACGACCGCGTTGAAAAGAATAATCGAGAAAGGACAGCGTGTGTCTGTGTGTTTTTGGAAGGGCGGTCATTACAGGAAAAACGCTTGTTCTTCTTCCATCAAAGCCCCCAGAGATGAGAGAGAGAGAGAGTGAGCCGGCTGATTGTAGCAGCTCTCCCCCCGGTAGGTCACACGCTTGAAGCACACGAGTATCATCATTCTACCCAGATGACAGTTGTTTTTTTCGAACCCTCTCCAGCTTTGTATTTGGTGTGCATGTGATTCTGGTTGTTGTGCCGAATGCTTCACTGGTGTGCATACTTGTGAGAATATCATTGTGGGTTGGGCGCCTTGTCAAAGCGCAGGTGGCAACAACAAAAGCAGCATCAACGTGCAGAGGACCTGCGTGTCTCTTTACCTGCTCTGGCCGAGGGCGGTGGCCACTGAACAATTTGAAACTATGTGAGTATATTAAGTATACTTGTACGTGAAGATAAATATTGCTATTGTGGGCTGTGATGAATGGAACAAGTTTCACAAATATCTGTAATGAATACGTTTAAGACACTTCCAAAATGGCCTTATAAAGAATTTTTAAAAGATGTCTTCTCAGAATAAAAAAGGTCAAACAGACTTTTTTTTTGGAGTCATGAATGTGGATGCTTACACTTTTTAATTCCAGTTCCTTTGATACCTTTGGTTTTGCAATTTGAGGAACAAGTAAACACATTAGATGGCAAAGTAACAAGGCAGCTAAACAATGCATGCAGAGATAAGACATGGCTGAATATAGCCAGTAAACATTTTTTATAATCAAAGGCATTCGCTGTGAAATAACTTAAGGCTCGTAATAAAATGCCCCTGGGTCACTGCTTGATCATTTGCATTGCTGAATGCAAAACTCCAGACCTAAGAGTTCTTTTAGGGTTTTATATTTGCCTCAGTAAAAGATGCAGCCTACAATTAACGGCTCGTGGCTGAACCTCCATTCTGAAACATGTAGGTGTTTGCAGTCAAAAAGACTTCACACCGCCCTTCTGGATCCTTCCTCTTGCCTCACTGGTCTTTCTTGCTCTCTGTGGGCTCCTCTGGGTTGCTGGTTTCAGAGTAGAGCTCATCACTGCCCTCCTCTGGCTGTGTGCCATCATGCTCCTCTTCCTTCAGACCGCGACCTTTGCCCAGCTTCTTTGACTTCTGGAAGAGCTCGTTGAGGTTAAACTCTCGGATAACATTCTCCTGGGGAAGACATGGAATGCGTGTTAGTTTGGATGTGTGCAGTATCTGTGTGTGTGTGTGGGCTGGTGGTGATAGACTGGGACCAACCTCATTGAAGGTCCACGACACAGCTCTGGCTTTACTGTCCACCATGGGACGTCTCATGATTTCTCGCCCCGCTTGGAAAATGATTAACGTAGGCAGCTGTTTAGCCAGAGGGGAGGTGCTCACTCTGTACCTGTTCAAGAAGAATTCAAAGGACATTCGATAGCTTGGCATTCAGAATCAGTTTGTGGACAGCATGAATAAACAAACGAGCACCATTAAAGACAAAGTACAGAGTACAAAGAACACGCCTTACCTCTCTGAAACCTCCCCGTAGCGTCCCACGTCCACCTTTCCGAACCTGAGCCCGGCACAGTTGTACCTGCAGAACATGGGGGAGAGACACAGGACATTTAGTCTCAAAGCCCTGGGTGTTGTCTTTCACTGGAGGCCACCCGTGAAGACTAAGCATTTGGTTTGGTTTCTCTGTCCGAACAGCAGAGTGAGGGCAGATCTGATTCGGAGGCGGTAGGAGTGAGAGATGATCTCTTACTTGAGAGAAAGGTCGGCAAAGACCGGAGCAAAGGACTGGCAGTCAGAGGACCAGTTGGCGTAGAATTCAACAATCCAGGTGATGCGAGTGTCCTTCTGCAGCTCCTCCTGTAGACACGACAAGATTATTTTAGAGGAAACATTCTGACTAATTTCATTTCTCATATCTAATCAATAAATTAAAGATATACAGAAATGGCAAAATACTGCTTTAATTGAGTTTTAGTCCATAGTTCATAGCATCTAAATGTCCTCATACTTTCTTGCCAGGCTGGTGCTTTGCATTGTGAGACTGACTGAAACTATTGCGGAAACAAACCATTACGTTGTAAATGAATACTATACCTATTACCCATTAACAGATTTAGGGTTGAACATATCCAAAGTTAATATGATCAGTGATGTTTTAAAGCAGCTCTGTGTTATCTCTAGAGTAATACTCACATCAATGGTCTTGTC
The DNA here is from genome assembly GCF_046128005.1 of Genypterus blacodes. Lineage (NCBI taxonomy): Eukaryota > Metazoa > Chordata > Actinopteri > Ophidiiformes > Ophidiidae > Genypterus > Genypterus blacodes. The sequence goes on along the minus strand of NW_027466902.1, from coordinate 1,609,092 downwards.
ACTGAAGTACTTGATGTACTCAGGGCCCATATAAACAGGAGGCTTACAGGTCATGACGAAGGCTAGGGACAAAACACAACATAGTTTGTTAAATATACTTCTAAAGGACGCTGATTGGATGAAAACTACTTCCAATCACTGTTATCTCTGACAGGACGGGTCTAATCACACTCATCAGACTGACCGACACACAGGGTGAGGTAGAGGATGCCCAGCCGAATGTCCAGCCGAAAGAAGAGGATGGTGTTTGCCACTTTACTGAACAGGAACATGTTGCCTACGTGCTGCTCCAGAGTGACTGGAAGGAAAGGGGGAGGTTTGAGGAGGAGGAGAAGAACAATGAAGGAATGAGAGGCAATATAAACAGGCCCTTCACACAAGGTCAGAGAAACTGGAGTGTTGACACAACAAACAAGAGTTTGCAGTTAAGCAGAATGTGGGGGGTTGGGGGTTCCCACGTGGTTTCAGGTGAAGGATCCCACACTTACACAAATCAGGACACAGAAAAACTTCCTTGAACCCTCTTAAATAACACTGTACAGGTTTAAATTTAGGATAAGCACGCCTTTATAGACTTAAACTAATTAATCATGATGAACAAGAGTCAATGCTGCAAATATTTGTGAAATATTGAGTACAATGCCTTCTTATTTAGTCCAACCAACAGCCCAAACAGCCCATAAATTTGCTACCAGTTTGAAAGTTTAGGCATTTGCTATAGGACTGTTGACTGTAAACAAACACTTGCCATGACATCACTTTGTTTGAGACATGATTATTGTTTGTGTGTGAGAGTGTGAGTGTGAGTGTGTGTGTGTGTGTGTGTGTAGACACTTACTGGCTCTCCTGTTCTTCATCATGACTATAGCACAAAGAAACATAAGAATCTCCATTTCTCTCTGTAAAGCAAACATATTGTGATGAGTGACAGATAGACCGGCAGACAGATGGGCCTCCATATTTAGCAGCTCCGCAGTACAACACTACCCCCTCCATGCTTTACTTACCCAGTCAAAGTCGCAGGAGTTGCCGTCCTCCCGTTGAGACGCAAGGTGCTCGCACAGACCTGGAGTCTTTCGGACGACGAGGAAAGCGACGGTCAAGAAGAACGAGCCTACATAATAAGGCTTTAGCAGCCATTTGTATATCTGAGGCAAATGGTAGAAGAAGGCGAAGAGTCCTGTGATAAGAGCCATGCTGGCGGAGGAACACACGCACACACACACGCTCTAGTGTAGCTACTGAGGAGGAATGACAGCTGAAACACGACACTGGACGCACCAACAACCGCGCATGCGTGAAGCGAACTACATTTGAGTTTTTGGCCTCCGCGGCTCGCCGTAGTTTTGGCGGGTGTTGCAAAACGTAAACAGTGTCCTAGGAAATGGAGCAAAGCGGAGTAACGACAACAAAAGACGGCACGGATAATATGTCAAGTAAGGAACCAAGTGAAGAGCAGAGTGGAGAAACTACGGGAGAAGTTTCGTCTCAGATGTCCAATCCTAAAGCAGTTAGGAAGCCGTCCGAAGAGGGCGAAGCTCGGTGGAGCAGGCTGAAGCTCTTCAACAAAGTCATGCAGAAGAGCCTGGAGAAGTTCATGGACCACGTAAGGTAATGTTGTGCCAAATGACCAAAACACTGTGTGTGTGTGTGTGTGTGTGTGTGTGTTATAGATGTTCCCATATCTCTTTACCATTAATCAGTTAGTTGTTTAGTCTGTAAAATGCTCATATTTGAAAAGCGGAACCCCTTTAATGTGGGTTCATAATGGACGAAGATGAACTGATTATTACATTTTTGTTGATCACTGTCAGCTAACTGTCCGTTTTGTAGTTTTAACAGATTTGCCAGCACTTTCCGTCCACTGTACAAGCAGAACCCACAGATGATGGAAAGCATTCACAAGCAGTTCATAGAAGAGCTACAAAACAGCATAAAGGTGGGCAGCAAGTTACACACAGCAGGCATGCAAAGAAGTGGTGAATGGGAGAGTATTGCTTCCATGTGTGTTGTCATCAATGCATTTATTTATTTAAGATGTGTGTGTCTGCATCGTCTTTGCAGGAGGACATCAGCAGACTGATTGAGGAAGGCCGGTTAGAGTGCAAGCTGAATGAACTGGATAAACTGGAGAGTGCTGCCAAAAACAATCCCGAACCTGCATGGTCTGTAAAATAACTATACCTATTAGTTACTAGTTATTTGTCCCTTCTTTAATAAATTCAAAGCTACTTATTTGACATTTTTCCTCCAGGCGGCCCAGTGGAGTCCCTGAGCAGGACCTTTGCGCCTTTTTGATGCCCTACTATCAAAAGCAAGAGGCCTACCTACGACTGCAGCTGAAGAAGATCCAAGCAGAAAATGCAGCCCTGGCACAGAATGTTCAGAGCGGCAGAGAGAGTATTACTCAGAGTGAAAATCTCATTTCAACCGCTGTTGATGAGTGGAAGGTGAGAGGGAGAGAAGGACACCAAAGATCAGTTGAGGACTGGTGCTATGAGAGAAGATAAATAGCCAAATATAATATTCAGATATTTCTTTTCGAGCTAATTATCAATGTAGATATTCAAGTATATTTTAGAAGTTTTGATGAAGGATTCATTATTGCCTTTAGTATTGTGTTAATTAATTCATCTGTCGAGGGTCCAAAGTGATGTCTTCAGATTTCTACAATAATACATTACAGAAAAGCAGCAACTTCTCACAGTTGAGAGGCTGTGACCAGTATTTGACCATTTTTACTATTTAAAAGAGGTATTAAGATGTTCTTTTTTTGTGGTAACAGTGTTGTGTTTGTGTGTCCCTCTTTAGGCCTCAGTGACACAGTATGAAGGAATGACGTCTCCTCTCTGCCCTGCTAATATCTTTGACGTGTGACCTTCAAGTTATTTGCTTTAAACTAACTTAACATCGTTTTTTTTGGCATTTATTTTCTTTTAAACACAATAAAATCGGCTTCATGAAAGCAAACATGTCGGTATCTTGAACCCGTGTATCCCTATATATGTGTCGTTACGGTGTTTTTTTTCTGTGTGTGCGTGCATACGTGCAGTTACGGTATGTGGGCCAGGAAAATAATGCCACAAAGAAGCGCAGAGCGGAGCAGCTGACGCTCGAAACATCACCCGGATACCTACACGCCAGACGTTTATAAAGACGCTTTGCTACTTCTTAATAAATGTTATACACGCGGTAGATATGACGGAAATGTTTTCAACTCTCTTTGGGCAAAATGAAGCTCAGGGACCGCCGGGCTCGTCGTCTCTGGGTTTCGGACCGGGAAAACCCACGCCGCCTCTGCCGCAAAATCAAGTCGCCATGCCGGGTCAGATGCCACCGCAGCTCGGGGATGAAGGGCCTGCTCTGCGGAAGCCCGGAGCCATGAATGAGCCGTTCTATCTCCTGCGGGAGCTGCCCGGTACAATGGCACCTTCATAGCTACTGTTAGCTTCGTGTTGTGTCTCTTAATATCATATCGTATTGTGAGTTTAGTGCTAGAAAAAGCTGCCTCCACTGTGCGAAGAGTTAACGTTAGCCATTGAGATTAAGCTTGACCGTTTACTGTGAAAAGAAAGTTAAATGTTTACGACTATTTACAGACTGTCATGTTGCCAGTAAAACTATCTGGAAGACAGAAATGTAAACTTTCAATCTAGTTTTCAGTGTCGTGGTAGTCACACTGCTGTTGTGATTCATGTGAGCGGCGAAATCACAGGAGGAGATAGAAGAATAACAACGACTATAATAATAAAAATTGTACATAGGTTTAGGATATTAAGTCAAACGGTGAGCTTAACATGATGGTTACTAGCTTTCATTTGGACTTACAGCGTCTAAAACACCCAAGAGTTTCAATTTACAACTAAGTGAAACTGACTAAAGTGAGGTTGTTCATGTTTGTGAAATGACTACAATTACTAATCAATTATAAAAGTTGACAATTCATTTAAAAGGAAAAAGTTATTGATTTGAAATGCCCAAGAATAACAATCACGAGTTTAGAAATGCTTAATTAGGGACAATGGTGCTGTTATGATAGTTACGATGATGATGATGGATTACATGTATGTTTTTCTGAATGTGTGTGTGTTTAGTGGGGAACGAGTTAACCGGCAACACCAACCTCATCACTCACTACAACCTGGAACACGCCTACAACAAATTCTGTGGAAAGAAGGTGAAGGAGAAACTCAGCAACTTTCTCCCAGAGTTACCAGGTGGGTGATGTGGAGTCTCGGTAATAGTATGAACTTTGGAAACTTAAGAATTCATGCCCATCCTAACCTGCCCTGTCTCCTCCTTGATGCAGGTATGATTGACTGTCTCGGCACTCAGGACGGCAGCTCGTTGCGTTCTCTCATCGATAAACCACCAGTGTGCGGGAACTCTTTCAGCCCTCTGACCGGCGCTTTGCTCACAGGCTTCAGACTACACACAGGACCGGTACAGACTGGACACACACACACACACACACACACTGCATACTGCATACTGCATACTGTGATTTGGCAGATGAGCACCCAAATGTTGAATGGAGCTCCTTTAATGCCTTAGTGTTCCCTTCTGTCCCATGCTTATATGCTTGTTTGTGATTCTTGTCCCAGCTCCCAGAACAAGACAGACTGATGCACATACAGCCTCCAAAGAAGAAGAGCAAACACAAGCACAAACACCATCGACCGCAAGATCCTTTACCACAAGGTAAACGCACACTACACACACACAAATTACACGCGTGTAGTTTTATTTTCCAACAGGCCACTGACCTCACAGCGTTCTGATGTTACAGAGACCCCGTCAGACTCTGATCCCAAGAAGAAGAAGAAGAAGAGGGATGACGATCCCGACCGCAAGAAGAAGAAGAAAGACAAGAAAAAGAAGAAGGTAGGCTCGACAAAAGTGACGTTTACAGATCAGATGGCGTAGTTTCCTGTCACAGTGTGTCCTGCATGCTGCATCATCGTAAGGACTCATTTCTGTTGCGTCATTGATTGCTTAAAATTGACTTTAAATGCATCAGATAATTGATACTATATGTAGATGCAGGTCGTATCGGCCCAAGTGTGTGTGTGTCCATACACATGTGTCCATAATGCTTATGGATTGTTCCGTAGTATCACCTGCTCATTGTGCACTCACACACAGAGCCCCTTTGTCATCCTTCAGACAAAATTAACTCAGTTGTGGTTTGTTGTTATTGTTTCCCTGCAGAACCGCCACAGTCCGGACCATCCTGGCCTCACTGGATCACAACCCAACAGCAACAGCCTCAGATAGAAAGGAGCCCACTGTGTGCATGCCTGTTTCAGAGTGTGTGTGTTTTGTAAGTGAAGACGTGTGTGTGTGCGCGCGCTTGTGTGTGTGTATGCGTAAGCGCGTGTTTTACAGAGAATTGTATTATGGAAAATATGCCACCACAACAGTATGAATCAAATGATGTAAAGGTTTATATGGTGTGTGTGTGTGTGTGTGTGTGTGTGTGTGTGTGTGTGTGTGTGTGTGTGTGTGTGTGTGTGTGTGTGTGTGTGTGTGTGTGTGTGTGTGTGTGTGTGTGTGTGTGTGTGTGTGTGTGTGTGTGTGTGTGTGTGTGTGTGTGTGTGTGTGTGTGTGTGTGTGTGTGAGTGAAAGAAGCAATGCATAGTGGATGTGATGAAACGAGAGAAGTGTGTAAGGCAGAAATGAGCTGTTATGGAAGAATGAGCTGCCTCCGTATGCGTGCGTGTGTGTGTGTGTTCTGTACGTCCCTTTTCCATTTTGTTGTGATATCTTTTGACCATAATATCAAATCCAAATAAACTTTGGTTATTATCTTTACTTCTTCTGTGTCAAACAACAACAAACAACAAAATACCCTTGGCACAAAGTTTAATTCATAAGTTTATTTGTTTCAAATACACATGGTTTGTATACATGTATGTATCAGAGGCAGGGAATAAAGGCATTCATTTAGCGAGACACACCAAAGCTGCAACCCCAAAGGTAAACAGAATGGTTCTGTTTGACTGTAGATGGTGCACAAAGTGAGGGTGGACAAATACAACAGTCATGCATGCATTTACAGCAGTTCACTGTAAACCACATCTGTGTTTGTGGAGTGTATCAAACCAGAAATGATGTTGCCTGAGTTGTTGGTACTTTGGATGCAAATACATAAAATTGTAAAACTTAAACCAAAGAGGAAAAACTGCTACGAAAAGAAAAAAAAAGACTGACGTGACACTAACACAAACTGCAGCTTCATGTATGACCTTTTGACCTTTGGGTTGTGTCGACAGAAACTCCAAACATTTGGATCAAAGTGGTATTCACTGTAACATTTTGTCCACCTCCTGAGGAAAAGGGGCTGTGTTATGCACCAGCTGTACAGCCTCCAGACACTGCTTTGGTTTACCAGGGAAAGACATTTGGCACACACACGCACGCGTCTCCTCTACACGCCGCAGAGCCAAGAGGGCAGCGAAGGTAGCGTGTTATCTCTCCTCGGTGTAATGATTCAACACGTTTGAAGGCGTTCAGATATGAGGAAGACCTAGCAGGCAAGAAATGCATAGAGAACAAAAAGGTGCACTGGGTGTGTCTGCACTGAAAACAAGCCGGACGCAAAACTGATTTCATAAATCCAGATGCAGGTCTGGAGTAGAGAGATTCAAAGCACAGATCGGTTCAGCTGAATGCTTTTTCAAAAGGCTAGAATAACGGGGTTCGATGGTTGTGGCTCCATTACAAAAAACGTATGTAACCATAACCAAATGAGCCTCAACACACACTTTCAGCAGCACATCTTAACAATACACAGATCCAGATATACTGTAGTAAATCAAGCAGAAGATGCATTAGAATATGAGACACACCTCAGTTTACAGACACAATTTTACCGGAGTTCTTCATCTCCAAAATCAAAACACAAAAAAAAAAAAAAAAGGCAGAAGCAGTATACACAGGAAATCATTGGAGGAGCATTTATAATTAGCACACTACAAAATATATTTTGCTGATATAGACACAAATGCTTCCCTTTTTTTAAAACGCTACTAAACCTAGAGTACAATAAAAAAAATACTTAAATACATTTTCTACACACACTAGTTCATTTCTGTGCATAAAGCAGTACATTGTGGTAACACTGACACACACACCATGTATCTCAGTAAAAAAAAAAAACATATTTTTCCTTGTAGGTTTCCTATATATAAAAATTCCAGAAATGTGAAGGTTGAATTGCCTCTAAACAGTGACAAACGCACAAGGAGGAAATAATGCACTGATGACCTTTGCTCCTGGTGGATATTACGCAATCCCCCACGTTCGTCTGTCAAAGACTACACGGACAGAAACGGTAGTCGGGTTGCAGAGAGACAATACAAAACTGGACGGAAGAGGTAGTTATGGTGTCTCTACAACCAGCCTATGAGTGTGTGTGAATGTGTGTGTGTGTGAGAGAGACATCAAAAACCCAAAGCAGGAACTATTGTTTTAAAGCCTTTTGTCGTGTTTCATTCTTTCTATGTTTTGGCTTTGGGACAGAGGTGAAAGTCGGAACGGCACAACATGAATTACACACACTTTGAAAGGCAAAATTGAAATGAATGCGTAACTTTCCTAACATGTTCAAGCTGTTCTTTGGTGTTAGCAAGAATTATAACGATTGAACGATAGTATTTCAAGTACCATGGTAACCACGGTCAGACGCAAAGGCCCTACCGAAGGTTGTGTGTGCGTGTGTCTTTGCGCGTGCTTATGAGTGAAATCTATGGCTTTGAATCATGCTAATTATGCTATATAAGATCAGACAAAATAAATAAAATCAAAATAAACAGCAGAACACGGTGATGACGCCCCGGCGCCTTATAATCAGAGTCAATACAAAAACAGGAGACGCTCTTTGCTCTGTTTTAGAAATGGAAAAAAACGTCAGAACCAGGTATACATGACAAAGCCGGTGGTGATTGTGAAGGCACATTAGAAAAATAAATCTCACGACTCGCGCGATCCTCAGACGTCTCAGGCCTCCACGGCGCCGTTGCTGTGCTTGTGGCCGTTGGCGTCTGTGTGGTTGAGCGCCTGCATCTCCTGGCGGGCGGCCAATTTCTCTCTCCCCTCCTTTTCCCTAAACAGTTGTCTGCGGTGGTAGAAGAGGTAACCGGGCAGAAAGAAGCCGGACAACGAGAGGATCAGCAGGCCCACGTTGATCTAAAGGGAGAATTCACCACAGGGATGTAGAGTCAGACAAGGAGACAGAAGTCAGGACCCCCAGGTTCTTGAGACCCATGGTGTCAGCTGTCCTGAGGAGACTTGTGAGGGTTTTCCGCTGAAATCTGACTGGAATGTTGAGTTGTGTTGTGACGCATGGTGCAGGCCTGTGCGGAGGCGAGCGACAGACGGTCGTGCTTACTCACCCAGTGGGGGTCTCCTTTCAAAGGTTCAAGCATGGCGTCGAAGAGCGGCTGCTGCAGCAGAGCGACCACAGCGCTGATCATGGACTGGAGGCCTGTCAGGGTCCCAAAGTGGTTGGACGGGTAGCTGTGGGCGATACTGCTGGTTACCAAGGGGTTTAGGGTTTCTTACACCAAAGGAGACTGACAACGAGTGATCTTTGATAGCTGTACTATCCCGGCAATACTCACACAGCAGCATAAAGGCCTCCACAACACGAGTGGATGAAGCCACGGACCATAGTGTGAAGGATGAAGGTTAAGATCTGACAGAGATAAAAGAGGGAATGAGCAAGAGATTTAATGGAGTGTTGCTGAATTTAAGCTTTGTTTCCTTGTTCTCTGGCTGATATATTAAGTGTGTGTGTGTTTTACCTGTAGAGGCAGGCTGTTAATGAGGCCGCAGCATCCGAAGGCGATCAGCAGCACGTTAGTGAGAATAAAGGCCCACATGGCGTTGGTGACTTTCTGGATCTTGCGGTCTCTTGTTGGCCCAGCGGACGTCCTGATGGAGGGACAAACGGGAGCGTGAGAACATTACTGAGACCTGATCGCTCCCACCACACAGCTCAGACCCTCAGACAGTGCCTGTACCTCTGCTCAATGCCTGCAGCCAAGCTCTTCTCATCTACACACTCCTTCATCTTCCAGTCCATAATGTAACCGATCAGAGGACACGTGACCAGGCAGAGCAGCTGCAGCGTGCCGAAGATGGACGAGTAGAAGCTCACTGAGGGAGGGAAACATGAACATAAGGTTGGACTCCATGCGATCTATCGTCTGTATTAGTTCCATTCAGTCTTAGATATTTGCGGCCACGTCGTGTTTCTGCTCACCTGTTTCTGCTGCTTCAGCAGCCAGATCTTCAGATGCTGAGGGGAACAAAACACAAAGCCGTGTCAGGAACTCCTCAGTGTGTCTGAATACAGAAGACATAACACCTGACAGTTTGGACACTCACGGTGTGGGTTGCCCTGGGTAATCATGAATTCCAGCATCTTGTTCATTGCCCCCATGAAGAAGATGATCCTTAACTGAGACATCCCCATGGTAACCAGACTCCAGAGGAAGATGGGGGAGAACACTGACTGACGGAAGGGAACAGAACCTAACAGAGGGGGAGAGACAAGTTAGACGTGTGTGGTGTGTGTGGTTTGTGTGTGTGTGTGTGTGTGTGAGTGTGTGTGTGTGTGTGTGTGTGTTTGTGTGTGTGTGTGTGTGTGTGCACTCACTAGATGTAGGTACAGAAAGTTTCTCTGTGGAAAGTTGGACGTCTCCGTTTTTGTGGCTCAGTCTGTCTCCCACAGCCTTCTCCTCAGATCCAGGGGCCTCTTTCAGTGTTAGCATCTTACTGTTACACACACACACACACACACACACACACACACACAATGGGATTGATGTAGAAAGGTTGATGTAAACTTCTGTATTTGCCACAGCCACAATGCTTCCTCTCTGCCTTGGTGACACTGCGATCAGTCTGGCATCTACACACACCTGTAGTCGACCTCATCCGGTGTTGGGAAACCCTCTGTAGGCCAGTTAACGAAACAGTTGAGGAAGACGAGAGCGGCGAGACCTGCCCACATCCACATGATCACCTGGAAAGACACGCCGGCCTCGTACACCAGCTGGGAGGGAGAGACAGGAGGAGAGAGGGAGCGAGGAAAGTTTGTTAGTCTAAGAACCACAAACGACCCCAAAATGAGCCACTAAATAAATATGATTTTACCCATGGCATTGTAAGAATTGTCTGTTTACCTTGACTCCGGGGAAGGTGACAGCAGAGGAGGCGTAGGAGCCGATCATCAGAGACATGATGGTGGAGCTCAGAGCGCCGAACATATTGGGGAGCTGCAGCGGGGGGAGAAGGAAAATCAGCAACAGATTTAAACCTTAATCACAATCTAATTAAATTAAAAAAAAGTTAAAATACATCAAGCATGTAGAGTAAAACCCTTCAGTGAGTCATATCGGACACCAGAGGGCAGAGTGGTGCTCTGACAGAGGACACATGCCCTCTGTGAACTGTTGTGGCAACAGTCTGCACTAAGCAACACTTCACACACACCCCTCCCCTTCTCCTTCTCCTTCCTGCAAGGTAGCCTCATTAAAAACACATTACTTTCCATGTCATGAGGGAACAAGAAACAAAGCCATGACCCACTTTGGGTCCTGACCCCATGGCTCAGCTACAGCCTGAGATAGACGCTGACACACATTTACGCTCATTACTTTCTTGCCATTTCCAGCAATTCTTCGGGTTTGGATTAAAATGAAGGGAGCCGATGGAGTAACTTCATCAGACACCTCAAGACACACATGTGAAAGCCGGGGCACGGGCAGCGGGCAGCGGGCACCAGGCGCTGAGCACGACGTATATTCCGCTGCCGACCTATTTACTGTAGTAAGAAGCTTAGCTAACATAACAATGACCAACTGTGCTGCCAAAACACTCCTTTGATTAGACTTTTAAATGGGTCAATCATGATTAAAAAATCACATGTGAGGGATTTTTGGTGCTGCACGACAAAAGACCACCGTGACTTTACAAACTTAAAAGTCAGGGTTTGGCGGAATAGCGACTCTCCACATCCACACACTGAGGCTGGAGTCTGGTTAAGGTTCAACAAAATCACCTCACACATCAAATAATGCAGCATGTTATTATATATTCTGATAGATAATCTTTTCATTTGACACCATTAATCTCTACATTGCTGCACACAGACCTGCTGCGGTTGCAATTAAAAATCAAATTCCATGAGAGGTCTGAGCCCCGGGACACAGCGGGGTGAGACTTTATATGTGTGTGTGTGAAAATGGTGTGTAGGTGCTTGTGTGACATTTTATATATGTATGTATGTGTGCGTGTGTGTCTTGTGGCCTAGGAGATGTTCAGGACATGACGATGGCAAGAGGCGAGCAGGCGTGGGGTCACTTAGGAGGGGTGGGGGGCACAACAATGAGGGATGGCAGGTAAACAGGAAAAAAAGCTTTCCTGACGACGTTCCCGGAAGAGAGTCGGAGTGTCTGCGCGAGACAGGAAAAACACTCCTCCCCATTCAGCGCTTCTGAGAAATCAAAATAGTTCACAGCCCGTCCATGAGATCTACGGCCTGGACTCTCTGGCTGCGGAGACTTCTGGAACGTAGGCGAGAAGACCCTCTGAGCACACAGGCGGGTTTGCATCTCATACTAATGTTTAAGCAAAGATATTCCAGCCATGCGAGACGTCGGCGGACTGATGTTTGCTTTCATGCTGTAACGGTGGAGGGCTAGTCGTAGGAACATGTATGTGTACAAGTGTAGGATTTGTGTGTGAGGGGCGACAGCAAGAAAGACACATTGTGCGTGTGAGTTCTGGCACTTCCCATTAAAATACCCCATTTCACACACGGCCTTGTGGCCCACGTGCTGCATGCCAGCGCTGCCGGGAGGAAGTGGACGGGAACACGTGACCCGAGCGGAGGCACACAAGGGTCAAATGGTATCACAAAGTCACACACAATGTAGCTGGGGCTTCTCACTTGTCAGGGCGGATCAGCAGAGGTTCTGCTCCTGCTGGGCTCGCTCACTTGGGTGTTGTCAGACTTCGGCTTTGAGTTTAATTAGTTTAATCGCCGAGGGAAGCGGGACCGGCCAGTGACTTAATGAGCCCTGAGAGAGGTGGAGGTGGCGTGCGGGGAGAGAGAGAGAGAGAGAGAGAGAGAGAGAGAGAAAGTTAAATAAAAGAGGGGGCGAGCGAGGGCGAGACGGACGGAAAAGAGAGGGAAGATAAAAGTTTGACTGATCTCTTCCACCAACAGCTGCAGGTCTTTTGGTCTCTGTGGATCTCAGCGGGCGACACTAAGCCACAGCTGATTAACGCCGGCTTCTTCTCTCTACCTCGCCTGTCTGCCGCCCTTTGTCTCCATCCGTTACAGCGTGCAACAACACAGGTCGGACCCCCGTCCCTCAGAGGGGGCTGACACGGCCCTCTGCTCCAGCTGAGCCGGACTAAAGTTGACTTATATAACCACCCGAGCCGGTGGGTGTCCGGGGCGCAAGATGGCGGTGGATCACATGTTATCAATCTGTGAGTGAGGCGTTGAAACTTTCTCTGGAACTCTCATATTCCTGCCCTCTATCCATCTCTTGTCCCTTTCACGTGAGTGGGACGCTGTCTTCCTCCCCCTTGCCAAAGCCGTCAGAGGCCAAATCTATTTCTGACAGCGCGAACGTAGGAAGCTGTGTCCCTCGTGCCGCCTCGGTCCCCTTGAGTCGGGTGAAACACAAGAGCACTCGTACATATTTAACACGTCGCCACCTGTGGGTAAATATGCAGAGACGTGGAAAACCTTGGGAGGTCACACCCGTCTGACAAACACACACAAAGGGCCTGTTTGGTTTCAGCTAAAGTCTCCGACCTTCAAGTTACACAGCTTAATCAGCAGAATAGAAGCGTGTAGGTTCCAGCTCCTCCTCTTCTTCTTCACACGGAGCTGCTGACTCCGGCTCCATAAACTTCCACACCGTCTAAGAACCTGTCACGGGAAGCTCCGGCGTCTCAATCAAAGCTCTCCCTCATTCCCATTATTTTCTTCTCTTTCCTGTGAGACTCTTTCATTCATAATTTTTCCGCCCCTGGTTCTTTGGATTAAACCCAGTAACCTTCTGGTCACAAGCCTGCCGCTCCAACCTTCAGGCTCCTGCTGAGGCGAGTTGGGCTCAACCACGGAGGAATTTAGATTCTGCCTGCAGTGGAACTTGACTATGAAGTAACTGACTGAACAAAGTGCCACAGTTATGATGATTCATCAGCAGGAATAACTTCACTCACTATCTTTCACTGACATTTGAAAGTTTCCCAAGAACAGCTTGCTTAAGGCACATCCTTGATCACAATACAATGTGTGTGTGTGTGTGTGTGTGTGTGTGTGTGTGTGTGTGTGCGCGCGTGTGCGTGTGTCCTCATACTTGTGCCACGCTGTCATCCACTCTTCCGCACAGAGTTCAGTCAAGGCTGGGAAACCCAAGTACAGAGAGCGGGAGAGATGCCAGAGGTAAACAAAGAGCTGAAGGGAGTAAATGATTTCCTTATTAAGTGATCACAGCCATCAGTCTTGTGTTGACTTGTATCGATGATTCATAGATGAAAGATCACCGTGTGTGTGTGTGTGTGTGTGTGATGATGGTGAAGATGCCTGTGCTCGTCTTCTACACACACAGCTATGAGCCCTTCAGGGGTAAGGTCAGGGGGTTTCCACGGGGGTCATCCGTACATATTCACCTTTGACCTTTCATAATCGTGACATCTGTTTTATGTTCTGGGTTCCTGTGTGTACATAACCATTTACACACATTGGTACATCCACATGTGTGCACAGTCATGCAGAGTTGAAAAGCGTTTACATTGATTTTCCCTTTTTCCCCCCTTTTTTTTTTGGGTGGGGGGCCGACTGCTGTTGAGAAAGCAGGGAGAGAGGAAGAAAGGAAAGAGAGAGAGGGAGACAGAGAGAGAGAGAGAGAGAGAGAGAGAGAGAGAGAGAGAGGGGGAGAGAGGAAGAAAGGAAAAAGGGAGAGAGAGGGAGACAGAGAGAGAGAGAGAGGGGGAGAGAGAGAGAGAGGAAGAAAGGAAAGAGGGATAGAGAAAGAGAGAGGCAGAGAGGAAGAAAGGAAAGGGAGAGAGAGGGAGACAGAGAGAAACAGAGAGAGACAGAGAGAGAGAGAGAGAGGGAGAGAGAGGGGGGGAACAGAGAGAGGAAGAAAGGAAAGAGGGAGAGAGAAAGAGAGAGGGAAGGAGGAAGAAAGAAAGAGGGAGAGATGGGAGTGAGATCAAGTGTGTTTTGAGTAGAGGTGAGTGGGCAGAGCTTTAACAGGGGGTGTGTGGTGAGCAGCAGGACGTTATTGGCCGAACAAATGGGAGACCTTCCATCTGGGGCCAAGTCATGTGCACCTCCAGATGGAAACACTGACACACGCGCGCACACACACACACACACATACACTCACCCTGTCCCATTACAATGCATCAACCTAAATACTTCACAGGACATAGAGGTGGCAGCGAACATAAAACACGGCTGACAAAAAAGGCACCAGCTGACACATCACACGCTAAAACACATGCTGGACCTGCGTGTAAACAAACACCACTTTCCAGTCGCACACTGTTTCCTTAGCTGAGACAAATAAAGGCTCGACCCAAGCAGCATCTCAGCTACCAAAAAAACGTTCCAGGAAAGGAACCCGGAGTTTGGAAGCTTCTCAGAATATTGATGATGTAATGATGTAACTGTAATGAGCACTTTTATGTTTTGGGGCTTTTCCGTTTGGAAACCGTGAGCCACAGACTTAGACTTTCCCGCCTGCATTACCTCGTGTCTGTCAGATCCCAAACTGTGCTTTTGTTTCTCCTACAACATTTTGGTGTCGGGTGTCGTTTATGTTTACTTGTACAGTTTCACAGTCAAACCAAACACCTGTTAAATGTCATAACTGAAGGAGGTTTGCATTATCTGAGGTTTCTCTACTCTATCCTCCAGATCAAATCCAACTAAGCTGGATATAAGATGCTGACTTTGAACACTGTTAAGGATTAATTAATTAATTTAGGTGTTGCCAATCCTGTTGGCAGCACCACACCCACCAAACAAAGAGACACAAGAAGAAGAAGCCAATTCATAACCTGGACCAATAACTATTATGACTGTTGATGCCTCCAGACAAAGTGTCCTTGATACTTTGCGTGATCAACCACGAGATCACACTAAGCTGATAGTTTGCTGGCATTTGTGCTTCTCTCACCGTGAGGGAGGTGAAGGTTAAGCAGATGCCTCCGAAGCCGTTCAGGGAGAGGGCGAGGAAGATGAGAGCTGACAGCGCTGCGGAGAGGAGAGGGGAGGAGGACAGAGGGGTTAGACAGATGTCTGAGGGTGTGGGTCTATAGATTGTACTTATGTCATAACCCGGCAGGCCTTTCGAGGAATGAATTACATAACTTTGCTTGAAGTGTTCAGTATTTCTTTGTGTGTCTCTACCTACCAGCAGGGTTGTAAGCAGACGACGCCATTAAAACACAGGAAAGGCCGAAACATGAACTGCAAAAGGGAAAAAAGGACATTTTAATCTCTTGCAAAGAATCACAGTATGTTTGAATGTCACTTCATAATTGCTGAACACTTCTACAATTCCCCCGTTACTGTGTCAGACGTGATCACAGTGAATGAGCTTTACATTGAAATGCAGCAGCAGCAAAAACTGTTGGTTTGGTTTATAAGAGGAAAACTGTCATTGGTTGCAACTGCCAGAGCCGTCAAACATATGCAGCTCCAGATAACTTAGCACCACTTTTATCAGCTTCGTTCTCGGTATCTAGCAAAGGTATTGATGTTTCATAGTTGCTGTGGGTGTGTGTGTGTGTGTGTGGGGTGGGACACTTTCACTGTCACTAATACAGTGTGTATTAGGACAGTGAAAGTGTGATGGGTTGGTACATGTGATGAGACATTTGTACTACGAGGACATGCTTCTATACACGTTGCCTATTAACACACACACTCTTACTGGTACAACTACTTACACACACACACACACACAACACACATGCCCACACACATGCCCCACCCTACATTCATTCACTGCACAAACACAAATGCCCTCCTCCAGCGTGGGGAATGTGATCTATCGAGTTTTAAACTAGTTTCAGGATTGAATAGTAATGTGTGCGGTTTCCACTTCTCACTTTCCCAACACAAAGAGAGTCCAGCTCATATCTATTTATAAGATTATTTCACCTACTACAATCAACTTTCAGGGTTAAATAAGTCCTAATATACACAGACATGGACATTCTGACTGTATTCCCTCAAACCATTACCTGCCCACCAGACGAATGGGCCGTGGCCCAAACCTGTCCATCAGGATCCCGAGGGGGAGGGTGGTGGCACTGAGCAAGAACGAGCCAATGGTAAAGCCCATATTCAACATCTTCTCCTGGTCATTGCAGCTGAGCCACTCTTCCGCCTCACCGTCAGAGGTGTTGCCCAAAGACCTTACCACTGAGTCATTTCCTACAAAGGTGTCGGAGAGTGAAAGAAAGAGAGGTGTGAGAATGAAGAATGCACCGGACCAAGTGAAGGAATGGAGATAAGGAACAGGACAGACATTCCTGTTGTCTCTACCCAGTTGTTCTACCTCTATTCTGTCTTCTCCCCCCCATTAGAACTTTCCCAGCTGTGTTTCTGTTGTAAGGGACAAGGATACATAGTGACAGTATCAGTATCAATGCTGGAACATCAGTATTAGACCTTTGACCATATTTTGAAATATGCGCCAGGTTAAATTGGGAGCAAGCCACTGCAAACAGACAGAATGACGATAATGGCAGAGAGGTAACGTTTGCTGACGGGTTGCTTTATTTACCCCAGGCAGCACTTGCACCAATGAATCAGCGTACATGGGAGCCCTGTGGCGTGTGTGTGACTACAACACACAACACCTGGCACAAGCAGTGTACATAAACCAGATCCTGCCAAATGTTTTCCCCTGATGTTATTTGCTCACATATTGCATCATCTATGACGTCACTCCTGGTGTTACCTGTGCACAGGTGCGAGTAGAAGCCCTCCCTCTTGAGCATGATGAGCAGGGAGGCCCAGCCCAGGAGCACAGCGGAACACAGCAGGTTCTCTAACACCGCCGTCACGGCCATCCACCAGCGCCTCGCGTAGGCCTGGCGGAGACTGGGCGCCATCATGGTTCTGTAGAAGACAGGGGGAGACGAGGAAAGTTAGTAAAAAAAGGACGACATAGAGACGGTTTTCAGGATAAGGCTTAATTAAGTTATATGTTCTGCCTCTGAGTGATAATTCTCCACCGCTGTTTGACTCTGATTCTGTTCCATTCACAGGGGAAAAACTAAGTGGAGCTTCAACAAGAGCAACACAACTGCAGGATGAGACAGAGAGTTTCCCTCACATAGTCCCAAACAAGTCCTCATGTGACAGGGCCATTGTTTTGTAAATCCCAGTTGGGTACCTGACACCTCTCACTACATTGTCCTCAGTGACCCACCCATTGTCCCGTCAACACAGCAGCTATTTTACCCTTCATTTGGACTGAGAGTAAACAATGCAGAGCACAAGACAGGTCAGCTTTGTTATGGAGAACACTTCAGAAGCAGATTGTTCAAATGGAGGAAGACCCACAGGGGAGGGAAGTCTTCCATTCGCATTTTGACCATTTACATTTTTGGAATTTGCAGTAAAGTAAAAAGTGTTTTTCTTTAGGTCAAACAACAACAAATCTATAATCAGACCAGAACAGAACACAGCAGCCTCTGATTTGAGCTCGGGTGGCAAATGAGCCCAGTTGCAATCATCTTGACACTACACACACACATACACACACACAAAAGTCACTGTGACCTGACATGGGTGACAAACATAAATTTGCAGTCCACTCCACAATATGGGACTGGATTACAAACACGCAGAGTTCCCAATAAACACGAGGCACAACTGGAAGACACATAGACTGGAAACAATAAATCCAAAATTAAACAACAATTTCCTTGTTAACGACTAATCAGGAAGTCCGGAAAGGCAAAAGAGAAGCGGAGGCTACAGTCACGGCATCAGACAGGAAAAGCTCTCTGGTTCTTTATGAGGGCATCCACTTAAATCCAGTGTGCTGAATGGGAGAAATAAGATCTAACATGGCAGATTGAACATGTGTGTGTGTGTGTGTGTGTGTGTGTGTGTGTGTGTGTGTGTGGGTATGTGCTCATGAGACGTGTGTGTAATTGGATTATCTACAACACAGTGAGCGCCTTTGTCATGAAAAGAGTTTGGAGAGAGCGGATTGCTTTGTAAGTGACACCCCATGCTGGAGACACATTCAGCGCACACACGACTCCCCGGCACTCCACTACAAAGCAACAGAGCAGAAAGCACTCAGCTCTGCACAACGCACACAAAAAGAACACAAATTAAATCGATCACACCAGTATGAGACCATTTGTCAACGGTTGAACTGGCTCAATCGGGTGTCTAGAATTAGGTGAGAGTATGAATTGACGGCAGCAGGGTCAGGGTCGCTATTTTGTCTTTAGGTTTAAAGAGTTTTGACTCTATTCTAATGAGTCAAGCTGCCAACACCATGCATGCTGCTAACCCTTCCCATGTCCTCAATATGTTCTCTCAAATCCAACATGCTAAAAGAATGGATGACTTGTGCGTTTGTTAAAAACGGGTCCGAGCTCACATTGTGGAAGCAGACAGACTGACAAACTTGAGGCCTGTGGCTGCAGTCACATGCATTGGATTTCCTCGCTCGTATCAACACATGCGATAAACTCAAGCCCCAAACACGTGCATGGTAGTAAGATGTAAACAGTGCTGAACATGGATCAGGAGAGAGTTAAGATCATACAGGCGGTAATGTGCTGTGTATGTGCGTGGTATTGCTTGACGAAGCTCAGATTATATGGCAATGTTGGAATGATGCAGGACACACACACACCTACAAGTTCAATATGAAACTCTGATCTCTCCTCCTCTCCTGCACACATTCCTCCTGTCTTTCCCGCCTTATTTGTTCTTACCACGGCGGCCTCTGTGGCCTTTCCTCTCCTCAATGCCCAACACGTGATATGTCACAACTAAAGGCCCCATTAATAAAAGTGACGTGGGGAGGTTAACACACAACAAAGTCTGGCAACCTAGCAAGGACACGGGGAGACAAGCTTTTTTTGGGCTGGCAGGCATACGCGAGCCACTGTCACCACCCTGTGAAGTGTGTGTGTGTCTGTGTGTGATTGTGATCAAGTTTAAGTCTGCACAAGGTAGAGCCATATTAAGTAGACTGTTTCTTGCTCTTAGCAACTGAATGTTGACTGATGCAATAACTGCAGCGTGGCCATGTACAGCTTCAGTATTTACAGAGGTTATATTTAGGATGTACTTGTGATGAGAACAAACCATTCCAATCGCATCCCTGTTAATAATTGGGGTCCAATGCGTCATATCTGACCCATCACGTGTCCTGTTTTCTTTCAAGTCCGCTGTGTATCTGCTCCCATGCGGTCCTGCTCTTTTTTCCCCGCGGGGATGTTTGTGACCTTGACCAGGCGTGTTTACGGACCACTACAGGACTCAAAGCACCCGCGGACAAACTCTTTAAGCTCACATCACAACTTTCCAACTAAATAAACGCCACACCGTTGGATCCTCTTTTCCCCGAGGAGTCCAAAAACGCAACCCCTGAAGCTGCCTGGCCGGCCAACAGCTGCCTCTCCGCGGGCGTGACCTCAGCCCGGGCTCCGGTTACCGAACCAGCGGGGAGGCCTTTATAAGTCCACCGGACAGCGGCGTTCACTGCTGTCCCAAATATCGTAATATTTTATTTACACAAATGAACGACCTAACAACACTAAAAAACCTCCACACGCCTCTTTGTTATCCACCTTGGGATGACACCAAAAATGTAGAATTCAAGGAAGATGTGTAGAACACGTGCTAAAACATATTTACATGTAATTTCCTTCTATAACATTTTCAGGTACGTAATTACCAGTATAATGTCGGTCTTCTTTCCGTATCTCTTTAAAAGCCTTTCCAGGGGCAAGGGCTGCAAACCGGTTTGTGACTTATATGCAAAGCATCTGATACATTCTACGTGGAAATGTCTATGTGTAAGGGGCCTGTTAAACAAAACACGTGAAATAAAATTAAAAATAACAAACGTAACGTGTACTGCCGAGTTTCCGAGGTGTACGTGAATCCAACATCTGCCTACAACACATATTGGATCACCGCGCCTTAAAATAAGCAAGAGCTCAAAATAAACGATAGATTGATGAAAATAACACTGTATTTCTTATGAAGTAATTTGAATTGGCCAAATCTCACAATGACGCGATATTAAAACGAAATTGGGGGTTAAATGACGGAATAAAAGTCGTAGTGTGAACAGTGAGCGGTCACTTCCGAAACCAAGCCATCTGAGGTAAATCTTACTGACGCGCAAGCGTGTGTGTGGGTGTATGTGTGTGGTTTCTACGGAGCTTTTCACCTATATGAACACACACACACTTAATTCAGACATTTCCTCACAGACTCAGCTGTCCTGTAGCGGCTGGTCGCCTTTGTTTCCAGGCGCTAAGTTTACAGTCTCGTGCCACGTGTGTGTGTATGTGTGTGATGTGTGTGTAGCCGGTTGGTTCAACAGCTGTTTCATTCACTCTACACGTTATTACAACATACTTAACTTGAATTAACAAAAACAAATTGCGATTTAAGATCATTTTTAAAAACGGAGATACTTACTCGAGTTCCGTGTCTTCTAAAAAAACAAAAAATAAAAAAAAACAAGGAGGAAGTTGCTATGAAGGATTCTCTGCTCAGTAAGAGCAACGAATGAAATGGCTTCAACAGACGAGCTGTAATAGTTTTAAGTGCAGCGCCTGAGGAATTAGCAGCGTGGTATTCTGTTTCCAGGTGGCTCTTACTCTCTCGTGAAACTTTGGTGTATTCTTTCTTTTCTCTCCATTACAGGCTCCCCCTCCTGATTTGACGTGTAATGCCCTTCCTCTGACTCGGAAGCTCATTGGAGAGGGCTGGGGGAAGACCTCATGCCTCCAGCCTCACTCTCTGCCTCTTACCCACTGACTAAAGATGGCTGGAATTTTTTTCCCCCTCTAAAGTTCTTAAGTTTAATCTTTTCCAGAACTACTTCAAATAAACATCCCCGCCCGGTCTACACTGCAGATGGCAACTGTAAGACACTTCTTGTAATGTAACCAATTATGTAAAAGTAAAGACAAATAATATCATGCAATCTGTACAAAAATGTGAGAAGCCTGTCGAACCACTTTTAAACGCTTTAGTTTGACAATTTACAGGAAAAATCTACCTTTTATTGTATCAGCGTTTCCTTGTGTTTGGTGCCACAAAGTGCTGCTTTAGTACACTGACATCATACACCAGCCTCTTCAATTCGATTTACATGTCATATGGCAATAGTTATGGGAAAATGGGAATCTGATGTATTTCCCCCAAATCTTCACTTAAATTCCTAATGAGCAGTGAACAAGATTACAAACTTATATAATAATACACAGCAGAGCTCTGTCACGACCAACAAGCCTGGCAGTCTGTGTTCCAATGTGGAATTCCACATATAAATCAGATTTGACCTGTGTGTGCTCGTGATAGAAAGGCACACTTGTCCTTCCTGAGCGATGCATCTGCAACATTACATGTAGGTGTTTAGATTTATTAGCGACATTACAGACGGGACTCTGGCATCCAAAAGCCAAAAGTTCACAACCTTTGGCTTCAAATTTCCTATTTCGAACACACAGGTTCCAGCTAATTAAAGACAAGGATGAAGGTAAATCTGTACACATTTGAAAGTGCTGCATGCAGCCAATGAGTCTCTCACTGTGAATAGACTGTGAACATCAGTTTTAGATTCCTCTATACAGAACTTTCATCTTCTTCATTACTTTCCTGGATTAACAGTTGAGCTTAAGATGTCAGAATCTGGTGGGCACCATAGAGCGTGTGTGTGCCTGTTTATTTCTCCTCCAGGGTGCCATAAAAGAAAATCTGAACCCAACTGGGCCCTTCTAGGAAACATCCAGTTTTCCATTTCAAAACTTGTAGAAATGAACCATTATGGTCTTGAAACTTTGTCACAGCTGCAGGGGTGTAGCTTTGGGACCACTGGGCCCCTCATCCTTAATAAAATAATCCTACTGGAATTCTTTGAGCTCTCTCCAGCTGTGGATATTTGTCACCTTTCACCCCACCTGCAACTTCCACGTCAGGAGCATTTACTCAGGATGCTGATGTTGCTCTACTTACCCCAAAGTGGGAAAGCCTCATAAATGAACAGAACAAACAGACAGGGGGCGAACACCTGTGGAATACAATGCATTCCAATATAATAAGCCTGCAATAAACATTACTTACTATGGCCAGAAGTTGAAGCCAGTCAAAGACATACTAATAGACTTAGGTTACTATAGCAACCTTTTGAATGAAACCCATAAAAAACTAATGGCACTAATAGGGCCAAACTAGGGAATAGGGCTAATGGCACTATGAGACCATGATGATATGATGATCATGTGATGTTTTTGAGGGTGTATACTACGTTATGTTACATACTAATTTCCAGAAGTAGGATGGCTTTAGCGGGCCTTGGTTTTCATTATGTAGTCTAATAAATGTATTCATGTTGTTCATTCTGTTATCTGTTATATGATAAGATATGATACAATATGATAAGATATGATATGATTGCATATTATTCCATATTAGTTGTTTAATTTAATGTGTCTTTGTCATATAAATAAACACTTTCAATACAAAGGAATAGTGAATTTGTGAAATTGACAAACTGAACTCGTTCATGTTCGTTTTGCACTTAGCGCTTGGAGCGCCATCTGCTGGAAGTGAAACGTTTTCTGCTGTTAATACCAGATGTTAGCAGAAGTTCCTTTAATACATTTATACCAATACTTCTCTCAAAATACAAAGTCAGCGCCTTTTCTGTATAGCATTTTGTTGTGTGTATATCAGAGGAAGATTCATTCTCAGGCAACTTGACTTGGTGTAAAAGCTTGAAGATGTTTTGCGTCTTATCAGAGGGGATTCCTAGGGATTCCCATGATTTAACCTCTGTGGAGACTTCAACAGGGTCATTGACTGATTAGACCTGCCGCCTGCTATAATGCTGCTATCACCGTTGGAGTTCCGTGTGGCCAGGTGTGGACGACATTCGTTGTCCCTTGGGGAGGGATGAAAGAACAACATTGAACGTGAGTCACCTCTGTTTAAACAACCCGTCACCTCTTATCTTTCCTTTCATTCCCTCTTCTTCTCCTCTCTCAAACTGTCTGTCTTCTCAATCCAGGATGTGTACGTTGTTGTCGTCATTAGTGTCCCTCCTTGTAGTCTTCGGCCTCCTGTGTTGAGTCACGTGTTTGTTTAGTGCTTGTTTAGTGCTTGTTTGTTTTCCCCGATAAACAGATTACATCACTGTGCTGGATTGCATATTGTTTTTCTTGTGTTTGGGTGTGGGGTCTTTTGGATGGACCTGTTTTCTCTATGGACCTGGTGTTTGCTGAAGATTCTCCTGAAGAAGCCCCTCGGATGAGAGAGACTTACTTAAAACCAACCTATGTATAGGTAAGTTTTGGCTCATTTTACTTCTAATTTATGTTTTCTGTATTCAATAAAATGTTGTGTTTAATTAAAACCACAATAAGTCGTGAATAGGGGTCCATATATTGAAGTGTTTGCTTGTTAAACGGGATCTCAGTCTAGTTTAATTACCATTCAAGCTGAAGTGATGATTCTGCCCGCATGGTGGCAGTAAAGAGCACAGCAGTGTAGAAAACCCGAAAGTAAACTAGTGAAGAAGGATGAACCAGCCTATCATAATCCACGACACCATATTGAATCGTTGTTTTGTCCCCAGCCTCGGAATCTTTGAATGTTTGACGCGCTTTAGCTGTTGGTGAATAGTTAGAACTCAAAACAACGGAATAAAATGAAATTGTCGAAAATCAAAAAGTTCAAAGTGGCCGAGCTACGTGTCAGACTGAAAGAGCTCGGTTTGGACAGCAAAGGACTAAAGGCTGAGCTGGTGGACAGACTGTGGTCCGCACTGGGAGAAGGACCAGAGACACAAACGGGGCAGAGTGGACAACATGGCGGAGGAGAGGAGAGACAACAACAACAACAACAACAACAAGGTGACAGCGCACCGAGCCCGGCAGCGCCCGCAGAGCCGCTGACGGGCGTCATTTCTGCGGGTCTCCTCCCTACCTTGTGCGCCGGTTATGTTGGTTGTCCACCCGGGGAGTGCGCAGACTGTGTCCCAGATAAACCGGCATCTACCGGGGACTACACGGACTGTGCCACACAGACAGAGAGCCCGGCTGAGGTGGGCGAGCCGGGTGGCCACACAGAGGAGGAGACGGGCAGAGGGAGAGCGTTCTACGAGTTCAAAGAGGAGATCCGTTACAAAAGGTCAAAACCGTAACCCGAGCATCAAAAAATCTGTCCTAGAAGTGTGTTTACCTCTGATATATCTGATTTCAGTCATTCATAACGCTTGAGATTCAGTGCAGATACGTTTAAATCACAGATTAACATGATAATAATAGTCTTAGATGCTTGACATAG
Organism: Genypterus blacodes; assembly: GCF_046128005.1. Taxonomy (NCBI): domain Eukaryota; kingdom Metazoa; phylum Chordata; class Actinopteri; order Ophidiiformes; family Ophidiidae; genus Genypterus; species Genypterus blacodes. The sequence goes on along the minus strand of NW_027466902.1, from coordinate 1,584,476 downwards.
CCTCAGATGTTTGTTGTGAACCAGCATTCATCCTTCTTTCTTCTTTCTTCCCATCCAGGGCCAAATCATTACAACCTCCATTGGAGATGATGGACACAGAGGAAGACCATGGAGAGCAAGTCAGACTAGATCCATGTGAGTGTGATAAACTCTGGGACCAGACACCCTCCCAAATCATGATTACAGAATTATATGTAACCTCAGTCAATTCAGTGCTTGGTTTGAATAAAACTACAAGTACAGAAGAGCAGTAAAGGCGTTGTGAGTCCATACACGTGTTTGTTGTTTCTGCAGACGGTAGTGACCTCCATTTTGAGGCGGGTCCTGATGGTGCCACCGGCCAGCCCAGGTTTTGGAGTCGGTTCCCCCTGATGTGGTCGGGCTGTAGGCTCACCCACGGGGCGCTGCGGGGCAAGGTGGGCTTTGAGGTGAGACTGGAGAGGAAATTGTTGCCTTCACTGTCGGGAGAAGAAGAGGAAGGAGGGCGAGTGGATCAGCTTTACGGCTTGAGAGTCGGCTGGTCGCTGGCTCACAGCTCTCTGCTGCTGGGTGAGGATTGGCTTTATTTCATGATTTCCTAGTTGGCAGAACATCATTTGAACATTATCATCATTTTCTTTCTGCCTCCTCACAGGTGAAGATGAATTGTCTTATGCCTATGATGGTCGTGGTAAAAAAGTGTCTGGTGGAACGGAGGAGGAGTTTGGAGAACTCTTTTCAGAGGGCGACATCATTGGCTGTTACGCTGTGAGTGACGCCTCTCTGCTGTCTACATTTAAATTACAGTCATAACCAATCATTTGCTGGGTTTTGATTTTGTATTTCCTGTGTGTTTGGCATACACACACAGTCTTTCTCCCCAGACGGTGCCGCTGAGCTTTCCTTCCAGAAGAACGGCCGTTTCCTGGGTGTGGCCTTTTACCTGGACGCCTCTGTGCTGCAGGGTCATGCTCTGTTCCCTCATGCTCTCTGTAAGAGCTGCTCAGTTAGATTCCACCTGGACCCCACCGCTCCTCCCTGGTACCCCGGCCCTGATGGTTTCACCCCTCTGGCAGCGCTCCCTGCCAGTGACAGGCTGCGGGGTCAACTAGCTCCTTCCTCCAAAGCACAGTGTGACGTGAGTGCACAGTGTTTATTATGAGGGCTGAATGTAGACGGTATGATGGATGTTGATTGGATGTTGTTTCTAAGTTCATGTGTGCCTGCGTACTTGTACATTTTTTCATGTTAGGTGGTGTTGATGGTGGGACTTCCAGGTTCTGGAAAGAGCCACTGGGCCAGGGTTCACAGGGATCAGCATCCAGTCAGGCGTTTCCGAATCTTGGGCACTGAGGAGCTGCTTGCCTGTATGCTTGTTAGTAAAAATGCCCACTCTGTCATTTCACTCAAGGATACCTGCGTGTTACCTGTTGAGATTTATGACCGCGCGTGTGTGTGTGTGTGTGTGTGTGTGTGTGTGTGTGTGTGTGTGTGTGTGTGAATGTGTGTGTGTAGGATGGAGGTCAGAGGGAGAGCAGGCTGCGTCAGGCCTCTCAGTGTCTAACTGATTTGATCAAGTTGGCCTCTCACACTCCAGCCAACTACATCATTGACCAGGTAACAAGTCACAACACACTGGAAACAACCAAACAATAGATCCTTATTAATGTCTGTGTTTTAAAATCTTATTCATATCTGTTTGGTTTGCTTCCACTGATCCACAGATTATCTAAACATTTTCTTTTTATATCATATTAGATGATGCTTTTTTCCACGTCAACAAACTGCATCTGCCAAGTTCTCTTCTCACACTCTTGTGCCTTCTCTCTGATTCCAGGCTAACATCCTCTTCTCTGCGCGCCGTCACAAGCTGCAGCTGTTCAGAGGATTCAGGCGACGAGTGGTGGTGGTTTTCCCTTCAGCTGAAGAGTGGAAGAGACGACTGGTCCAGCACCGAACACAGAACCATGAGCAGATACCTGAGACCGCACTGCTCAAACTCCAAGGTTTGACCAGAGCAGATACGATAGATTACCATCTGAGGGGTGGAATGATGTCCAGCTTGAGTCGTAGTGGTGTTAAACTTATCAGGAGCACAGAAACGGATTATTCACTTATTTCCGATGCTTCTTCTGCCTTCTCCCTCCAGTGAGCTGCAGCCTTCCAGAGCAGCAGAGCGAACTGATGGAAGAGCTGCAGTATGCTGAGCTCCCCGAGGCGCAGGCACAGTCCCTCCTGCAGGAGTACAGGGAGGAGGCCCGCAGGCTGCTACCGCCCATTCCCAAACAAGAGAAGAAGAAACCATGGCTTAAGAAGCGAAGACGCCTCCCTCATGGCTTCCCCCCCTCTCTAAAGAGCCAATGGAACAGGCCAAACCGTAAGTTGGATAAATGATAAATGCTTCAGTAATGTTTTGTTATATATGATTGCCATACATTTCTGTTGTAGAGTGGAATGAGACAGGAGTCCACCTGCAGTCATGGAGTCAGCAGCCAAGATCTGTGAGTATCATGTAATACAACATCAACAAACACCTCAACACTTGGCTCCCGATGTTCCTCTGACCTGATGTGTCACAGCCGTTAAGATCTGAATGTTCCTGTGTGTTGATTAAATTGTAGTGGAATGCAGTTTATCAAGACCAGGGGTGTTACTACACCAGCGGAGACTTTGCTTACGGCAGCTATCAGGTTTACTGCTGAAGGACAAAGGAGCACAACGAAGCAGAAGACCCTGTGTTTAATACCAAGACAACAATACTGGTGATGTCATTTATTTTGATAATGGCCAAATCACACACAGAGACATGATGCACTACCTGCTTTGACTTATCAGTGTGTATTTAATCGTTTTAATGGCAGAAACAAGGTCACTTTAAATACAATTTCACAAATAATGCAAATTATATTTTAACCAGATTGTTACAACTGTACAGTGAAAGGAATAAAGTTGATATAACAGTCTCTCTTTGTCAAACCCGGATCAGTTTGCAGAGGTGATGTTGTGTGTGTCGGCTGGTGTGGTGTCATCTTGTCCTCTATCAGCCATCACCATCTGAAACAGCAGCACCGCTCCTTTAGCTGAGGGACACAGCTCCGTCCACAGAGGGCTGTGTGTGTCCAGCTGCAAAATCTCCTTCAGACACCACAGGGCAGACATGTCATTATGTCACATAGGACACCATTAGTCTACTTGTGTAACTTTGTACAGTACTTTAGATCTCATACAACGGCTCTAAGGGAAACTGTGTCACTGTGTTAATGCTGTGCTCAGTATTTCTTCTATTTGTATTTGTTGAGTGTTGCTTACTGCTCTGCTGAGGAAGATGATATCTGTAGACTCTTGGGCCTCGGCTCCTCCCATCCAGTACAGCGTTTTAACTTCATCAGAAGATAACGAACAGCTGGAAACATGTGAACTTGTTTGCTTCATTTAATCTCTTAACAACATTCATACATGTTTTATGTAATTGGCCTATATTTTGCATTTCTATTGCTAGTAACCTTCAAAGACATTACATTTCCTTGACTCCGTGTTGAGTGCTTTACAGAGTAACAGCACTGTAGGGAAGAATATTAACATGCTGGGCCTACCTGATGTAGAACTCAGCGCTTGGCCTGCCAGCGCTGGTGTGATTGAGAGCGACCCCCATCAAAACAGGTTCTCCAAGGAAGCTCAGAGGAACATTCACCTGGACACACAGAAGAAAGAGGAGGACAAAGTCATATATACTTCCTTCATACCGTATCTGCTTTATGTATCTGATAAGAACTGGAATTTAAAGTGAATGTCAACTTGACATGAATTAAAAAGGCGATCATGGATGTTGGAGGCACAGAGCAGGACACCCACCTCGTCTCTGATCTCACTGCACACGGAGGAGAAGAGCTCTGAGACCACAGCCTCTGGCCTCTGCTGGAGTAAAGCTATGCTGATCTGCTCCTCGCTCACAGCCAGACCTTCACATACCAACTAGAGAGAGCAGCCATGGTATGAATAGGTTTCCATAGGATCGAGACTACGTAACGGCAACATCAGATCATGTGTGACCCCCCTTCCCATCTGGCAGCTTTGTCCACCTCACCTTAGGCTCTGGGTGTCCCCCGGGAATGTCCAGGCTCTCTGGCGCCTCTGCCACCCTCTTGCTCCTCCTGATCAACACCACCTGTCCGTCATCGGTGCACAGGACCCCACCCACCCCCAGAGGCTGGGCCAGCAATGCCAGAGGATCATTAAATTCTGCCTCTCCGCGCTTACGGAGGTCCACTGCTTGACCGGACCAGTTTGTTCCAAGGAAGTCCTTGTAACATGTAAGGCCTAGTCGCAGAGTGAGGACTGGCCTGGTGTCTCCATCATCTGTGTTTACGTCTGTGCATGAAGGATCAGACGTTATGCCCTCAGATGGACGGCAATCACAAGTGGAGGAAGTTTGGACAAATGTTTTGGCGGTCTCTTGGGTGATACCATTGTGGCACAAACTGTTTTCAACAGCGTGTAGCACAGGAACTATGGCTGGATCGGTGTCAGGTGAGCCCTCCTGTCCTCTATCTCCACCGTGTAATTCACCCTCCATGAGCCCTGCACAGGCAATGTTGGGTGACACATTGCAGGGTGGGTGTTTGGTAGAAACGGAGGATGATGGGTGGCACTCTGGGTAGACTAAGCTGAAAGAGTGGAGTCTGAACTTGGCCCCATTAAAAAGCCAAGGGTTCTTTGACACACGCTCAGTCCACACCTTCTCTATGTGGCTCTGTAGCGACGCATCTGTCTGCCTGTCATATCTGAGGGAAGGAAAGGAGAGACAAAGTGATTCCCAAAGAAACTTTATGTAGCAAGTTTTTTTCGAGAGTAGTAATACTGTATAGTTGTACCTTTCGGAGAGTTCTACTTGAACTTGGGACTGAAGCAGCCCACCCCAGGGTGCACAGTGGAGCAGCACAGACACCTCAGGGTCCATCATCGCTCACCGTCTTCACTTATCTCTCCAGTGACAGCATAACAACTCGGTAAAGTGATACTCCTCTTATCCTCCCATTTGAAAAATAACCTGTAAACTTCAAAACAAACCTTCCATAAAGCTACCAATATTTACTTTTTGATAAATGAAATGTGATGTACAAAACCGAAGTGTTGTAGATTAACTGTAGGACAGGAACTGAACTTCTTAACAGCGACAAAGATCACAGTTGCTTAATGACTATTACCTAACAGCTTCTGATAAGTACACGATGACAGAAATACTGTCAAGTCATACAAGAGAAATGCGGTCACACCTGTCGTTAGTCGAATTAGCCAACATACCAAATATTAATACACTATCGTGAATGACATCGTAACTTGTGAAAGCAAGAACAACAGGTTTGTATCCATATCATAAAATGCGAACCAACATAAACATCACAGCGTCTTTCCACAAAAAAGTTGTGTTTACTTCCGGAAGGGTTCCTCCAACTTCTGGCAGCCGGCGTTGGATTGTCCACTCTTTTTGTTAATCAAATCTGATGCGAAAACAAACAACGCCCTGGAACTATCACACCTTAAAGGAATGCAACAATTGGCGATACTATTAAGTTCAAAATGTCTGCTGTTAAAAAGGTAAACTGAGTGTATCCAGAGAGGCATCACTGGTTTTTGCTCATGCAGGGTTAGGGTTTCTGGTCCAGTCTGGCTGAGCTCTTCGGACGCGGCTATCAAATGTTAATAAATACAACAGCGTTACTCCAGTATAAGTTTGGGCAAGCCTACATACATAACACACCTAAAGACTGTTCTGTTATTAGATATTCACCCGACGGACAGCTGAGGACAAATCCTAGTCTCATCTCAGTCGGCAATCATAAAGATCTACCACAACCTGTTAAACCAAAGTCTTAAATCCAGCAGGACCTTCTATCTTACCTCCACTGGCGACTGGAGACTTCAGTTGGAGCAAAGTGAGGAAGCGCTTTTCCTTTTCAATGGGTGCAGGAGAGCCCAGTGGCCTCTAGGTGGGGCTGTTTCTAGTGAGTCAGAACATCTACGTGTACGTGTGTAGATTCCAGTGCAGGCGGTCTGTAGTGGAACAAACTTTCACCTTCCTTGCCTGTTGTTTCAAGTAAGCACCAGCCGTTAAGTTCTCACAAAGCGTGAAGTTTTCTCAAAATGTTGTCTTTTTAGTTAGCTTTGCGCCATGGCTAAAGTAAATACTAAGGTGACGCCGAGGTTAGGGCTGCCGAGTCTTCCGCACTTTCGGTTTTCAGAATTAAAGTCAACCACAATAGCTGCGGTGAGAAGTAACGGCACTTTCCTGGTAACCAAAGGACTTGACAAAACAGACTGTAGAAAAATATAAATAACCTTTTAACACGAAAGCAAAACCAAATGTCGACTTTGTTTATGGACATTCTCCACGATAAGGAATTTGTATACTGAAAGGCCATGCCTTTAGGCTAGGTTTAGCTCCCCTAAGCGCTCAATAACTGTTAAATGTACTCTCATTCACATGGCCAACAACAACATTAACAACAATTTATGATAACGAATGAAATCTAACGATTCATCCTATTCTCTGTACAATCTAGACTCCAATATCCTCCACGAAACTATCTGTAGTGTAGATTAAAACCTACACTTTTATTTTGACGACGAGCATCGTTTCCGGTTGTAGTTCCATAACCTCAACAAAGCATTTCGGCCACACTTATGCAACTGCAGCGTCCAGAGCAGCGGCCACCTATTAACTGCAGGTAAGCTACTTTTTATTTTATTTACTTCAGTGTTTGGGTTTACTATGTTTTCGATTTTATATCATGGTTCCTCTCCACCTTTCATGGTTCATCTCTCGTTAAACTAGCTAGCTAACAACATCGACCATTAGCTGCAGAGCTCAGCCAGCAGAACAAAGTGTCCTCACTTGAAACGCATCAGATCTTTGTGCTGATAACTTAACAAGCCTCGCCGTTGCATACTTTATTTAGTGTGCAAACATAGTACACAATCGGTCCTTTTTGTTGTTAGACGCACGCTTTATATAGTTTTTACGCGAAAACCTGTACCGACGAGTGGCTAAAACAAAAGTATACAAAAACCATAAACGGACAAAGCTGCGTTGTTTTACTGCACTTCTGTTTCAGCAGACAGTGTGAGAAGCTGCAGAATCAGCTGGTAGTCTTGCTTCGTGTCTGCTTCACTCACTTGCCTCCTGTGTTGTGGTCCACACTCCACAGTGAGGTGACGTCACGCGTATTCAGATGAGGGCCAGCTACTAACATTCTCTGTGGAAATAGACTGAAAGGGGAATACACACACATGCTTGGATGTAAAATAAAAAGAAGAAAGAATGAAGTCCTTGAAAGAAACTGTAAGCTTCAACAGCTATCAAAACATTCAAGCTAGACAGACCACATAAATAATAAGGACTCATGTCTTAAGGCTGCTGATTATTAAGTTAATAAATAATATAAACACCATGATAAATAAGAACATTTACATACATTTATTCACATATATTCTTCATATTGGCAGCAAATGTTTGTTGAAAGTCTGCCACTAAAGTTGACCAAATGTTGTAACTGTGAACTGACTGTGTTGTGTCTTATGAGCGTTTAATATTTTAATTGCAAATGACCTCTATTGTCTCTTCTCCTCCAAGTTCACTCTCTTCACCAAGACCTCTCTAAAGTTCCGCCATGCTGCAGGAGGCTCAGCTGCATCTGTGCCAGAGCTGTTTACTCTGCTGCAAGAGTGGATTGCGCCTTCTCTCCCAGCGCTCCACACACAGGTAGGCTGTATGGCCCAAATACAACTCACAATTGTTGTTTTGTTACTGGTCAGCAAAAAAGTGTTTTGTCCTGAGCTCTTTGTTGTTTTTACTGCAGAATGGCTTTGAACCACTACAAACTCCTGGGAGTCAAATCTGACGCCACCTTGGATGAAATAAAAAATGCATTTTTTGACAAATCAAAAAAGGTGAGGAACTCTTCACTCATCAACAAGCTGTACATTTATCTATATATTTATTTATATATATACTGTGGGGACGTTATCACTCGTTTCTCTCTCTGGCCACACGAGGGCAGTCTTTCACAGCCAATAACCGTTTCATTGTGGGCCTTTGGTATTAGCAGCACATAAATAAGGATAATGGTGATTAAAAAAAATAGCTGTGTGTTTTTTTTTATCTAATTTAAGTGAAAATGAAGTCACTCTTCTGATGCAAAGTGTCTTTGTGTATACGGATAATACCCATGCTGAGCCAGAATGTGCTTTTCTGTTTATGCACGTAAACACTATGTTTGTTATTGGGATGTAGATTCAGTGCTGTATCTCACCTTCTGCTCTCATGATGTTGCAGCTGCACCCAGACAGCGACCCATCTAATCCAGCACTGCACGGCCAGTTTGTGGAGCTGAACGAGGCTTACCGGGTGCTGAGCAAGGAGATGAGCAGGAAGGAGTATGACCTCAAAATCAGACATCCGTACAGCAGCAGCAGCAGCCCAGGCTTCAGACCCACCTCCAGCTACACCAGCTACAGAGAGAGGTGACGTCAAACAAACTGTCTCAATACACGCCGGATATATTGTCTCATATAACTTAACCTTTCGCCACACTCTTAAATGCTTTGCCACCTTTGGTTTTGTCAATATCAGCCCTGTAACCCTTTTTTATTACTTCACCATCAGTGCGGAAAGACAAGACCATATGCGTTACTGGGAGCAGTTTCGTCACGCCAATGCTCAGGAGATGACGGCAGAGGAGTGGCAGAAGAGGCGGAGGGCAAACTTCCGCCTGCTGGGCTACTGTGTGATCACTATGTTGGTTAGTGTGGGAGCTCACTTCATTTTCTTCAGGTAAAAACCCCACACGACACGGCGTCACACACAAGTCCGTGTTTAGCAATCAAGTTCTATGATGGGATTCTTGTAATCATGTAAAAGGCAAACATGTAGGTGTATATTTGGTATAATTACATATTATTACATATGATCAATGCCTCAATCTTGGTTTATGATCGTCTCAAATCCATAGTCATGTTTTCCTGTCAGTGTTTCCATTGCTGCTGTTGTGATTTTGCCTTTGCCGCACGTTCACATCCTGATGAACCGGACTGTTATTGTGTCGGGTCTCCCCTGCCATGTGTCTTGGCACGACCTCATGGCTCACTGCCACGTGTCTGTTTTCACACACACAGGGTCGGTGCCACTTCTGTTTGACGAGATCCACTCCTTTATGGTGTGAAGCCTGTGTTGCAACAGCTGTATAAACCCATTAGAGAGCCCTGTGTATACACTTGTTGTACTGTTTGCGGAACACCCAGTTTGAGGTCATGCAGACGTGGATGGTGCGTGTTAAGGATCGCTCTTCTCTCTCTCTCTCTCTCTCTCTCGATCTTTCTTTCAGGCAACTTGAAGGAGTTCATAACAACTTCATGGATGAGAAAGATAGAGTCATCACTGAAATCTATAATGAATCCAAAGAGAGGGCCAAGTGAGTGACAGCTGCAACTTCTAAGAGTATTTTCTTCCTTGTTGAGTGAATTTGTATATGTTATCTAATGACATGGCATATTTGTGATTGTGCAACACAATTCTGAATGCATTTCCTGTTTCTTTCAGATTCAACGGGTTCAAGAAGCAGAGAGAGATCTTGCGACAGAAACACGCAGAGTTCCTGGAAAAATACAACAATTCCAACGGAGGGCAGGACAAGTAGAAGTCTCCAGCTGTGTTGGAACCTCTGGAACAGTGACTTGCTCAGCTGGATAAGTGGGGCTGCAGATTGAATGTGGTTGACATTTTAGAGTTTTAGGGATCTTTCCCCCCTTCACCTGTTTATACCAAATGTGTGTTTATGCACCCACACGTCTCCTCAGATGGGAGGCTGAGGAGCTGATGACAGTTTGAGCTGAAACACGAATGAACAAGACAGATAAGGGGGGATGTTTAGGATGACTCGGGGGATCTGAAGGGTCCAGCTCTGAGCACAGACCACTCAAGTATTTCTCCGCAGGGGAACCATAAGGAACACTGTCAAACTGCACAATGGCCTCTCTCCTGGTTTTGCTGCACTGCCAATCAGAGTTCACACAGAAAGAAGTGAATAAGAAGAAGTATAGCTGTGAATGGGGCGAAACCTGATATGACTAACGATCACATGGACAAAAACTGAAGTGGGATCCCTTCAGTTGACGGTTTAGTGCGGCCTCGGGACTCTGGCACTGCACACACAGGGGGTCGGTTAGGTCACATGACGACACTTGTCATTCATTTCCTCCTTTGCACAATTGCGCAAGCGTGCTACAGATGGTGTTTTTAAGCTGTGCGATCTCGGGCCATTGTTAATGTGTTTCAACGTTACTGTAGAAAGGCTGTGATTGAACCATAGCAGCGGATCTGTTAGTGATCCCTCCTATGACTTGAAACGGGGTGATACTAATTTATTTTTTAAGGGAATTGTTGTAATATTTGAATCATGGGAAATGGAGTGATTGACCCATCGTAGCCTGATGAACCTTTACCATTAAGCCTTTCTGACATTTGAGATTGTCGCAATTTTTCTGTGTAATATTTCCCTAGACGGATGAAATGTGACAAATGATTTAAACTTCAACGTTTGCCAATCAATCATTACATCTGGTTTGCTTTGTCTCTTATTCGGGAAGGCTTTGATTTGGCTTCAGTGTCTTGCAGTGGACTGACAAAGCAGATCACACCGGTGTTCAATCGTTTCTGGTTTAGATTGATCACAGAAGAAATAATAAATTACAAAATGTCAACAGTTAAGTAATCATCATTTAAATACAAGATGCATTTCATTATCAATGTGTCTGCTTGTAGTTAGAGGGCCGTCTGTCACCTTTCAATGAGCAACCACACGCAGGAGAACACCGTGTCGTGATTAGACAATAATTCATCTGCACTGAATCAGAATTCAAAAGGTCTTCCCGTTATCTCACTCATCAGGATTTGCGAGTGTGAATCATTCTATTAAACCTCTCGACTGAAAACTCTGCGGCCCCCTGAGATAACATATCCCCGCATAGACGACACACACCTTCACCCTCATGTGGTCCTGTGTGTGGACCGTCATAGCCCAAACACACCATGATGGGACTCATGTCAGCACACACACACACACACACACACACACACACACACACACACACACACACACTCAGATTGAGTGAGAGAGAAGAGGGAGCCACTCATGACCGTCAGCCATAGAGGCAGACCCATTTTTTGGTGCTCTTCAGGTTTTGGTTACAAAGGTAAATATGCCTTTGCCAAAACTCCCTGATTTATTATTTGAAATAGAGTAAACAGAGTGACGGTGGAGTTTTAAAGGTAAATCATTGACCTGCTGAATAACAAATTGAAATGAGGTCTTGAATTGCATCGCTCCCAGGCATTTGCATTTCCAGGGCCCTCAAAAGGAACCAGACACAGGGCCACACTTTGGATGAGATTGCCTCTGTCTGCCTTTTGTTATGTAGGTTGGTAGGGGGCAGTGAAAGCTTTGTGGAAAAAAACACTCCTAACACCAACAACACTAATAAACAACGTCCCCAAAAGTACAACGCAATTACTATTACGCAGATGCAAGAAAGAAAAGGGGGGCTCTCTGGAGGCCCCCGGACCTTACTTTGAGAACCGCGCCTGAATCCAGTGCGCCTGTCCCGTTTGCAAAAAAAAAAAAAAAAAAAGTTGTAGGCGCAATGGTTCCGCTGCGTGCGTCTCAAGGGCAAAGGAAATGAGGAAAGCGATTACAACAACAAATGGAGACTCGTACCTCTCCAGACCACCTCTCCTCCTCCTCCACCACCTCCTCCTCTTCCTCAGCGCGGCTCTGTGCGGACTAATCAGTGTCCTTACCGCGTCTCCGCACACACACACACACACACAGGCCATGTCAGTTATACCGGCGTGATTAAGAAGAAGGATGACAGGAGAAGATGCGCCCCGCGGATGAAACGTCACGTTTTCAGTGAGAGCGGCACCGTGGAGAGACCGTGACCGAGCCCGGCAGCGGAATATGCGGCACTGTGCCTCTGTCTGTCCTCGTCCGAGGCCAAGCGGCGGATCTTTAGCGGATAAACGACCTGTAGGTGTTTTAATGTTTGTTTATTTTTTCTCCACGCTGACGATTCAGTGATCGGCGCCACATGTCAGCGGGGATACAAACGATCCCGTAGCCGCACCGCCGCTTTCATTGGAGCCCGACCAGCACACGGTACAGACTCGCTGTAATGAAAGAACTGTGATCTTCAAACAGGACACGTCAATCAAAGTTTATACAAGTGTCACCAAAATCTCAGAGGATTATCAGCTGATGCAAACAGCAAATACGGACTACAGGACTGTGCACAATGTTATGGTCAATCTAACACGTGTAGATAAAAGTAAGATCGCAGCCTATTGTGTATAATTCATCAAGATATTAACAGGCAGTGGTGTGACTTTTTTCGGGGGGGGGGGGGGGCCGGTTGTTTTTTTTTGGGGAGGGTGGGGGGGACTGGGAACTAGTTAGGCTTAAGTCCTGGGATTCTGCCTCAAATGCAACACGCCAAAGTTGGTGGTCTACGCCTCAGGATGCCACCGTGGGTGTCCCTTCAAGGAGGGGAGAGTGGAGAATGAAAGCGGGATATCTGCGTGTTTGATCGGGCACAGAGGGCGAGGAGACCCGGCCGGACAAGTCACCACTTCTTTCTTTTTGTTTCCTTTTTTTTTTTTTTTTTTGGACTGGTCCAAAAAAATATTGTTGCCTGCTCCTTGGACTCCTGCACAATGGGGATTATGCTTCAAGTTATTCTAGGAATGTTTCAATTCCTGCTGCTCACCAGAATACCCACCTCCCATGCCAAGGTATGTATATGGACTATGTGACCTCAGAGGTTATTGATCCTGAGTTTGAGCCGTTTGTATTGATGATGGTTTGACTGGCTTTAAGTAGGGACACGTACAGTATATTGCTCTTTGTGATGTGGTTGTGGATTGATTGGAGTTGTAGCTTTGTAGCAACTTGTCCCCGAGGTCATTGACACCTGCCACCCAGAGGCTCACGGGACGGTTCAGCCACAGATTCTATTCACTACGTGTTTGGAGTGTGTGGTGCTCCGCAGTGATACTCATGATACTCATTTATATTATGTGTCTGCTAGTACTGAGGTATTAGAAGGATTTTCCGGGTTTGACACTGAATAATTAAAAGTCTATGTTTTGTTATAGTTGTTGCTCTAAAGAAAATGTTCATTCACTGTAAAGAGGCTGGCTTCTGTTTGACACAAAACTGTTTGCTATCACAGAGCACCACACACACACACACAGAAAGAGAGAGACCGGCATATGTTGGCTTTTTATTTATGTCTGCAGACTTGTAGCAAGAACAGACAGTGCCCCACACACGGTGGGATCCATGCTGCTCGACGTGCCAGTGATTCAGCATCCTAGACACTACATGGCACTAATAATGGCGCACAAAACATTTTGGGCATCAGACCACAGTCTAACACCCACGAGCTCTACTTTTAGACTGATAGACTGTGACGTGTAATCTTTTAAGACAGTTGGTGTGAAAAATGGGTCAATACCTAATGTGTATATAGCTTTAGGGTAGGATTTGTCATTGCTTGTCTGTCTGTCTGTCTGTCTTTCTCACTCATGCACGGCACACACACACACACACACACGCACACTGGTCTTGGCCCATCTCTTAATTTACTCGGGGAGTGGCTGTGACAGTAGACAGATAGCAATACCAGTGCAGATGGCACTGGGCTGGCACTTGTGTGTGCATGTATTGTATATGTGCATCTGTGTGTGTGTGTGTGAGAGCGAGAGAGAGCTCAAGGCAGATGCTGCCTAGATGTGACTGCCAAGAAAGATAATCTTAGTCTCATCTCAGAGACCGACACAGAAAACACACTTCTTCTTAAATCCTGCAGGCTACAAAATGGCCACAGTGCTTGCTTAACTCAAAGAATCAATGTGGGGCAAGTGTGTGTGTGTGTGTGTGTGTGTGTGTGTGTGTGTGTGTGTGTGTGTGTGGGTGGGTGGGTGGGTGGGTGGGTGGTTGTGTGGCGGTAAGGGGGTGGAGTAGTGAAAGGGGGGCAATTGGACAAAGTCTACATTCCCTTATGAGTGGCCTTGGTCTTCACACACATAGGCTCAATAATGCCAGTGTGTGTGTGTGTTCATGTGTGTGTGTGAGAGAGAAAGAGTTAGACAGTTAGAGAGACAAAGTAATACATTTCTGCTTTTCTTTCTGTGGTAATTAGGAATCAAATGACTGAACTGTTATATAAAAACAGTTATGTAAGCAACACAAAGTAACAAATAAAGAATCTGAATGAGCTGAACAACAAATTAAACTGATTTGACCCTCAGAAATATGAAATAACAATAATTGGTCTTATTTAAAAGTAGTTAGTGTCCCAACAATGCATCAACAGACACTGTAACGGTTCATCAGTGTGAAATCCAGTGGCAGACGCTCTCACTGTTCATTCTGTGCAAATGAAACAGTTTCAAACTCCATAACCAGGTAATGTAGGCTCAAGGGCAAAGGTAGCAGGTCTAGCTAGTTCACACAACCCCTGGAGTCATTGAGTTGAAAATGTGGTTTTCTTGTGAGATTCTTTGAAGAATGTCGATCAAAGTTGGTTCCCATCTTTACAGGAAATGTTTAATAATAATGTAGGTCTACGTTTTCTTACAAGGACTGAAGTTCAAAGCAGCTTTTCCTGTCTTTTAGCCTCATAAATCACGGTGCTATTCATGTTCAGAGATGCCAGGCATGAAATACTGCTGTGTTCTTTGACAGGAAATGCTTTACCAAGCTGATATGCACTTTAAAACAATGGCAAACAGGAGTTTCCTGCCAAGTCCAATAATTACATCACTTGTACAGTTCAGTATATAATGGTGTTGAAAATAGTCTTGGTTAATGATTGATCAGTAGATATGCACTCATATATGGCTTGTCAAAACTGAAAAAGAAAAGAAGGAACTGTGCTAATGTTCTGTTATATGTAAATAAATATCCTCCATTTGGTTTTATTGTCTTAAATCCTACTACAGGTGAACATTGTTGTCCTTTGCTCAGATGTAGTAAAAAGTAAGGCTACCTAAAATAAAGTTGCTCCAGGTAAATTATTATGAAAAGCTTCAAATAAAGACTTAATACTCTAAATGTGTAGGCTGCCATGGATACATAATGTATATATAGTTTATGCATTTCTAATATAAATGATCTCATTTGTATTTGGTTCATTACAGGCATTCTGTTTGACCTCTTTGTCAATATTGCTGTGTTTTACATCATTGTTCATTGTTTCTCCTCCAGCTTGCTCACTGGAGGCCTGCAGATGTCCCCAAATCCAGAGAAGGTCGAGAAGGTACGATCCCAGTTTGCCCCAAAATTAGAAAAGAATGGAGGAGTAAAAACCACAAGGGAATGAACACACTGATCTATTTCTGTACCTCCATCAGTTTCCTTTGCCCTCTTGTAAAGTAACTAGCTGCAGCTGTGAAATGTTGTGCTTTTATTCCACTACATAGCTGATGATGATGATGATGATGATGATGATGATGATGAAATAGCTGTTGTCAGATAAAAACCTTGTGTCCCAGGTTTGTCTGCTCTGCCCTTGTCTTGTGATGCCATCGTTGACCTCAATGACCTGTCCTCCCTCCCTCCCTCCCTCCCTCCCTCCTTCCCTCCCTCCTTTTCTCTCTCTCTGTCTCACTCTTTGTGTGTGTGTGTGTGTGTGTGTGTGTGTGTGTGTGTGTGTGTGTGTGTCTACCAGTGCGGCGGTGGCTGGAGGTGTATTCGAGGAGCGGCTGTGAGCCTCGGGACACTCTGGTGGAGGTTTGGAGGGAGTTGCCAGGGGAAACGCATCACCTCTTTGTCCCGGCCTGCGTGTCGGTGCGGCGATGCGGTGGCTGCTGTGCTGATGAGGCCCTGGAGTGTGTTCCCTCACTCACACACACACTAACCATGGAGGTACTATCGCATATTTAATGTTGAGAGTGAGATCAATGAGAGTAGATCAATCATAATAAATGTAATAATCATAATATAATATAATACAATGGATTATTTTTGTTGCTTCTATAGCTGATGAGGACATCCTTCATGAAAGTAGAGCTCATTGAAGTGCCCTTCATTGAGCACA
The DNA here is from genome assembly GCF_046128005.1 of Genypterus blacodes. NCBI lineage: Eukaryota > Metazoa > Chordata > Actinopteri > Ophidiiformes > Ophidiidae > Genypterus > Genypterus blacodes. Next base: position 1,568,345 of record NW_027466902.1, on the reverse strand, counting down.
GCCAGTGTGAGTGCAGGTAATAAAACACACACACAGACACACACACACACAGAGCCCCAAAGGACACGCATGCATGGCGTACCTGCTGCTTCTTGTCCTCACTGTACCTTTGCACTGACATGACCTGCTGTGTTTGTGTGCAGATTAAAAGAAGACCTGCAGCCCACACCTACTACAAGGTAACACACTTTAATAGTCTCTCTTTATCTCTCTGTTTTTCTTACAACTTCCAGAGACTTTAACTTGGTTAGGATAGGTAGTCCATCACAGTGGGGGGAGAGCGGGGCACGTTACAAAGCAGCGCTGTTTTAGGACATACATGATGATAAAATACGTTATTATAATAATAACATTCTGATAAATGATCTGTCTCCTATAAGGCTTAAATTTCTGCACGCGGATTTTCACTGGTGTGGTCCATAAATGGCTTGGATCAAATTATACAGGTCAAGAATTGAAAAGTTAGTTGTGATTGACAGCTGTGCACAGTAAGAAAGGATCCTTGATGTTTGTTTACGAGGCTCAACTGGAAGGTCCAGCCAGACAATCATATGATTGCATCTTTAATGTTTATGTCCCCCCTACTTCCTGTTAGGATGTGGGCATAAATAAAGGATTAAAATATGTGCGTGTGTGTGTATGATGTGTGTGTTTTAATCCCAGCCACAGTTCAGATATCTGTGACTGTGTGTGGTTTTGATAAATCTCTGTTCTACATGTTATAGTGTATGTGCATGTGAATATGGTTTGTATGTTTATCTGCGTATGTACCCTGCGGCGAGTTAGCATCTTTGTGACTCTATCCCAGCATCCCCTGGGACAACCCGCATCCTGTTGTCACCATAGCGACAATCTTATCTCCCCTGCCATGTGCTCTCTCACAGACTGACAGAGCAGAGTCACGCATCCACCATAGCAAATTAGAGCTCCAAAGACAACAGCAACATCCGTGCTCTGTTATTAATGTCACCATAATATTGTAATGTTTAATAAAGGCTAGTGGCGAGGTTAGAGAAAGAGAGAAAGCGTTAAGTTAATTAGGAAAACCCACAAGCCAAAACGTGTAGGCACTCGCAGACTTTAGTATTGATCCAACCGGCCAATATAAAGTGGAAACTAAAATCATAAAGAGAATATTGAGCAAGGCATTGTGGACAGGATGTAGTAAACTGCAGGGAAAACTGGTTTGGCGCGGACGTGCACGGCTCCCAGTGAAATTGGGGTTGTTGTCATGGCTCCTCTGTTGCTGAACTCTCAATGCTGTCAATTACAATTTTCCTCCACACTGACATTGAATAAGATTTGACAGAGCATAACGTCAAATCAAGTAGCAGTGTATAGTATTCGCTATGGAATTGAGCTGAAAAAGTGGAGCAAACTGCAATAAAAGACACAAAAGACTCCTAATAACGACTCTAACACAATATTTTAAAGTGTAATATGATGTGTGATGTATAACTAATGATTTTATTGTCTCACTCTATAACTGCAATTGTCTGAAATTCCCAGGCCTGATCCCAAGCCGACAAGAAAGGGGAGGAAAAGGAGGAAGGGGAAGTCCAGACAAAAGAATCCTCCATCCATCAAACCTGTGTAAGTTGAATATTCATGTACAGTGCATAAGAGCATTCAGCACTCAGTATGTTCCTGATGCTGACACACCCAGTGGGAATGTTTGGAGTAGAACAAGCGAGGTTATCTGGATTACATTATTCCTGAAGGACAATTTGTTTTACAGGCAACAGCCAAGGTCTCACTCTCAAACAAACACACACACACACACACACACATCAAGTGTATTTTCCTCTGTGTAATCGGCTACTGAACACAGGGTTGATAAACAGTCACATCTATACAATTTCTATCATTCATTAACATTTACAGTCATCTGTTTTATAATTTATTATGCAATCCAGATCAAAACACAGGTATGTGGAGTTATCATATAAGAAGCTTTATGAAGGTCAAACACATTCAAAAGGACAATAAGGCACTAGTAACCAGCAGTAAGAGCTGAGGTGTGTGTGTGTGTGTGTGTGTGTGTGTGTGTGTGTGTGTGTGTGTGTGTGTGTGTGTGTGTGTGTGTGTGTGTGTGTTTAACTACTTGTGCAATGTCCGATTTCCAACTATCAATCTAAAACACTGACACAAAGAACAGTTTCAGCTTGTTCCCCTGTTACTGTTTTTTTATTTAGTTCCCCATCGACTGTTTTTGCTGTCAGTCATTTTCCCCCCCTGAGGCCAGAGGTGCTTTGGTGTGGTGTGATGTCCCTTAGTACCCATCCATCACTCAAAACAAGCCTTATTCAGGCCCTGGCAAGTGTAAAATCTATCTAATTTGCTCCCAAATGCCACCTCCTCCGTCTATGCCAGCGGCAGGCGTGGTCAGCGGGACACGAACAAAGATGGCCTCTCTCTGCTTCATTAAGTAACTTCATTTAGTTCTGCCGGCCTCCTGGGGGAGACTGGGGCAGGACCAGCTCCACTTAATGGACTCACTGGCCCAAGCAACTTTCTCAGCCTCAGAGAAACTACAGAGAGAGTAGAGAAGAGACTGAAGACCTCATACGCAACTAACAGTCTACAACCATGGCAACAGACAGAAAGACAGACCGACAGAAAGAACTACTTTGTCACCCGTAGAGGAATCCGTATCCCACATTTGTCATTACAGACACATCACCCACACACTGCATTGGCTCAGTTTGTCACAGTTTCACACCATCGTGTTTAAACATGTCTCAGATTTTATTTCCAATCCATGAATTCATAGGTTTTGCAGCTAACCAAGCTGTTCTTACGCCTGGCTTCTTTCTAGGACCCCTGCTGTGACTACCCTCCCTCCCCCCAGCTGGGCTCCCTCTTCGAGGCCTCGTTGCCCTCCCTGCAGAGGGAGGAAATGGGTACTGGAGGCGACGTCGTGTCAGTGTCTCTGCACCATCAGAGCCGAGAGCTGCAGCCAGAAAGGCCAGAGGCTGAACCCTCAGCGCTGCAGGTCCGACTTCACACAACAAGAGGGGAATCTGTTGCTCAGGCCAAACACACGCTTAATGAGGACATCCTGCAGGCTGTACTGGTCTTAGACACATACTTTACATCAGTACACATCTGATACATGTTACTATGGTGCAAGTAGGCTCCACAAATCTATTTTATTTCATTTTAATAGTTTATTCAGGTACAAAGCACAAGAGATATGTTGCACCAGAGATTTGCTGATTTCCATCTGTAGTCCCTTGGAAGATAAAATGCTTGGCACACTAACAGATGCTTGTATGGACACACATCAAAAATAAGATAAAACATTACATAATATACAATCATAGTACTACACAAACTATTTTTGCAATTCCTATTAGGTTTACATGTTTGTATGGATTTGACTGAGATAACAATGGATGCCTCACTTATTGTATTATTGTGTCTGCTGCCAGGTGTGACGCCACGAAGCATTGATGTGTCCACTCATATCCCTACCACATCTGTCTCTCCGCCTCACCCACACTCAGCTTGGATGGAACAGGGAGACGCTTGGACATCCAGAACCGCAAAACTGAAGGACATATTGGCATACGCACACCCAATAATCTGTACCTCTCTCCTCAAAACAACAAGGGCAGCATTACAGCCTGAATCTCATTTTAGATCAATCTGTGTGTGTGTGTAGTCAAACATCTCACCGCCTCGCAGCTTCCGTGACAAAGCTTCTGTCAGTGCACAAGTACATGCATGTACCGACATGTGAAGTCTTCAAAACATCCCATGAGCGGAGGGATGAAAGTGGCAGCGTATTGGCAACTTTGAGCGATGTGGAAGAATGTTAAGCGGGTGGAAGCCAGACAATATCTGCCTTGTGAGACACATGTCCACAGTTGAACACACCCTTGTCCCGCTGTGGTTTTGAGGTTGGATTATCTATTGAACTTATCTTCATTGAAGTGCTTTTGATCTGCATTTGAACATTCAAGAACAGTGGAAACAGGAATGACCACAAGTGCGATAATGTGTGATACATGCACTAAAGTGAACCTGTCTCACGCAGGTGTTGTCTCGTCAATGGAACCTCTGACACGTTCTTCACTGAAAACCTGCACAAGGCTTCCAGCATTAAGTCAAAGCCAGTGTTAGTGGGGAGGACTTGGATTTAAAACACAGCAGCAATGGATTATAAGTGGACACACACACGAGCCAATAGGAACTCCCTGTGCGCATGAGCCGATACTTGAGATGAATGCTGGGATGGAGGGTATCTGTGTGGTCTCCTCACTGAAAGACACAGATGGGTTATCTCCGCAGCCGCTCTTGTCTCTCATTCAAAGCGTATGACCACAGGCTGGCTCTCCAAGCTGCTTTCCACCATTTGTTTCATTTAAGCCTTTTGTCTCCATCTTTCCTCGGTTCCTCAATTGAGAGCAGCCGCTTTGCCTCTTTTGGGCAGTGAGGGGAATGACAATAATGAGGCCTGGCGGCTGTCCACTGCCTCACACAAACACACATTCACACTTCTGCCAGACACACAGAAAACACTACAAACACGGTAACACAGGCACATACACATACACACGTATGTGCATATTTAGACATACACATACAATGTGAAATGAACACACATAACCATAAGCTTTTGTTTAAGTGTGCAAATATATGTCAGTTGTTTATATTTGCAGTTTATATTGCAACATTTTTGTTAAATATTGTATTTAATGCATTTGTTTTATATTTTTTATTTTAATTCTGTGAAGTTGATTGAATAGATATTCTATATTGCAGAATGATTCTTTGTTTAGTTTTTTGTTAATCTCTAATCCGTCTGGATAAAGAATCACACTGGGTGGTCAGCTATGTACACACTCAGCATCTAAACCGATACCCAAATGTATTGAATTTAAACAGAGAGGGCTCACATGGGCCACAAAATGGGAGACTATATACATTATAATGTGTAATTCAAACAATCAGCGGGGCAGTGTTGTCCGTGGCACACAGAAACCAAGCAAATAGCCGTTCCCAGTGCAGTCAAAGGAAAACATGGCTGTTTTTGTTGCTTGGAAGAGCTGGGATGGAAAGAGTATTATTCATTTGGAACATGACTTGTTTATATTCTGACTGAATCTCACGGTTAAACTCCATGTTAGTTCATGACTGCTCGGCTGCTGGGTGGGAACGAGGATTTAAACGATGACGGTGTCAGAAAGGACGGGGACTTGAACAGCTTGTCAGTCAGTGTGACAAACTAAAGCCTGAGCCCCGTTGACGTGAGGACATAGATGGCAGGTCGCCGGGGTTCAAACCCACTCTTGACACATATTCAGACCCTGAGTCCTGGGCTGTGTTTCCCTAAGGACATTGAACCAACGACGTCTTAGCTCTGTGGAAAGCAGCAGGGTCAAGCATCGTCTCAGGAGCTGAGGATGTCCTGGGAAACTCCTGTGATTCGTGTCCGCGTTCTCTCCCGGGAGCGATACCATCTTGTTGACTGAGGAATGGCTTCTTTGTAGGAGTGTCAGCTAGAACCACAGTCTGAATGGCTGTATGGCAGCCTTGGGCTAAAGAGGCGAGTGTGATAAGCTCTGTATTTATGTGAGATTACTTTTTCCATGCTCAACTTCATTGTTCAGTTTTGGGTAAAGCTGTCAATCAATGCATCAATCACTACCTCTACATTATGACATATTAATGACCAAGTATTAGAGCATTGTTGTTACCTTCCCTGCTTTATTTCAGACCTCTCTATGATGTTTTTCTTTTTCATTTAGCAATAAGCACCACGTCTGCTACACAGGCTTCACTGTTTTCGTGGAGCTGCAGCAGATTTGTAGTCATTATTCACTGGTTAGAGGAACCTATAGGAGTTTGTACATGCCATGTCTTAGTAATCTGAAGGGAAGCAGCTTTGGTGGGGGAGCTGAGCTGGACCTCTGAGTGCAGACCAGACACTGTGTGTTAACGTAGAACAGGAGCTGGTTTCCCAAAGCCTTTGTAGCATTTAAGCGAACGACAACCATTCTTCGCTCTGAAACTTCTCGTGCATACATCGTTTTCGTCCATAGATAAACTTGCGCCTGCTTCCATTTGATAAGAATATGTCTTTTTTTTGTTCAAACGACCAAGCAACTTCGCTCAAAAAATGTTTTGGGAAACTGAACAATCAGTACAGATGTGTGCTTTGAAATTACAAAGCACATACAGCACATTGGTCCACCGGAGAAATGTCTGTCGAGCTCAAACTCCAAAACATGAGACGTGTCAGAAGCATTCCATCTAAAAGACACTGGGACACTTTACGTAACTTTAGTAACAGTAATCATAACAGTGGCTCATTTACATCAGCCTCCAGAGATTTCAATACTCAACTCTTCCAAACCTATACTCTTTGGAACGTGTCGGTGTCTCAGATGTCCTGATTCTGTATCCGTCTCAAATATCAAATGTGCTTTGTAGCTGCACAATCACTGAAGTGTAACGGTAGCCCTGTTCTAGCCTCCAGTTTCTTAGCAACCTATAGAGACCCCTTACTAAAATATATAATATTTTATAATCTCCTAGTATCCAGCCATGACCTTGTGTATGATGTAGTGCATACTTAAGAAATGTATTTGTATCTTCATTTTAGCTGTACTTTCCAACAAATGTCTTCTCCGCAGATACGTTGTACTACTGTAGCCTATGTATGAAGAGAAAACCACACTCTTGTTTTGCTGCTACACCATTTGTGCCCTATATGATGTCTTTGTAGAAAATAATGCAGTTTTATCTTGTATTAGTATATAAATACCAATTAATAAATTCATTGTGCACATGAACATGTATAATACACCATCGAAAATATTGGAAAATACCAGATACAACCGTGATGTTACAGATGTCATTAAAGGAAAAGGCTTATTTTTCGTATACACCTCTTCTTTTCCTGGTTTCATGGTTTGATCTCATCTTCCTTCCATCTCCTCCACACACACAGACACACACACACACACACACACACACACACACCCCACACCCCCATATTCCCTTTTTTATCTGTCATTTGATGGTAATGAAAGCTAAACAGACACTTTTGATTAAAGTGCCACCCTGGGAGCCCGGTGACAGAACATGCGAGTGTTAGTGACGTGATGTTATGAGACATAATATTGTTTTCTCCCCTCCTCTCATTTGTGCTGCTGAGTCAGAAGATTGGCAAGTACAAAATGTGCAGCCCACGATTGCAAGCGTTTGTGTGTGTGTGTGTGTGTGTGTGTGTGTGTGTGTCAACTAGAGACTGAGTGCAGAGAGATGCAGAGTGATAACATTTTGGTCATGACTACTCTTTGGATTGGTGACGTAGCTGAATTTTAAAGTCATCCTTGAGAGAAGAGGAGAGGAGAGGAGAGGAGAGGAGAGGAGAGGCGAGGAGAGGAGAGAGCTCAGGGATGCTGCCAGCCTCTCTGTCTAGAAGGGCATCACGCCACTACTAAATATAGCTACAAGATTAGGGAGACCAAGAGAGAAAACAGCATGAGTCATGCATCATTATACAGAAAAGATGCTTGCACTCCAGAATTTGCCTTTAATCCCCTTAGAAACCTGTCGTCATGCTGACGCTGAGTAGTAACGGTGAGGCAGAAACACGGTGTCTCAGCCCCTTCTTTATTATTCTCCATTGTGCCTTCCCATCTGTATGTTCAGTTGGAAACTTCCTTATCGGCCTCTCGATCGATCACTCTCCTCTTTCTCCCTCTGACGCCTGTCTGTGCCCCCCTGTCCCATTTGTATTCTATCAGTAACCAGGGCTTCCTGTATTTTTCCACCTTGCTGTCTCTGTGTGCTGAGCTGTGTTTTGCTAGTGGCGTAAAAAAAAAAGCAGCCATGTTTTCCTCCCTGCTTTTGTAGCAGCAGCTGTGTTGAAGCAGGTACTGGACGCTATCTGGCCTGCGAGCCTGTGTTGTTCGATGGTATCAGTGCTTCTGTGTGGGGTGTGTATGTGTGTGAGTGTGAGTGTGAGTGGAAGCGAGACACAGATAAAAGGCAGACAGATGGAGTTAGAGGGATTCAGTGTGTACTCCATAAAGTCTAGTCATGTGTATTGGGCTGGTCTCTGTTAGAGTGTCAGGAAAGACAAATTATTCAAAACAATGTCAAGCATAGATTGAAACATTCTGCATGTGTTTCCTGAGTATAACTTTCTCATTTCAATCTGCCTTTTTCTCTCCTTTAGGACATTTTTACACGGTGAATCAAGACAAAAGACATGAAGCTCAGTACCTCTCAATATTACTATGATATCTATTCTGATGTAGGAATATTTTGTACTGTATATGAAATCATTTAGTCGACAAGGATGTAAAGACAAGAGGGATATAAAGGTGTGGGGGAGAGCAGATGAGGGGCGAGGGGTGCTGGGGAGGGCATAGCTGTGGTGTGAGCATGCTCGCTCATGTCAGACAGAGGATGTGGGTACCAGTAGGAGCGCGAGAAGATCAGACAGGCTTATGAATGTTATCTCCCTTCACATAATACCTGCAGGCCGACTCACCTGAGGCAGCAGCCAATCACACTCTCCGTCTGTCAGTCCCGTCCTTTCTCATTGACCATGTGAATTCCTCTCCGCTCTATGTTGCTTAAAGGTTTGTTTCTTTTGTCATTCTAGGTCCACCGCTGTGTCCCTGTTGATGAAGCTGAAAATGGAGTTATATTCCAAAATTTCAATAATAATCCTACTCCCTTCTGTGACCCAGACACTGAGATTTGTGACACCTTAAGACTCCACAGCACTCCTGTTTCACAAAATAATATAAATGTCAAACAATTCACATGAAAGCTCAAAATTATGCAATGTGGGTATTGAGTAATGAGATGTTGGCTTGCTCATATATGTTTTGAAAACATCTGTAAATTAAATCTTTATTCTGAAATAATTTTGTTTCATCCAGTTTTCTGATTATTTTGCTGCACAGCGTGCATCAACAGGTACTTTCATTAAATCCCATATTTCAAAATATAACTGTATATTCACTGGAGAGATTGAACACATATTGTAATTGTGATATGGTGATCCAATCACTGTTCTTGTTATAGTACTGTTGCTATTATTGTCACAGCACTACTTATTACACTATAATTATAATATTATACTATAATCATCATATTACCTCAGTATTTCTATGTGTATAAACATGCCACTTCATTGTACTGTATCTCCACTATACATAAAAATGGCTATGGCGACCTCTGGTGGTGACACAAGGTGGATTTTCCCCTTCTGTAGGGTGGACGTGGCAATGACGTCGGTAACGGAAATGACCCGGATCGGAACTTTAACTCCTGAGCTGGCTAGTTTTCACCAGAAACGTCGATGGATCCCTGAAAGTTGGTGTAATATCGGTCCAAGTAAGTTCCGACCCGATCGTTTTTTATTTGATAGAAAGGGTTAGGGACGTCAGGCGGCTAGTTTTGATCGAATTTGATGGAGGTAAAGCAGGCGCGAGCAAACGAAAGAGATACGTTAGCTTTCTGTGGCTAACCCGGAGTTAGCCAGTCAGGCCGGGATCAGCTGTGTGTGTCGTGATGGACGGCCTACGCACACTGAGAACGCGTAGAACACAATCGGTGTTACTCATTTTGCGTATGTCTTGTTCAGTAATGTCTGTATTTTTTAGTTGTCGTAGCAGTATTGTGGTTTGCTGACGGATTGTTATGGTTTACCTTCCTGCGTTAGCTAACCGAGCTGCTACCTGTGATGTGGATTAACTAGTGGCTGCGCTAACTGGAGATTTTCATATAGAATGCGTTGGTGTTCTGATTTTAGCGTCGAAAATTAATAATAGGACTATTTTACTGTTGGCTAATTATTCAAAACTGTAAACGTGATAAACCTGACATCTGGTACATATGTAAAACATTAACCTCTTGTTTGTTGTGGACCAGCATTTATGTATGTATGTATGTGTATCCTAGTTTATGTCGTATTAAAATTAAAACAGAAAGTCTCTTTGTGCCTCCTGGCAGTACAGGGGATATTATTAGTTGTCCCTACGACTGCCTGATTGTAATCTGTGTTTATTAAAATGTCAATCTTACCATTTTTAGTCTCAATGGGCTAAGGTGTTGGTCAGTAACACTTTGACTTTTTATTAGAATCTTTGGTTGGTATTTCTTGGGTAAGAATCCCATAGCTGGCAGTAAACGTGCCAGAGGTTTGCAGGTGTTTATTGCATCATCTCCAAGCCAAATGGAATGCAGGTGTAAATTCATACTTATAAAATCTTGACTTAAGTGTATGTCACAATGTGAAAATGTATAACTTATGTGATAAGGTTACAGTACAATCCATGTAGGAGAAACTTTGAAGTGACCAAGTCGAAATACTCTCAAGCCTTATAACTGGACTCAAATGTCATCTCTCTGTTACTGTAGACATGTACGTTCGTTTGTCCATGAAGGAATCTCCACCTTGGATGTGAGGTTTTCCACACCACAGGAAGGGATCGTACTTATCAGTCGGACAGAGCCGGGCGAGGAGAGTTCAGGTGGTTTCAGCGTAAGGGGCCGGTGACCATAACCAGTGGCAGGATGACGTGCCGGGACCGAACCGTGGAGTTCCAGTCGGCCTGTAAATCTCTCCAGGGCAGACAGGTATGTTTGAAGAGGAGGCTGATAATGGTATCACTCATGATAAAATAATGAGTTCACCAGCAAGTACATACGTGGCTGTTTACTTTGTTCCACTTTTCTGGCCGTGACACTGCAAATCATTTCTGGTTTTGGTTTCTTGCCCGTTCCTCCTTTTGTTTGATACTTCTATTGAAGTCTTACCATTTTGGAAAGCATGACCTGGGAATTTTAGTTATTTGTACTTGATAGATGATTACAGTGATAAGTGCATGAGTTTGATTCTTTTTCCTTTCTTTTTTTCTTTAATCTCTCATTGGCAGAATGGAGTCCAGCCCACTAAACCAGCGCTCAGTGCCCTCAGGCAGCGCAGCGACTTTACAGTTATGGCCAAGTAAGTTCAACACAGTCTGTTCCTTTTTTGTCTTTCAGCAGCTCGTAAATATTTACTCCTGTCTACTTGTTTCAGTATGTTGATTTTAGGAGTTGAACAATTTGTATTCCAAGATTATAATACACGTCATCTTTATCTCATGTGAATTTGCTGCACCTGTTCTGATGTTAACTATCCCACAGACAGTTATAAAACAATGTCTTCTTGCATTGCAGGAGAATTGGGAAAGACCTGAGCAATACGTTTGCCAAACTGGAGAAGCTCACAATTTGTAAGTGAACCTTGAATATTGTTCTGTGGCAGAAATCTTAGTGTGTGTTTGTGTTATAGCGTCCATTGTGCAGGTGTGTCATACTCTGTTTCGATATGTATTTTCAGTGGCAAAGAGAAAATCTCTATTCGACGACAAGGCTGTGGAGATTGAGGAGCTGACGTACATCATCAAACAAGTGAGATGAGTTTTTAACATCCCATCAAATATGGAGTTTGTAACACTATATGAGGAGAATAACTATCGCACACAAAACAAATGTGAAAAGTGAATCCTAAGACTACATACCTTGTTTTATACTTCATATGTTTGTGTGTGCAGGACATCAACAGTCTAAACAAACAGATAGCACAGCTGCAGGACCTGGTGAGGTCACGCGGAGCTCCGGGCGGCCGACACATCGAAAGCCACTCTAACACTATAGTGGTCTCATTACAGGTACGGTAATCCAGGCTGGAGAAGTGAATACTGATACACAGATGAGCTCATGTAGGCCAGCTGCCATCAGTTGTATTAAAAATGTTTTCTGTATACTGGAGCTGCTTCTGTATAGAAACCAGGGAAGTAAATTGCAGGACTATTAAGATATTCTAGCAAGATTTTGGGAAAGTCAATTAATTTTACTAGGTGAATGTTTGAATTGAGCTGCACTTTCTTTAACTTTGCTGTGTCTTTTGTTGCCAACAGTCTAAACTGGCTTCGATGTCCAACGACTTCAAATCAGTCCTAGAAGTCAGAACAGAGGTAAGAACGGTGATGATTCAGAGGGACAAAATAGAAAACGATGTAGAATTGTAAGTACAGAGTTTGATCTCTATCGTTTGTGTTCACCTACGCCTTTGTGGGTCTGTGCTGCAGAACCTGAAACAGCAGCGCAGCAGGAGAGAGCAATTCTCACAGCCGCCCGTCTCCTCCTCTCCCATGATGGCCAACAACTTCAGTAAGCCCACCCCCACATCCTGCATCACGCCTACAGTCACACACTTTGATTTTGGCCAGGGTCTCGGCGTAATGCTAATCATGAAATTGCCGCCAACAGGTCAACACCGCATGCTGTTGCAGCTTTTTTCGAGGGCGTGTTCACTCTATTCTTAGCGTTTTATTTTTTAGTAATCTCTGGGTAATACATCATCTCGGTTACAGCTCTCAAACAAACCCGACACCGCACAGAGAAGTGCACCGGCGGATGAAGTTCTCGGTCGCTACCGCCTGTTTTCATTGTGGTTGTCGTTGTAAATGTTATCACCGTACACACAGCGCAAAATCTCATTGAAACAAATGTGGCCCGGGTCGAGATAAACGTTTCATTACGGCAGAAAATGCTTCATCATTCATTCAACATTCACCGCTACGGCTTTTAACTCGACGTGGCCGTGGGTTAGACAAAGAATAATAGTGTGAACACATCCTTAACTGGGGAGATGATTGACTATCCTGGCTCCTGCTGGAGTTAAGTTTTTGCTAAACAGCCTAATTATCAGAGACCCTCCAGGGAGCTCTTTGGCCTCCTGCAGTACACTGTCAGTGAAACCTTTTTGAACAGCCTGCATTTAAGCATTCTCAGATAAATCTCAGGTAATGCGCTCGTGTAAATACTCTAAACTTATAGTATACACTGTTTTCACACACTCAAAATCCATCTGGGTACTTTGGTACTTATGAAATCTGGCAGAAAGGTATGAGTGTAATGTATCATCTGTCATTAGGATTAGATTAGAATATTTACAATAAGCGCCACCTGAATATTTCTGGAAATGCATCAATGTGTAAATGTGGGGCGTTCAAACACTTCAAACTGACAAAGGATGTATTGTTTTTTCCGACACACCTGCTGTTGCACTAGGGACTGCTCCAAATCATGTGAATTATTATTATTATTTTTTTTTTTACTGTATTTGGTCACATGTAATGCAAAAATTAAAAAATATTTTAGGGAGCCGCAAAAAAGGGGCCCAGGAGCCGCATGCAGCTCGTGAGCAGCGCAATGACTACCAGGGCTATACAACCTCAAATTTAAAAGGTATTTCCCTGGACCGTTTGACTCTCCCTGCGTGTAGAAGTCGCTCTGTATGTGCCTGTCTGTTCTTTTTGCTTTTCGCTTCCACCACTGACCACTCCTGTCTGACCCCGGTGCACTTGTTTGTGTGTGTGTGTCTTCTGCTCGTCTCCCCTCAGAGAGCTCTGTCTTGATGCAGGACGAGTCCCGGAGTATGGGCGACGTGTCCATCGACATGGACTCCCAAGCCAACCCATTGCAGCTCCAGCTTATAGATGAGCAGGTAGCTGAAGAAAGAAGGCGTTGCTCTATTAAATGGTTGATCGTCGTGTGTACAATTGTTGGTCTGATGTCGCTGATGTTTGTCTGTGACACGACAGGACTCGTACATCCAGAGCCGCGCAGACACCATGCAGAACATCGAAAGCACCATCGTGGAACTGGGCGCAATATTCCAGCAGCTGGCACATATGGTCAAGGAGCAAGAGGAGACCGTTCAAAGGTGAGAAATGATCCGAGGAAGAAAATCAAAGTTAGTAGAAAGATAGTCAGAAACAAGTGTAAATGGAGAGAAGTCTAGTGACGAGAGCATTTAAGGAATAAGGTGTCAATCATTACATAGCGATTGTAATGTGTATAAATATATGTATAGATAAATATTGCATCCATTTTAAACCTCCTGCCTCTCTCTCTTCTTGCAGGATCGATGCTAATGTGGAGGACACACAGCTGAATGTGGAGGCGGCCCACACAGAGATCCTCAAATACTTCCAGTCGGTCTCCTCCAACCGCTGGCTGATGATCAAGATCTTTCTCGTCCTCATCGTCTTCTTCATCATCTTTGTCGTCTTCTTTGCTTAAAGCAAAGACGGCCGGGGCGGGCACGAGGAGGGGAAAGGCACATTGAACGAAGGGGGAAGGAACGTTCAAGGTGGACTGGGAGAAAGAATCGTCCAGACGGACTGTTTTGAAGGACAGACTTCAGTCTGACGGATGCACGGACAGAGTTATTTCGTATTCCTAAACCACAGAAATGGACTGTCTTAATCTTAATTCAACAAAGAGCTTCTCTGCTAGTAGAGGATGAAGATGTTGAATTCAAATGATAAATGGATAAATTATAAGAAAGATTCCCACATTGAATAGTGCGGGCGGGACACTGCTCTAAGTACTGAGACCAATTACTCATGAACATTTAATCCAAATGGCTTACATTTAATGGTTTGATTCTGCAAACTGTATTTTAATTTTTGTTTCCTTTTTGGTTGACTCCTGTTTGTTTCGGGTTATCCGTTGGTTATTACAAAGCCAAACCTACAAAACTGGACTTCGACTTCAAAACCGACGTTATTGTTTATTGAAGAACAAAAACTTTACCGCCTGGTTATCGAAGGGTTCGTCGCCCACCATCAGTCAGTTAGTATGTGAAGTTTCTCTTATTTGCTTTTTCTCTTTATTTGCTTTCAAGGTTTATTTGCCAAATGGGTACTCTTATAGAACTGTGACACAATGCAAAGACACTTGTCCAGTACCGTGCGTCCTTGGCGCTACAGGACAAGTCGGCTGAAAGGGAACGCCGCCGGTCTAATCCAGGTCACAATCTGTAGGAACGGTTCACCACAGGTTTTCGTAACAGCATTGTGTTTCTTGCTTGCGAGTTACCAACGAGCAGCTGTGACCACACAGAGCCTGCGTTCCAAACTCCTTTCAGTTTCACACTTGCAACCTTTTCTCGTGGTTACGGGCCCAGTTCAGTTCAATTGTTGTTCAAACTTGCACACCCAGAGAGGCGGCGACGCGAGTATCAGAAGTAGATTATTCCGATTACGTGCTTATGAAGGGGTTCTGCTGGTGGTGAAGTGACAAAAACCAGGCTCCCTTGAAGTGTACGGTTGTGTCACTGCTATAGTTGCTTCCCTCCTTTAAAGTCTAACTAATGTATAAGATGTTATTTAAATGACAGCTTTTTAAGAAGAAAGGAAAGTTCTTCCCCCCCCTGTCTCTTTTTAGCCAAATGCCTTGACTCCAATGTATAAAGTGCAAATAGTGATACTGATGTATTGACAAGAAAGTGCATATTAATAAAATGATAATAGGGTGTTGGCATTCATGGTTGAGATATTCTTGCGATAAGAGGATTAGTCAGCAGTCATATATTTAGCCACGCTGGGTTGTGTGAGGTTAGGCTGCAGCTTGACACGGCGCTGCTGTTTATCTACCTTATTAACCCCGCATGGACACGAGAGATGCCATTTACTTCATATAGCATTTGTCCGGGTGCAGATTTGACCCGTTTCAACAGAAGACACCCAAATCCAAATCTGAAAAAAGCAGCCTTTTAATTATACATCTATACTTTCATATTCACATTTCTTTTCATCAAGTGTATGCTTGTAGTTCTATGAGAGCAACGACTATTTTTAACTGAGCTGGTGATTTGGAGCCAAATACGAGTGCCGAACACGCAGACGCTTGGCCGGAGCTGAAATTCCCACATCTACTGCAGAACAAAGCCGTCCTGTCTGTTGCGTAACATATTTTCAAGGTACAGTTTGTTCGAGAAGTGTATGTGATTGAACAGAAAGTGCCCATTCATGCAGCGCCCTCATCATTCTATTCAGATATTTGGGACTGATGAAAAATGCTGATCGCCCTGCTTCAGACAAATGAAAACCAAAATCCTGGTGCAAATTCTTTTGAGTAGCTTCTCTCACTCATTTTGAAATGTGTCAATTGTTTTCAACATAATTGCTTTCCTTCCTCCCCTAACTCCCTGCCTCCCTCTACCTCACTCTTCCTCCCTCAGGCGTGGGTGCCCTGTTCCATCGGGCTGATCTCCGGCATGCTTCTGCTCCTGCCCCTCCTCGTCCTGGCCTTGATGGCCACTTCCTCCTCTTCTCCATGCTCCTCATCACACCAGTCCACCTGCTGCAGATTCCCCCTGGAGCCTCCCATGGCGCTACCCTTGAACAAATGCCCTCCGCAGAACTTGGAGCGGAATGTAACAAAGGAGAGGCTCTTGCTGCGTTGATGCTTCTCAAAGATGGCGTCCGGCGTCTGGTGTTCTTCGCCTCTGCTCAGCTCGTCTATACAGTCGCGAAGCACAGAACGAAATAGCTGAGGAACCTCGTGAACCTCGGGCTCCACCTGTTTCACATGCTTCCTGAACCTAACGTTGGAAGATATATATTTTTAGATTATTGGGATCTGATTGAGGAATAATTCAGACAGAATGCATCACAACAACATGCAACACCAAACAAGACAGAAAACCAAACGTAAGCAGACATCAACATTGACAGGGTGATTATTCTAGAGGTCCAGGATGCCTAGCAGACTCATCTATGGACCACACACCCCAGGTAGATGGGGCAAGATCCTCTTACACACTTACAGGGCTCACTGTAATCAGATTCCTGCGCAGATTTGTGAACCTTTGACCCCATATTCAGCCAACAGGTCTCAGGCCCACTGGTCTTGGGTTAAGTTCAAGGCTAGGTTTGCTGTCGTGGCTCCCAGGCTTTGGCACAACATTAGCATCAGCTAGCAGCATAGACTCCTGTGTTTTGATTTGATCATTTGATTGTGTTTGTTGTTCTGTACTGGTTACTGAATCCCATAGATAGAGAAGAATCAACGTTACTGGAGTGTCCTGCTGTGGAGTCTCCCTCACCTGGCGATCACAGGGCCGCATTCTGAGGAAGGGATCTTGGCACAGAGGTCCTGCAGCTCCATCAGGTCATTGGGGGTCAACTCGTAAGAATGTTGGCTCGGAGTATTGGCCAGCCAGGTGTAGTTGACATTGGAGGAGGAGCTGCTGCGACGGCGTCGACCGTGCGCTGCCCGTTCCAGGCGAACGCGTTCGGTGTGCTTGACCATGGCCCCTAACTCTAGCATCAGAGTGTTGGTGACCAACTCCTCGGTGCTGCGCTGCCCGGGCACTTTGGGCTCAAGGGAGAAGACAGCTGACCAAGGAAACATCTGGGAAAGAACAAAACATGGTAATTGTGTGAGAACGACAATAACAATATCTTATTACAAAGAAATGTTATCATCAGGCATCATATCTTCTACAGGTTTAAATCTCTAATATATAAATAAGAAATAAGAAATCCTGCTTTACAGTAGCTACACCAGCACACACCTGAAACAGAAACAGCTGATATCACTGACCCACACCAGCCATGATTATCAATACTTTTCTGTTGATCAAAATGATGTCATCCATATTCATTGATAAGCTGCTTGTCTTACCGTCATTAAGCTGTTTCAGAGTCGCCTCGTCTGATAAAAACGCTGTTCAGTCCAGCTCAACGCACACACAGCTACCTGACCACCTGGCTACCTATAATGGTCCGAGGCAGACAGTACATGTACTTCTGTGAGGAGAGCATAGACTGTGTGTGTGTGTGTGTGTCTGAATGAGTTTGGGATTGAGAATGGACATAATCCTGTATTAATATAGAATGAGTGATGAGATGAGCTTACCTCGTGACATGAGCATACATCTCACTGAGTGTGTGTGTGTGTGTGTGTGTGTGTGTGTGTGTGTGTGTGTGTGTGTGTGTGTGTGTGTGTGTGTGTGTGTGTGTGCCTGTGTGTGTGAGAAAGAGGAAGAGAGAGAGTGTGATCTACTGTACAGAATCTGTGTTTAGGATTGGTGATTGTATTGACTATTTTTATAATTGTAAAAGCTGGAACCAGGTGTGCTTACGGTATAGCTCCCTGGATGCTGCCTTGCTCAGAGGCACCTTAGAGTACTTTCATAGAGGGGCAGGTGTCCCTAAATAGCCATGAAATGTATTACATTCAGGATCTTTGTCTTCAGTCTCACCCTTTAAATCACAAAGATACTGCCATGACGGTCACAGCATAGCCTCCTCTGTAAGTCACTAGCTTGTCTGAGAGAGTTTCTTAGGTTGCCGATGAATAATCCTTCAATGCATCTGTTTACCAGACTCTAATGACCACACAGTACATTGAGATTACATAACTGCCCCCCCTAATCTCTTTCACATACTGACAGTCTCAAGTGTTATCGGTCTGCCCCTCGACCATATGTGTTATATGTATGGTAACTGTACTTTGTGGGTTTCCGTACCACTCAGCAGTTAGCCACCAAATCCCAGATTACATCCAAATCCAGAGCCTACCTGGAAGAATGATTGGTTCTAATAACTATCATAATCTAATTACAGTAGCTACCGTAGATGCTATTTAAGCAGGTAAGACAGGGCATTGTTTGTTATTGTATATATATAACATGTACAATTACATTAATTAATTAGATGAGTATTACTTAAATGATACCTGAATGTGGAGGCTTACCTGTACTTACTTACTATTTAAGTGTCTCAATATCTCTCCTCTGGCCATGAAAGACAATTAAATCATAAGCAGACTATATTTACAATCAAGAAGTAACAAACAGAAAATACATTCTGAACATATTAGTAATACATATTGTTGCTCAGAACCCTACTTATCCCTATTAATTCCCTGCTTATTGTTGAACTTTCGTATGACAAACTAAACAGTTCAGGCTAGCTCTACTAGCTTGTTGTAAAATTTGTTTAAGACAGATTTGGGAAAGGGCCCAATTTCAAATTCAGAATGACAAAATACGGAACCACGTTTCCAAAGCAGATTCTTTTTGCACAATGTTACTTTCCAATAATTAAGCTTATAAGCCAACATCTCAGTGATTTTATATCAAAACTTTTACAATTTGTGCATGACTTTTAACCACAGTGTACACGTCAGATTGAGTTTCAGATGTAGTATCTCGTATGGTCGCTAGAGGTCAGCAGAGCTTCGCGCCACCGACGCCACGAGGACTTTTCCCACACAACATTCCCCGTGACGTCACATACTCCCGCCCCGCCTCGTGCCACAACGACTCTTGTTCTTGTTGGCTGTCAGCTGCACGAGACCCGCGGCAGCTTGTTGAACACACAGACAGAGACGAGAGTTACAACGGCAATTCTCTCTGTTCTTTCGCGATAAACGAACGCCTTTAAGTGGTTCAAACATCCAACACCCGTTATGAGAGCCTGTCACCACGCTGTGTAAGATGTCCCGGCACCCCGGCGCTCTTTTCAACGCCGTCTGAAGCGCACACAGTGAGCGGTAAGTAAGCAGTTGTGCGGCGGTTAGCTTGTAGCATGATAGCAGAGGGGAACAAACACTGGAGTTTGGGGAAAGTCAGTCTCGGCTGTTCGCTGACATGAACACGAACGGTGTAGACAACCGAGTCGAGCTTTTATTATGTTTAAGTGGTGAGTTATCTCGTAGTTAGCTCTATTTCTATGTTTGTCCGGCACCTGGACGCGACCCCCCGTCTACATTGTCAACACAGGCTCGCTCACGCTGCTGTTTCGAATAAGCATGAATAGGCTGCCGTGTTTCTCCCTGTTTTCACTAACAAAAGGCGAGGTCAACCCGAAATCACATGCAACTCCCTTTGAAGTGGGACATCTACAGTGGCGTGATTGTTTGGGAGTCTTTGTAGCTGTATGTGATGCTTGTCAGACACACGGCGTATCATTTCTACCCTACATTGTCTGATGTAACGTGTGAAGAATGAGACACAATGTGGCCAAAGGTTCAAAGTGTTAGGTGTGCATGTCGAAACGGAGTTCATAATAAAGGATTAGTCAGGTAATTTTCGATCAGGCTTTTCTTCATTCCGCTGCTGTCACCTGTTTGTTTGTGTGTGTGTGTGTGTGTGTGTGTGTGTGTGTGTGTGTGTGTGTGTGTGTGTGTGTGTGTGTGTGTGTGTGTGAGAAACAACTGTCTAACGCTGGCTGTGTTTTGAGGAAGTCGTCATCATAAGAGAGGTGTTTTACTATTTTCAGCCTGTTGGAGCCTCGTAGGAATTGTGGTTGGAAAACACTTAGTCACAGCAGCTCAATCCGGACTACCATCCTCTCCTCTAGGGATCACAACCGTAGCAACCTCAGGAGTCACTGAGATGCAGCGCAGGTTGGAATGTGACAAACAATTACAACTACCTGCACCTGACTTTAAATGTCCTCTGCCTCCTCTTCATTTCAGACTGGGCGTGTCTCTCATGGCTCAAGAACCTGTCTGATTCAAGATTCTTAGGTAACAACTTTGACTTGTCAGGCTCAGGCAGAGAGAGATGAGCTGGGCTGAGGAGGACTGGACAGTGGGGCTGTCTGGACGCGTCCTGCAGAAGGTGAAAGAGCTGCAGGTTCAGCAGGAGCGACTGTCCAGAGAGAATAAGCAGAAACAGCTGCAGTTGGACAACAGCCAGGCTGCGTTTGAAAAACAAGCTGTCAAGGTACAAGCAGGTTCAAAATGTATTCACTGACACAGTGTGATACGAGTGCTAAGTTAATGCTAACTTCGCTCCTCTCCCCAGTATGAACGGGCACGTGTTGAACTCCAGTCGGTGGAGAGGGAGCTTCAAAGTGTTCAGGAGCAGACTCTGGCGGCGACATCCGCCAGGCAGCGCCTGTCTCAGGACCTTCAGACCAAGCAGGCACAGGTTTGCTCCTTGGAGGGGCAGCTGGATTCTTCCCGTACCCTAAATAACAAACTCACCCAGGAGGTCAAAAGGTTAGCACTTGTAGAAATGAACAGTAAGCGTTTGCTGTCTGTGGTTTGCCTCCTTTTTTATTTCTGTCCCTCTCTCTCTCTCCTTTCAGTCTGGAGGCAGAGTTGGAGAAGCTGCAGAACAGCTCCAGGTCAGCAGAGACCAGCCCTTTTTCCACCCCCTGCTGGAATGCAACCTCGCACTGGGAACACAGTGGTACAGTCGTGTAACTTTATGGCTTCTTCTTTGTTCCTTCTCTTTCAACATTACAGTGGTCTTTCTTCTCTTACCATCAATACCAGCATAGTGTGCTCAATTAAATAGAAAACTACTAGACTCCAAATTGAGCAAAAGTCCAGAAATATCTCCCTCTGCTCCCTAACCCCTCCCCCTTCCTCTCGGTCTCTGAGGTCTGTGGCGTTTTCTCTTCCCATCTTGGCACTTGTCATTAAACCGTTTGGATCCTTTGCTTCTGTCATTTCTGCATAAGTTTTGCTTTGCTTCTGTTGGACATTGGAAGACATGCTGTGTTTTTGTCCTGTAGGGGGCAGAAAGGATGAGAGGCCAGGGCAGAGAGAAGAAGGAGAGAACAGGGCAGTGCACCTTCGGGTGAGTACAAACATTTTGAAACCGAGCTGGGCTTGTACACGCAGTTTTGTTCGATAGACTGTGACAAGGGGAAGATCATTCATTCAGTCTATTCACTCTTGGGCACTGAGCAATGAAACAAAAGCTAAATAAATTCTAAGTATTGTTATAGCAGTTCAACTAACTGAACTGTTGCCTTTTGGGCAGTTCCCACAAACCTTTTGTTATGTTTAGAAAGACGTGTATGTCATCATCACAATTGTGTGCCCGTGTTGAATAGGCTGCAATTGTTCCTGGGGCTGCATCATGTATGCAGCAGCATTGAGTCATCCTTCAGTAGAATGCCGTGTTTATGTCGGTGTGAATGAGCTGCATTAGAGCCCTGTTGTTGGCACAGTCGGCTTAATTGCTGGATTTCCTGTGCGGGCTGATGGTCTTTGTCTTCTGTTCATTTCAACTCGTTCTGTCCTCTCTCATTCAGCAGCGGCTCCAGTTCTCCGACGCGCCCACAGCCTCACTGCCAAGACAACAGCACAAGAGTACGCCCCGACGGCACCCATCTGACCAATTCGACTCCCCCCCCACTCCCATGGCTGTGTTTCCATGGGAGCGGGATGACTCACGGCCAACAGCCAGGGGACGATCTCCTTCCTCTCCCCAGACGCCTTCGACTGATATCACTCAAGGCCATGTGGAACAGAAGTCCCAAGACCCCAGAAGAGAGACAGACAGTGAGTAGGGCTGTCAAAAAGTCAAATGAGCAGCTGTGGGCTTTACGCCGTATCACTATCCAGATAACTCGATACCTTTCTCACAGCTGTGGTAGAGTTTCAGACAATATGTTGCACCAGGCCACCAGTTATCAAGAACAAAATTGTAAACAAAGCAAATCTTAAACACTGAATCCTAAACAGCGCTTATTACATAAAGGGCTGAGTAGAAGCCGCTGTGTCAGCCAAAGAGTGGCTGTGTGTATAAATGTTATAGGCATAATTTAACACTCCTTCTTTCTCTGCACCGTGTGTGTTGTCAGAGGAGAGAGGGGACAGTTCACTCTGGAGCAATAAAAGCTCTCCTTTAACTGCTGCGAGCGCAGGAGGGGAAGGGCAGTGCAGTGTTTACTCACGCCGAGCTTTTTGTCTGGATGAATATTGTGCGTTTGTGCTTTTTCATTGTGTGCGTACTTTAAAGCAGATGGTCCAAAACGTGACAACACTGTTGATGTATTGTCACGGTTTCTCTCTAGCCATCGTATAGTGGTGGTGACCGGTGTAGCTCTCCACATAAAGATTCATGTAGCATTAAAATTACAGGAAGAGTTCAAAACACGGCTATGGTCACATGAGAGAAGCTGGAGGATTGATTTAGTCTTTGGCTTGGACGTGACATTCATCGGCCCTGCGAAAGAGATTCATGCAAATCAGCAACAGATGCAGTCATCAATGAGCCAGCCTGTATTGATTGACCCCATTCTCCAAACGCTCCAAACTAGCTGCCTCTAGCTGTTGTGTACGGTGGAGTGTGTGTGAGATTTGATACATGAAAATAACACTCGATCAATTTTCACCCATTTAAATGATGTCTGGTTACTATGGTTACTTTTAGAACCTTGACTAGTTATGGTCAGTCTAAATATTTGTCATAAATCCCAGAATTGATTAAATATCTTAAAGTCTTATATTTGTGTCTGTAAGGCCTGCATTTCCCCTGGAGATGCGATAAGCTGTTGGTTTGTTTTTTTAGACTTTTTTGACCTAATATGGGTGTGTGTGTGTGTGTGTGTGTGTGTGTGTGTGTGTGTGTGTGTGATCCAGCAGCAGCTTTATCAGAGGCGCGGGGTCGTGTGTCTGCCCTGGAGGAGGAGCTGCGTGTGAAGACTGAGAGGCTGAAGTCGAGCCAGGTGGAGCTGGTGCAGAGCAGGAAGGAGCTGAACACCAGCGAGCTCAGCCTGCAGAAAGTGCAAGACCAGCTCACTGTGGCACAAACACGCTCGGCACAAGAGAGCGAACGGGTATTAGCACACAGTTGCCCAAATTTGGACTCATAACAGTCATCGTCCTGCTGTTAAAGTTGGTGCCTGTAGCATTTTACAACATTAACTTTATACCCGTCAGGCATCAGGAGCTGAGCAGAGGCTGAAGCACCTGCAAGAGGAGCTCAAGTGTCAGAGGCAGAACACAGAGAGCAGCCGCCTGCAGCACCAACAACGCATCAAAGAGCTGGAGAAACAGCATCAGAAGGTACGGGACGCAGGAATGGGTGGACAGGGAGAGAGAAATTGTCCGAGGTTTTTTTTTAGCTGAGATTTGTGTGTGTGTGTGTGTGTCACTCCAGGACTTGTCCGAGCAACAGAAAGAGAGACAGTGTTTGGAGAAACAGCATCAGCAAGAATTGAACAAACTCAACCAGGAGCTCCAACAGGCGCGGACACTTCACAACGCCCTGCAGGCCCAAGCTGACAAGGTACACACACAAACACACACACACACACACACACACATACACACACACATATACACACACATATACACACACACATATACACACACATATACACACACACACACACACACATTTAAATAAGGTGCATTAGCTACACGACCATGCTGTCATACGCAAGCATTTGCATAGACAAGCCTGTAGTGTAAACAATGGAAACTAAAAACCTGGATGATACATAATGTTTATCTGTTGAGTTTTGGTCTGTTTTCCCAGCTATTTCCTGCCTTCCCTCCATGCTGTCCCACTCTCCCTCTTTCTCTCTCCTAAGGGACTGTTGTTGTATGATTTGTTCCAAAGGTCAATGAACTAATCTCCCTTCTCCCATGCTTGCTTTAAGCCCTCACTTGTTGTTTTTCCTCTCTCTCTCTCTGTGTTTCACTCTAATGCTGTTTTTTCCGCACCTGCTCTCTTTTCCTCTTCCTCCTCTCCTTCCTCTTCTCGGTTTCTCCCCGGTGGAAGGGTTGAGCAGAAAAGGTAATGACCACATGACTCTGTTTCACACTGCAGATTGCTTTGGCTTTGGAAGCATGGAAAATCTCATCACTTGTCCGTGTGTGTGAGAGAGAGAAACAGTCAGCGTTCTCATCTAGAGAGGCATAAGGGCATGACTGCGGAACAAGGGCGAAGATGGATATGAAGTTCTTGTGAAAGTGTGTGTTTGGGGGCAGGTTGCATGTGTGGAAAGAGATATTAACTTAGTTGGATGAACTGCTGTGGTCATTTGTTAACAACATAACAATGTCAGTCTCGCATCAAAGGTGAACCACTCTGCGTTTAGAGATTCAGCCGTTTCCCTAACTTCAGTTTCCTTCACATTTAGACAAAGTACCATACGGGATGTAAAATGTCTAAACAATGAGTAGTTAGTTCACACACACTTGTCAAACTTGACTGTAAGCCCTTTGCATACCACACAGATCTTATCTTGGACCTGATAAGGACACAGTGCTCACATTTTCACAATAGAGGCATAGTTTGTATTGCGCTGAAAAGCACACATCAGAATGACATTCAACTCCTGATAATACACGTTTATATTGACCCAAGCCACCACTTCACACTGGACTCTATGGACATTGTTTGCATTTTTTACTTTTTGCTTCTCAGATTTTACAAATGCATGCAGTTTCTCTCACCACGGCTCAAACGTTGCATGCAGAACAAAACTCAAAAATGTTGCATCGTTACAGATAAGGAAAGGGGCTCTTAAGTATTGAATTTACAAACCTATACAGTTTCCTTACAATACAATTTATATCCAAGACAATCTTTCAGGAGAATTTAACGGATAAAGAATAGGAGAGAATTTCCCAAATCTTATTTTTAATATCGATCTGCTTCCCTGATTCCTGTTCCAATCTGTTATTTCCTTTCTGCTCCTTTCATTTGGTTCCTCTGAACCTTTACCAACTTTTCCTTTACCCGTGTCCTCCCATCCTTCCATGGTGTTGTCGTGTTCTGTAATCACTCTGCCACTGAATCCGTTTGCCTTCCGTCAGGTGTCTCTTCAGAAGCAGGCGTTGGACAAAGAGGTGGAGACTCTTAAAGAGAAACTGAAGTGGACTGAGGGACAGCTGCGGGAGAGCCAGAAGAAGCAGACGGAGACACAAGCCAAACTGACGGTAATACATGAATGCACTCGCAGGCAAGGACAGTTTCTAGCGACTCTGCGGTCTACGAGCATCAATTATTTATTACCTGTGCATTTGACGTATAATAAATTCAATGAATTATTAAACCACTTTTGAATTGAACTGTGGATTGCTCAGCTGTTTCATATTATGGTGAAGCGTAACATGTACCAGCTTGCAACATCTGCCACAGGGTAACATATGACTGTGGATGTGTGTGTTTGTTAGGTTATTGTGGCGTAGCGGTTAAAAATGTCTGTTTCTGAACTTTCTGTGGCAGTATCAGGACAGCACGAGTATTGAGCCTGTGACTTGATGTTATTTTGTATTTTAACCTATGTATTAGGAAGCAGTGCGTGAGGCAGAGGGCGTGGCCGTGTCCCTGGAGCAGAGCAGGAAGAGAGAGAAAGCTCTGGAGGAGGAGGGGAGGAGACTGTCAGAGGAGCTAGCCGACGCTCTGCGCCTCCTTAAAGAACTGCAGGGTGAGGAGAGAGCTTTGGGCAAACTGGAGACAGAAATGCGATTTTTCGGTCAATGTGTTTACTGATAAGTTTTATTCTTTTTTTTTTTGCTACACAGGGAGTTAAGAGCAAGTCAGAAAAGCATTGTTACGCTTGAGTGTGTAGGTCAAACGTTTAATAGTTCAATAGTTATGTCTAACGCATTTCTAATCACACCCACCATCACATTTGGGTGTGGTCAAATGTCTCTGTGACTGCATCCAGGTACGACTCAGCTTTGTACTACGGTGCATTATGAAGTGCTGAACAAAGTGAGATAGAGTAGGCAGCAGGAGCTTGATAGTTAATGTTAAGATGTTAATGTTTAATTTGAGTCTGGGTGAAGTAAGGGAGGTGGAATTACTGCACTGTACTTGGATGTGTTTAGTATGTATCACAATCATAAGGCCTGTTCATCTCCTGTGCAAATGTATCATTCCTGCCACCTGCTGGTCAGTTATATAACACCCAGTTTCTTAGGTCAAAGCTGTCTCTTTAAAAGAAAGCATCAATGCAATTTCTTCTGCTTTTATTTCTTACTTGTCTGTGTTTTCTTGCATTTGAAAAAAATAAATCTTTTGTTATGTTTCCATTTTTTTGAACTCCAGATCAGAAGGCGGCCCCACAACCTCTCCCGCCACCTGTCCAGTTCTGTCCTGGAGCACAGAACTTCTCCCATCAACCGCCCCCCTCTCACCACATTCGACCATCATCCCACACTAAGAGGTCTTCATCAGCCCGTGGCGAACAGAGGAGGGAAGAGGAGGAAGGGGAAGAGATTAAAACAAAGTACCCCACTGACAGAGAGCCAGGAGAAGGTATAGACTCTGAACACATAAACGCCTTCACCGCCCCACACTCTGAACACTTGCAAAGGGGAGGAGGCAGAAGAAGTTCCCCAGAGAATGTAAGAGCGAATGACAGCAGCGTGACAGAACGACCCATCACATCTGCAGCTCCACCCACTAATGCCTCTATCGATGGCGATCATGGTGTTTTAAAAGCTGCTCAAGTGACAACCTCATCCAAGGCAGAGGAGTGTAGGCCCTCTGAAGACCTCAGGAGGGAGAACGTCGGGCTGAGATCAGAGCTACGTGATGTCCGCGAGGAACTGCAGAAAAGACTGGAAGACCTGGAAACCCAGCGTCGGGCTGAAGCAGAGGCCAGAACACGCCTTAAACAGCTCAGTCGGAAACATGCCAGCCAGGTTGGAGAGAAAGAGGAGCAGGGCAAGGAATGGAGGGCACAGCTGGATAGGGAGAAGGTTGAGACGGAGAGGTTGCGGAAGGCTATGGCCACCTTGGAGACAGAGTTCAAAAGGGCGAGGGAGGACAAAGAAATGAGGGAGACGGATGAGGAGGAGTGTGAAAAGAAAGCTCAAGAAGACAGGGAGAGTGAAATGACCGAGCTGAATATCCAGCTGAAGAAGCAGCTCGCTGAGGTGAAGGGCCAGTTGGCTTTAGAACGAGAAGAGAAGAGGAGGGATGAGCAACAAACTGATATCAAACTGGTAGAACTTGAAGCTGAACTGGAGGCGCTAAAGACTCATCAAAAGACAGCTTTACTTGAACAGAAGACTTTTCCAGAGACCAACAGCCCTGTTACTTACCTGACACTTCATGACGATGAGCTCAACTCCAACATCGTTGGCCTTGACAACAAGTTCCTTCCCTCACCAGAGCAGCATCGCCTCTTCTGCCAAACCACTAATCAGCTCAACATGGTAGTATCAGATACACCGGCTCTCATTCGTGAAGAGAGAGAAGGGAGCGATACTGAAAGCTCATCTTTGTCCGTTGAGTGGCAGACCACTCCAGATGAGCAAACAGTTGGCGACTCAGAAGATAATTCTGCACAAACAAGCCCGGGTGTGCCTTTCCTCTCAGAACAGGGAGAAGCACCCTCCAAACTACAAAAGGCTCCATCGGACCCATCAGACTTGGAAAAGGAGGTGGAGCGCCTGCAGAAAAAAAATGCCATGGAGGCTGAGCGTGCTAGCCAGTGCCAGGCTAAACTGGAGGCCCTGCAGAATCAGGTAAATAACAGTGGACAGATACAAAATACACAATTCTGCTCCTCAGTCTTGATCGTGTGTGTGTGTGTGTGTGTGTGTGTGTGTGTGTGTGTGTGTGTGTGTGTGTGTGTGTGTGTGTGTGTGTGTGTGTGTGTGTGTGTGTGTGTGTGTGTGTGTGTGTGTGTGTGTGTGTGTGTGTGTGTGTGTGTGTGTGTGTGTACATTTACGTGTTGTGTTAATGCCCAATTTATTGTCCAGATATAACGAGATGAAAGAAAAATATTTTGGTATTATATTTATTTATTATTTTTTATTCAATTGATTGATCAATTAACCTCTAGCTCTTTTATGAGAGAAATAAGACTCACTGCTCTTACAGTGAGGAACTGCCTCTGGTGATTTCTAACATATTTGATCATTCTATTGGACCCATCTCCCTGTTCCTTCAATCATTCTTTTCCTCTCAGGTGACACTGCAGACCCGGCAGCTAACCATGGCCTTTGAGAAGCAGACTCTGCACATCTCTGCCCTGCTGGCTGAACTACAGCAAAAGGAGAGCACCTTCCTCAGCCAGGGAGAGGAACTACAACTTTGCAAGCAAGAGCTGGATGCACTTAGGGCTGTAAAAGATGAGGATAAGGCAGAGCAAATGAAAGCGGGAGCTATGAAGGGTGAAGAACTACATGAGAAGAGCCAAGAGAAAGAGTCAGTGAAGATCTCGGAGCATCAACCACAACAGGAGGGTGAAGAACAAGATGAGCTGAGCCAAGAGGAAAAGTTGGTGAAGATCCCCGAGCATCAACCACAACGTAGGGTTGAAGAACAACATGGGCTGAGCCACGAGGAAAGCCAAGAGGAGAAGTCAGTGAAGATCTTGGAGCATCAACCACAACATAAGGGTGAAGAACAAGATGAGCTGAGCCAAGAGGAGAAATCAGTGAGGGTCTCAGTAAATCAACCACAACAGGAGGGTGAAGAACTACATGAGAAGAACCGAGAGGAAAAGGCGGTGAAGATCTCTGAGCATCAACCACAACAGGAGGGTGAAAAACTACATGGGCTGAGCCAAGAGGAAAAGTCGTTAAAGGTTCCGGTAAATCAATCACAGCAGGAGGTTAGAGAACAAGATGAGCTTAGCCAAGAGAAAAAGTCGGTGAAGTTCTTGAAGCATCAACCACTACGGAAAGGTGAAGAACAAGATGACCTGAGCCACAAAGAAAAGTCGGTGAAGATGTCTAAGCATCAACCACAACTTAAGGGTGACGAACTACATGAGAAGAGCCAAGGGGAAAGCCAAGAGGAGAAGTCAGTGACGGTCTCAGTAAATCAACCACAACAGGAGGGTGAGGAACTACATGAGAAGAGCCAAGAGGAGAAATCAGTGAAGGTCTCAGTACATCAACCACAACAGGAGGGTGAGGAACTACATGAGAAGAGCCAAGGGGAGAAGTCTGTGAAGATCTCTGAGCATCAACCACTAGGGAAGGGGGAAGAACTACATGAGCTGAGCCAAGAGGAAAACTCTGTGACGATCTTGAAGCATCAACCACAACAGGAGGTTGAAGAACTACATGAGAAGAGCCAAGGGGAAAAGTCAGTGAAGATCTCAGAGCATCAACCACAACATAAGGGTGAAGAACAACATGGGCTGAGCCAAGAGGAAAGCCTAAAGGAGAAGTCAGTGAAGGTCTCTGTATATCAGCCGCAACAGGAGGGTGAAGAACTACATGAGAAAAGCCAAGGGGGGAAGTTGGTGAAGGTCTCAGAGCATCAACCACAACAGGAGGGTGAAGAACTACATGAGAAGAGCCAAGGGGAGAAGTCGGTGAAGATTTCGGTAAATCAACCACAACAGGAGGTTAGAGAACAAGATAACCTGAGCCAAGAGGAAAAGTCTATTAAGATCTCAGAGCATCAACCTCAACAGGAGGAGTTTGCAAACATTTTCCTTACTGAAGCTTTACAAGGTGACACAGTTTCTAATACACAGAGAGATGAAGTTCATTCAGAGATTGTGACATCTGACAATGAAAGCCCAGCAGTTAGCAGCACCAAGAACACCACCAGTGACCTGAAACCAGACAGAGACACACTGGGGTCAGAGCCACCACATCAAGGATCTACTGACCCAGGCAAGACTCAGAGTATCCACCACCCTGGTTGTGTGAAGGAAACGTCGGGCAAACGCCAAGAGGACCATGAATATAGTCAAGATGGAGACGCAGCAATCTCGGCCGCAGACCTGCTCGCCCTTCAACAGGAGAATCGGCAGCTAAAACAAAGAATTGAGCTCCTGACGGTGTCGGAAACAAGCAGCCTCGCGTCACAGACTAACACTGAAAACCAGGAACGGACAGTTAAACCAGACGAGAGCACAGAGAATGAGCGCCCTGCTGAGGCACTGCGGCCAACACGGCAGGATGTGAAGAGGAGTAAAGACGAAGAAGGAGCTGTAGAGAGGGACGACAAGGGGGCTTCGGGTGAAGACTCTCAGCTTCAGATCAGCCGCCTACAGGAACAGGTGAGATTTAATAATTTTAGTACTGTCTTTAGCGTGAAACTCAATTCTTCTTAATAAACAAAATAGATATATGTAAGTAAAAAGGAAGAAATACCAGAATTCCCAGGCTGATTTTAAATCCTCTGCATTCCTGAATACAATAAGGAGATTGAACTATAAATGATTCCCTATCCCAGTGTCTCATTTGTCCTGTCCTCTCTCTGTTGTCCAGATGGGGGCACTGCAGGTGAAGCTACAGGCTCTCTCTGAAGAGAACCAGCAGCAGGCTGAGGAGCTCACTCTGTGGAAACTGGCCTCCAACCCAGTCCCAGCATTAGACCAGAACCTTCCTAACACAGACAACAAGCCTGAGCTACAGGATCAGACCCCCGCTGTTAGACAGACTCAGTCAGACCAACAGAAGGCCGAAGACGTCTCTCACGTCCCGCCAGAGACCCAGACTGTCCCTCAGACTCGTCCTCAAACACTGGGTTTAGAGGAAACGACCCCCTTAGGCGTCCTTCAGAATCCTGGTTTTGTGCAAATAATCAGAGAAGATGAGTTGTTCCTCTCCTGTTCCTCCAGCAAACTGCACGGCCGCATGCTGTCCTCCAGGTAACACACACACACACACACACACACACACACACACACACACACACACACACACACACACAGGCTACCAGTGTTGACACTTACTGCCATAACTGTGAATGTGTTCAACAAATTTCATTTAACTTGTTCTACCACCAGACTGCAGCTCAACAAAACGTCTGAACCAAAGAGTTTCCAACCTCCTACAAAGACGCCAGCACACAAGGAACATGTAGACGACACGGTGATGGCTGACCAGGTGAATCTTTATTTACCTGTTCATTAGATGCAATGCAGTATTTCAGTAGCATGTCAGGCTTATTTTCTCATAGAATTAGGGTTATTAGTTTGTTTCATTTCTGAAACAAACTAATAGTGGATCATAATTCAGTTGATCCACTATTTATTGTATATGTTGTAGGAAATAATTGTTTTGTTTTCCATCAAAATCCATAACACCTGTCAGGCTAAAGTGTTTGTCTTTAGTACTAAGATCCCTCAGAGTGTTTAGATATCCAGTTAAAAAAATGAGGCCTTAAATTCTTATCTTGTTCTTTTCACTCAGGAGTATGAAAAAGAAAACGTGGAGATCTACTTCACAAAGTCAAAGAGCAATCCAGCACAGCACAAAGAGAAGAGACTGGCTGAGCTCAACCAAATGCCATCAGATAAAGCAGGTCAGCAGCAGAGCAGCAAACCGCCCCGCAAACAAGCTGCACCAAAGCAGACGGCCAAACCGGACCAAACACACACCACCAGTGATCCTTCACAGAGAGACGACTGGAGGAAAGCCAGCGTCACCACTCAAACAGACGAGAGTGTGGATCCTCACCGTGCACCTTCAGCGCCCGAGCGACACCACGCATACACGCAAACAGAGGGAGAGGAGGGCGAAGGATCCAGCTCTGCCCCCGTCTTACCCGCCTCCGTCTTACCCGCCTCCGTCTTACTAGCCTCCGTCTTACCCGCCTCCTCGTCGCAGGCTGGATTTGCCGCCACCAGTACCTTCCCCATCCCGGCAGACCCGGCCCGGCTGGCTGAAAGGATCCTCCGGAACCGGACCCAGCTGTCTGCTGCCTTTGACGACACCGAATATGAACCTTATGGTCTGCCAGAAGTTGTCATGAAAGGTGAAAGGAGGAAAAACACAACATGTAAACATGTTGGCACTGAGGGATTTCCTTTTACGTTCAACTTAGTCTAGGCTAGTACTTTCCCCCCACTTCCAGTCTTTGTGCTAAGCTAGGCTAAACCCATCCACGTCCCCTCTGTGTCCTGTAGGCGTAGAATTCAAACTGAGACACGCAGCAACATAAGCACATTCGCCCAAATTCACTTAACATTGGTTTTTATTTCATGTCGTTCACACAGCAGTAAACTATTTGTGTTGTCTTGCGGTAAGATGTAAGACACTGCAAACAAAAGCCACAGTAACTAATCAAGCACAGGAATCGTACTCGTGACCTGCAGCGCCGTTACACACAAATCAGAAGCATCGTGTTTATGTTACATTCCCTCTGTGCCTCTTCCTCTTATCTGTTTTTCTGTTTCTGTAATTTATACTTCCGCTGCTTCCTTCCCTGACCCCCTCTCTCTCCCCCTCCCATCCCCTTCCTATCCCTGCAGGTTTTGCCGACATCCCCAGCGGTCCCTCGTGTCCTTACATAGTGAGGAGGGGTCTGTTGGGGACGGATGCTGTCCCCATCCCGCCAAAGGAAGAGGAGACAGATTAAAACAGGTAAACTTCTCCAGATGATGCCAAAATGTCTGTCTGTCTGTTTTTCTTTTTGAATATGGCAGCATCAGTGTGTCCACAGTACAAAAGCAACGTAACAAGAGCCACAGAAGATAAGGTTCCACTTCTGCCCCTGAGAAGTCTAGTCTGGATGACATATGCGATGCTTTTGTAACGTTGCCTCGCGCCTGCTTCCTGTTTTGTCCACAGATGTCACGGAAAGGGAACCGATTGCTGCCTCCGCCGCCGCCCACCCTCCCAGGGAACCTCGCTGATGGACGGCGGCTCTCACATCTACAGGGAATCTCCAGTCACCAGCATCCTGAGCATCCCCCCTCCCCCACCTCCCCCGCCTTCAGGACCTTCCCGCCGCTCCAGCAGCTCAGCTCAGCTCAGCTCCTGTGCGTCCCTGCAGGTAACTGGGGTTGTGTTTGTTACTGGTCAGGCTAAAGAGTCAAACACCTCCGCTACGGATCTACAAGCTTTTACGGTCGGCAGTTAATTGTCTTAAATGCCGCGCAGGGGACTGTTCGCCCCAGCACAACGCGGTTATTGTAAAGCCACCTGTATATTTAGGAAGGCGGGAGGTGATGTAGTGATGTTTGCTGATGTTTCTTGAAGTCCACAGCCGCTCCACCAAAGGGAGCTGTTTAGGTTCCAGTGGCCGCTCCAGATGAACAGTCGTCCAGCACGGTTCATGCTTTCTTATCTTCCCTCGCTCGTTTCAAGATAGCTTTGATGTACTTTCCAAACTTATGAAGCCAAGAGAGACCTGTTGTAAAATCACTTTATTTGATTTTTTTAATTATTTTTTGTTGAAAGTTTCCCAGAAGTCTTATTTATGAACACTTGAATGTGTTTTAGTGGAGGGCAGGTGATTGTTTACAAAGAACTGAGCGAAAGTATGGTGTGTGTGTGAGAGACGGTTGTGCGCCGCTGTGTGTATGAACATGTGTGTCCCTATCTTGATGTTACTGCTTGTATATGTGGGAGAGAGAGAGAGGGAGAAGGGAGCGCACATGTCTGTGACTCAATCTAACCTGGGTTGGTTTCCGCTCCATGTATGGTGATTCTCTCTCTGTCTCTCTCTCTCTCTCTCTCTGTCTCTCTCTCTCTCTCTCTCTGTCTCTCTCTCTCTCTCTCTCTCTCTCTCTCTCTCTCTCTCTCTCTCTCTCTCTCTCTCTCTCTCTCTCTCTCTCTCTCTCTCTCTCTGTCTCTCTGTCTCCCTCTCTCTCTCTCTCTCTCTCTCTCTCTCTCTCCCTTTGCTTTTCTGTTGATCTGTTAAGAGAAATGAGCGCTTGGTCTTAAGCTTTACAGATTATTCCATATTGTGAAGCTTTGTTTTATTTGTAGTGTTCAAATGTATCAGATCTAATTTATTGTTGTGTTTGTTGCACATTTGTCACTGAGGTTTAGCCGACAGTCGTCCACATTTATGGCCGCTGTAGCTTCTGTTGATGTAAATGAGGTTATAGGTTTAGAACAAAGGCTTTGATCCTTCAGCTCACCTCCGCCTGGTACCGCACGTTTTGACCCGTCAGTTAAAACTCGTGTGACTTTGTTTGTTTCTCCACTATCGGAGCTGGAGGTTGAAAATGAATCTGTGGATCGTTTTGTTTTTTTTCCGATGGTTCACATTTTATTCTGATGTAGCGTCGTTCTCTCCCGGCCTGAACAGAGCGGACTGTTACTGCACTGACGCCACCGCCATTCATTTGCCTTGTAGACACCTTCCCGCGCACACACACACACACACACACACACACACACACACACACACACACACACACACACACACACACACACACACACACACACACACACACACACACACACACA
This sequence comes from Genypterus blacodes, assembly GCF_046128005.1. Classification (NCBI taxonomy): domain Eukaryota; kingdom Metazoa; phylum Chordata; class Actinopteri; order Ophidiiformes; family Ophidiidae; genus Genypterus; species Genypterus blacodes. Next base: position 1,533,629 of record NW_027466902.1, on the reverse strand, counting down.
CATCCCCCCCCCTCCCCTCCCCTTCAGCTGCCTTCATATCTCTGGGATCTGTAGTCTTTTGGTGATATGCGATTGTGAGGCTTTGGAGCAGAGAAGCACTGTGAATCTGTTTCCCCTGCATGTTTGGACACTGTGTTACTGTACTACTGTAACTCTGTTGACTTGTTGTGTGTGCAGGTGAAATAAAAGACTTGCCATCAATCTCACTGTTGTCTGTCTGAGTGCTTTAGGTGTGTGAAGTAGGGACGACACACTGTCAGCTGCCCTGAGCGTCTACATGTCTGAATGAGCGTTTAAGTGGAATATCTCGGTTGAATCACACAACTATTTCCATAATTACCAAAGTCCTGTCCTCCTGCTCACACACGTCGTTAAGGGGCTTGTAGTGGGGCAGACTTGGAAGAATCAAACAGTCGGTGGAAGATTTAAGACGTTCCAGTTGAAGTGTCTGCTTTGTTTCATGATGCACTTTCTCCTCAAGAGAGAGAAAAATGGTTCAGACTTTGAAGAAGCAGTCGTTCTGTTTTTGCTTCACCAAAAAAGACGGTGAGGAGTTTGAGAGCTAAGCCCCCCCACATCCAGATCAGGAAACTCTGGGCCTTCTGCTCTTCCTCTGCAGCAACTGCACTTTGTCACACACTCGCAGTGCCGTAATGGAGTTAACATGCACACACACACACGCGCACACACACGCCTCCTACGTCTTGTCCCTTTCTTCCCCTCCTCCTCCTCTTACAATCTGCTCTCCTCTGTCAGAGTGATGTAGGGTCAGGAGAATGGGGAAACACCTTCCAAGGAGAAAACTTACATGCACATACACAACACACTTGCACACACACACATACACACATACACACACACCTCACTGAGCGTTGAATGTTGAGAGGACTTAACACGCTGCACGAGACGAGCCGGGATAGCAGCATTGCTCCAAAGTGAAGGTAAGACCGCTACAACTTCATCACTGGAATTACTGGAAATTAAGAAGGAAGTCAAATCTGATTGTGTCTCCGTCTACATGTTTCTTATGTTGTCCGCTTGTTTGTTGCGTCTGTTTGCACTTTAAGCAAAAGTTCCAGCTCTAAATCTCCAGTTGCCTGACAGACTGGAGACAGATTTGTGTTTTTTCTGCCCATTTCTCAAAACATTCCTCATTTTATTTTGTAATTATAGGATACCAAATATAGTCGTAAACACTCACACACACACTGGCTAAGGAATACCAGCATTTCCTGCTCCAACATGATAGTAATGATAATGATGATGACAATTTGTAAGATATCGTTTTTCTACAAGTTCTGCTGCTACATTGGATGTTTTTCCTCTTTGTGGTTTGCAGCTTACAGCAGAGAAGAGTTAACGTTCTGTGTGCTTCTTTATTTCTGAGGATAAATTCTTCCCAAGCATTAAAATAATGACCCGGGGGTTGTAACCTGTGATCTCCTTCTGACGTCAACCTTGGTTCAATGAAGAGGAAGTAAATACTAAAGGGTTATTAAATCTAAAAGGGCTTTATTTTGGTGCAGCAGAGATCCATCCTGGAGATATTATCCGCCCCTCATCTGCACGGGGTCATATTAGTCTCTGGAGCTTCATCAGTGCAGCGGCAGGACACAAGAGTCACGTTTACAAACTAAAATGGCTTTGAGTGCAGCATCTGAAGCTTCCTCTGGTCTCTAGCCTCTGTCTCTGTTTGGTTGGGTTTGTCTCACACACACCTGACCCAGACATAAACTCAGGGAAAGCCTGTGAACATCTTCTCCCGGGCCTGTGCTTCTTTTCAAACAGCGCACCTTGTGATTTATTACCCCACCTGCCTTACTGTTTAGCTTGAGATTAGATCACAGCCAATCAGCCGCGGCCCTGCGTGTTCTAAGCCCCCCCATTCGCTCATATCTGAAGCAAAATATCAAAATATGCCAGGGGAGGTTTAGACAGTGATAACTAATAATAATCTCTCAGAGTTGAAGCCAGAAGGAGACTTGTCCACACAAACCAAAGCCAGCAGTCCATTAGCGCAGAATGCTAACAGCGGGCCAGATTCTGGGAAGTCTCAGAACATTGTCAAGGTCCAAAGCGGAGAGCCATGCCGTCTGACCCACAGCAGAAGCTCCTAAATCTCCTTCCTGGCCCGGGCTCAGGCCTCTGTTCCACTCAAAGAAAACATTAGAATCCAGATGAAGATAAGAGATAAACATATTTTCGATTCATGTCACAGATGTGTGTGTTTGGAGGCTTTGGCAGCGGCTAATCATGTGTAAGGCCGCTGGCAGGGCATCCTGGTGTTTGTCAGTCCCTCCCCGGTTATTATGACAAAGACCTTATAATGTGAAGTTAGTTAAACGTCACTCGCACCCTGAAGCCGCAGAGAGGAAGAGGCACGTGTTTGAGTAATCTGTGTTTTGTAATAAAACCGATTCAGATTGTTTGAGGGAGGAAGACATGGGTCCGTCAGCTTCTAGACCTGAATACTGAAGACGCAGGAGAGAGCCGAGAGAGAGAGGACGTGATGATGACAGACAAGTGAAAGCCTGCAGCTCTAACATGGGATGAGCTCCTGGCACCGCTGTCCTAAAGGTAAAGTCTAACACTGAAGAATGTTGCCTACGTTCAATTATTAAAAGCTATTTAATCTATAAAAATGTGGATAAATACTATGAATATGTATTTGTACTCTTGTAGAAATGTACGTTCACATGTTCAACTTTAACTTGCCGTGTTTACTTTCAGTGACGTCTGTTACGTACAAACAGTCGTTCATTTCTGTCAGCGTTCCAAGAAAACCCACTTATGTTGCTTGTTTACGCGTTTCGTGCGCTCGCACGTGCTGCACCTCTCTAAAGGAACTTCCTGTTTATGGCTCAGCTGCGCCTCCAGTGAGCCTGACTGTGAGCTCCTGCAGAGCCTGGCCTCCGAGCTCTGACCTCTGACCCCCAGAGAAAGGGGTTGGAGGAGGAGGCGGTGGCGGCTGCGGCGGCTGGGGGGAGAGGATGAGGATCACCACCGTCTTGGCCCTGCTAGCCGGGGTCATACTGTACCTGGTGATGGGCGCGGTTGTTTTCAGCAACCTGGAGGCCTCTCAGGAGAATTTGGTCTACAGCAAGTTGATGGAAACCAAACGCATCTTCCTTGATAATCACTCCTGTGTTAACGAGATGGGCTTCCACAGGCTGGTTAAGGTATCACTGGATGACACTACACTTACTATACTCACACATTATTGGGGGTTTTGACTCAGAGACATGTTATTAGTCTTCTTAGAAAGTAAAAAAAAAGATTTGAATTCAGACTTTAAATTCAGACTTTATATTATTGTTCCGTAGATCTGAACTTTTGATCTGAAATTGTGCTTTTTTAAAAATCACATCAATATCTGACATGTCAACAATGGGGGGGCGCAATAATAAAAGTATAATAAAGTATCTTAATCTTAATAAAGGCAAACATGTCTTGGTCCATAACTTCCTTCTCTAATGTTGCATGATCTTAAACATGGTATAGTCATGTTCCTTCAATAGTAATGCATCATTTGATATATGACACATCCATATCAGCTTTATTTAATTTTTAAAACATTGTTATTCATTTTCAGATCACAGGAGCCTACTTTCTCTTTTGCTGTCTCTGCTGCCATCTAGTGGCCGATAAAGGCGCTTTCCTTCAGCTTCAGCATTTACTCCACGCAGGCTGTGTGTTTTGCTCCATGCAGGGTGTGGCGTCTGCGCTGGAGGCCGGCCTGGATGTGAGCAGCATCACTGCCAACTTCACCAGCCGCTGGGACCCGCCCTCTGCCTTCTTCTTCTGTGGTACCATCATTACCACCATAGGTAGGTGGGAGCGACTCGGAGGGATCTTCAGGTCCGCTTTGAAGACGAGTCAGACTGAAATAGTGAAAGGCTGAATCATTTTGACAGTTTCTCTAATTCCCTTATTTACAAAAATGTAAGTGTGAGTATGAATGATAGCTTTAACTCTTAATACACACAAATAAACCTCTAATTGGTGTGTGTGTGCAGGGTGGGCACCACTTGCACATTCACCTTCTCTCTTTTATAATAACAGGTTTTGGGAACCTGTCTCCTCGGACATGGTACGGCCAGTTGTTCTGCGTGTGCTACGCCCTGGTGGGCATCCCCATGTTTGGCATACTGCTGGCCGGAGTGGGCGACCACATGGGCACTGTGCTACGGAAAGCTGTGGCCAAAATTGAGACCCTCTTCCTGGTGAGAATGGTCGACTGGTCTGTCCTGCCCAGGAACCAAACCTTAGTTGGTCCACAGCTTTGCATCGAGCTCCTATCAGTCCTTCTCTTGATGTTCTGGTCAGCAGCAAAGATGTAAACAAGCTGCAACAATCCTGTTTACCATTACGGAGTTGAACCTGCCTTCCTGGTGTAAATGCATGTTTCTGTAGTGCTCTTGGGACAATGTATTTGTATGTATATCTTCAAAATGAGACATGAATGTAAAAAGTAAATGCTAACTAGCTGCTGTTTTCTCCAAACTGCAAAACAACTACAGAATTAAAGTCTGTGCAAGTGATCATTTGTTTAAATGCTGTATTTATGCAGGGTAGATCTGCTGAGCAGGCACGCTCTCCTCACACACACACACACACACACACACACACACACACACACACACACACACACACACACACACACACACACACACACACACACACACACACACACACACACATACTTTAACACCTTAGGTGATGTAGAGCTGCAGTCCTCTGCTCTAACACACAGCAGCAAACTGGGGTGCTGAACTAATAATAAAAGAAATAAACATTCTTTATCCTCTACACTTACTTTCAATATTTCATGTAATTGTATCTTAGCCTGACCAACTCTGAGGGTTCAAAGCTAAATGTGCCGTATCTTCCGCTCTGTCCTTCCTCCACTCATTATCTGTATGTGCTGCCGTCTCTCTCTCTCAGAAGCGGAGGGTCCGGCCCACCACTGTGCGTGTCATCTCAGCGGTTCTCTCCATCCTGATTGGCTGTTTGATCTTCCTCGCCGTGCCGACAGTAGTGTTTGAGAGAGTGGAGGAGTGGTCGTTTCTAGAGGCAATATACTTTGTGGTCATCACCCTCACCACCGTTGGCTTTGGAGATTATGTCCCAGGTACGGACACACACATTGTACACACACACAACCACCTCAACCACATTAGGGATCAGTAGAATCACCGGTGATCCGTGTTCATTGTGTCCAGGTGGTAATCAAGCCGGTTTCTTCTTCAAGCCCCTGATGTGGGTGTGGATCGTGTTTGGTCTGGCTTACTTTGCCTCCATCCTCACCATGATAGGGGACTGGCTGCGGGTTCTGTCTAAGAGAACCCGAGCTGAGGTGAGACTGCAGGGACTCATGTCATGCTTCTGATCTTCTGGATTGGACTTCTTATTGCTTACTGTCTCCATGTGTCCCTCTTTGTCCCTCTCAGATGGAGGAGTTGAGGGCCCACGCTACAGACTGGACCCAGAACATTCAGAATATGTCCATGGACTTCCGCATCCCCAACCCCTTGGAGTTCAACGACCCCTTCCTCCTGCAGCGTCGGCGGTGGAAGCGCAGCGAGCGTCGGCGCATCCGTCGAGGAGCCCACGTCACTCTGGGCCACTGGGTTCGGGCCGGATCTGAGAACGGCCACCTGCCCAACGGCTGGGCCGGCCTGTCCAGCTCTATGAGCCAGCTCCAGGCTTCGTCTCTTGAGAGGGCGGCGGGGTCCGAGTCCAGGTCGAGGGTCAGGGGTACCGGAGCTTTGACCGTACCAAGAGCAGGGCCTGGACTTAAGGTGGGTCCCCCTGTGGGCATGCAGGCAGAGAGCAGGATGTTCTCCCGCTCGTTCTCCCTCCCTGCGGCCTGCTCTGTCTCTGAGCTGGACTCCGCACACGCAGCCATGCAGGGAGGATCTTTCTCTGGGTCCGAGTCTCAGTTTGATTCCAGGTCAGACGTGTCCTCCATCTCCTCTTACTTCTTAGGGCTGCGAGGCTTCCAGCCCCTCCGTGTGGAGGGTGGACTGAGAGCCCTGGACATGAACACACTGCAGAGAGATAAAATAATTCTGGCAGAGGAGGGCGGGCTTGGACACACACCTGCTCCTCCGCCTTCCCCTCCTCCATCTTTCCTCCCAGCCCTCCCTCCGCCCTCTCCCGTCATCGCGGCTTCATCGCCTGGCTGCCAGCTGCTAGATTTCTTTGGGGAAAACCTGGCGTACATCGACGAATCCTCAGACACTCTGAGCGACCGCGTCCAGCTGGTGGCAAACATCGAGAGGAGGAGGCGGCCACACAAGCCTAAGAGGAGGAGCATGAGGAGGCAGCTGCCACAAAGGTGCAGCCCCGTACAGGTGAAGAGGCACGACAGCGACATTCAGCCACCGTCCAATCCCCCCACACCACCTCCCTTGGTCTCAGACTGGCCCTGCTCAGAGACACACACTCCTCCTAAACTCTGACAGTCTGAGGTGAATCTGTTTGCAAAAGACAGGAAGTGACCTCACTAATACTACGGCCTTACAGCACACTTGACATTGTTACAAATCACTCGGGAACGTTTCATCTAGCTATATTGTCGTCTCCTCCTAGAAACCGTTGTGTATATTAGTAATGCTATTTATGTTTCGCCACATAAAAGCGGCCCACGTGTTTTGCTTTGCGCTCTGTTTGGGACCGGCGAGCCTTTTTTTTATGGCTCCAGGTGTCGGCTGCACATTGGCTCCTTTTTCACTGAGACATTAAACACAAATCTGTCTAACACCTGACCGGACAAACGTACCATTCACCGGGCGGTCAGAGGTCCAGGTTTCCAGCAAGTTTCCAGTTTAAAGTGAGAGAAACGGCCCTTACAGTTAAGTTGAAACACATCTCTAAATAGTTATGCGGGCAGTGAGTCACTTATCTACACCTGAGAACCTGAAATCTGTCTTTTTGTCCAGTACAAAGTCCAGATTGTTGAGTTTCTATTGCTGTTCCTGATAGCAGTATTGAGATTTGAACTCGGGAGTTGCGTTTGTGTTCCCTGTCCGGTCTTAAACTTCTTCACTCCTCACACCATCTTGAGCTTCCTTGTGGTTTCTTAACGACAGCTCTGCCACCAACGCCGACGTTTTGTATCTCTGTTTTTATTCCGATTGCATCACAGAGCTGTTTAAGTCTAGAGAGTGTGGTGTTGAGTAACCAAGGCGGCCTTAAGAGTCAACATCTGACCGCTGCTGTGACTTGTGTACAATTCGCAGTTGCCTCACATATTAAACCGACGCCTTAACAGAACCTGCCCGTGCTTTTAATCATGTAAGTCGTCCTCAGCGTCGTGATGATTCTGTTCTATTTAGCGCCGCCTATCTGCAGTGCACGCTCCCAAACCTCTAATTGGTTAAGTGTAGGAAGTAAAGGGACTGAAACCAGACTCATGGTGGATGTGGCATAAACAACAAGTCCCTGCTCACTGGAACTGAGAATGACTGTAAGAGGTTAATACATCATTTCAGCTGGAGAGGCCTCGGAAGGGGGAAGACTCACATGGCAAACACGAGGAGATCGTTGTCATTTTAAAGATCATTAAAGATGAATTAGACTAATCTGAACTCCATTGTTTTTCTCCTTTCTCTCTATCCAAGGGCGCAAACAAAGTAAACGTCGCCCCTGTGTGTTCAAAAAGGGCTACAGCCTGTGGGTTTGGCCTCCCGGCTGTTTGTTTGACTGCTAGTTGGACTGTGAGGGAAGAATATGAGGGCACAGATTTGGTTATCTTCTGTTTACTCCCGTGTCTGCTTACGGCTCTGCTGCTGCTTGTATAAGCGTTTTATGGTGAGCTGCAGTTTCATTTAACCACCAGAAATATAAAAAGGAACAATTTCAATCAAAGTGAAAAGAGCCCCAAGCTGTAAAGTGAAGTAAATTTGACTCAGACAGCAAGGTGTGCGTGTGTGTGTGTATGCGTGTGTGTGTGAGACGGACAAAATTGACCGCCCTTCCATTTTTGCTCCGTATGAAGGGTGTATGGGAGCGTCAAGTACCACAGCCACAAATCATGACATGTATGCTGCTATATGGAGTCTATATGAGCTGTGTGTGTGTGTGTATATGTGTGTGTGGGTGTGTTTGATGCCTGGAGGGTCCGCACTGTGCACACATTCCATCTCAACAACACGCACACACAGTTTAAAGAGTATGTGTACATGTGTGTGTATGTGAGTGTGTGAGTGTTTGTGTGTGTGTGTGTGTGTGTGTGAGAGAGGGGGTGAGAGGGAGCAGGGGTCCACATCCACTGCGGACTCCCTCCAAGGACAGTGGGACCCAGTGTGAGACAGAGAAAGGCGCTCTACCGTGGGATAAGTACAGGTTGGATATAGCAAGGGGTAGTTAAGTGGAAAAGACTAACAGATGCTGGGGCGAGTTTACTCAGGGGGGGAGGGAACCTCACCACAGCTCCAACACTAGCACCCCGACAAACACACACACGCACACACACACACAGGATACATTTCCACTGTGGCCAAGAAAAAACAGTTTTACTGCAGTGGCTGGAGAACACTTTGCATCTCTTTAAGCTATTTTAGCGGCAGAAGCAAACTGGGATACAGATTGGGTATCGACAGGCTCGTTTCTGTGCACCGACCCG